>NW_027397117.1:4898320-5154351 GCF_003265705.2 Callorhinus ursinus | reverse complement strand
ATCCATTCATCTGTCGATGGACATCTTGGCTCTTTCCACAGTTTGGCTATTGTGGACATTGCTGCTATAAACATTGGGGTGCACGTACCCCTTCGGATGCCTACCTTTGTATCTTTGGGGTAAATACCCAGTAGTGCAATTGCTGGGTCGTATGGTAGCTCTAGTTTCAACTGTTTGAGGAACCTCCATACTGTTTTCCAGAGTGGCTGCACCAGCTTGCATTCCCACCAACAGTGTAGGAGAGTTCCCCTTTCTCCGCATCCCCGCCAACATCTGTCGTTTCCTGACTTGTTAATTTTAGCCATTCTGACTGGTGTGAGGTGGTATCTCACTGAGGTTTTGATTTGGATTTCCCTGATGCCGAGCGATGTTGAGCACTTTTTCATGTGTCTGTTGGGCATTTGGATGTCTTCTTTGGAAAGATGTCTGTTCATGTCTTCTGCCTGTTTCTTAATTGGATTATTTGTTCTTTGGGTGTTGAGTTTGATAAGTTCTTTATAGATTTTGGATACTAGCCCTTTATCTGATTTGTCATTTGCAAGTATCTTCTCCCATTCTGTCGGTTGTCTTTTGGTTTTGTGGATTGTTTCTTTTGCCGTGCAAAAGCTTTTTATCTTGATGAAATCCCAATAGTTCATTTTTGCCCTGGCTTCCCTTGCCTTTGCGATGTTTCTAGGAAGAAGTTGCTGCGGCTGAGGTCGAAGAGGTGGCTACCTGTGTTCTCCTTTAGGATTTTGATGGACTCCTGTCTCACGTTTAGGTCTTTCAACCATCTGGAGTCTATTTTTGTGTGTGGTGTAAGGAAATGGTCCAGTTTCATTCTTCTGCATGTGGCTGTCCAATTTTCCCAACGCCATTTGTTGAAGAGACTGTCTTTTTTCCATTGGACATTCTTTCCTGCTTTGTCAAAGATGAGTTGACCATAGAGTTGAGGGTCCATCTCTGGGCTCTCTATTCTGTTCCATTGATCGATGTGTCTGTTTTTGTGCCAGTACCATACTGTCTCGATGATGACAGCTTTGTAATAGAGCTGGAAGTCCGGAATTGTGATGCCGACAGCTTTGCTTTTCTTTTTCAAGATTCCTCTGGCTCTTCGGGGTCTCTTCTGGTTCCATACAAATTTTAGGATTATTTGTTCCATTTCTTTGAAAAAAGTGGATGGTATTTTGATGGGGATTGCATGGAATGTGTAGATTGCTCTAGGTAGCATTGACATCTTCACAATGTTTGTTCTTCCAATCCATGAGCAGGGAACGTTTTTCCATTTCTTTGTGTCTTCTTCAATTTCTTTCATGAGTATTTTATAGTTTTCTGAGTACAGAGCCTTTGCCTCTTTGGTTAAATTTATTCCTAGGTATCTTATGATTTTGGGTGCAATTGTAAATGGGATCGACTCCTTAATTGGTCTCTCTTCTGTCTTGTTGTTGGTGTATAGGAATGCCACTGATTTCTGGGCATTGATTTTATAGCCTGCTACATTACTGAAATCCTGTATGAGTTCTAGCAGTTTTGGGGTGGAGTCTTTTGGGTTTTCCACATACAGTATCATATCATCTGCAAAGAGTGAGAGTTTGACTTCCTCTTTGCCAATTTGGATGCCTTTGATTTCTTTTTGTTGTCTGATTGCTGTGGCTAGGACTTCTAATACTATGTTGAATAGCAGTGGTGAGAGTGGACATCCCTGCCGCATTCCCGACCTTAGGGGAAAAGCTCTCAGCTTTTCCCCATTGAGAATGATATTCGCTGTAGGTTTTTCATAGATGGCTTTTATGATATTGAGGTATGTACCCTCTATCCCTATACTCTGAAGAGTTTTGATCAAGAAAGGATGCTGTACTTTGTCAAATGCTTTTTCTGCATCTATTGAGAGGATCATATGATTCTTGTTCTTTCTTTTGTTAATGTATTGTATCACGTTGTTTGATTTGCGGATGTTGAACCAACCTTGCAGCCCAGGGATAAATCCCACTTGGTCAAGGTGAATACTCCTTTTAATGTACTGTTGGATCCTATTGGCTCGTATTTTGGTGAGAATCTTTGCATCCATGTTCATCAAGGATATTGGTCTGTAATTCTCCTTTTGGATGGGGTCTTTGTCTGGTTTTGGGATCAAGGTAATGGTGGCCTCCTAAAATGAGTTTGGAAGTTTTCCTTCCATTTCTATTTTTTGGAACAATTTCAGGAGAATAGGTTAATTCTCTTTTAAATGTTTGGTAGAATTCCCCTGGGAAGCCATTTGGCCCTGGGCTTTTGTTTGTTGGGAGCTTTTTGATGACTGCTTCAATTTCCTTAGTGGTTATAGCTCTGTTCAGGCTTTCTATTTCTTCATGGTTCAATTTTGGTAGTTGATACATCTCTAGGAATGCACCCATTTCTTCCAGGTTATCTAATTTGCTGGCATAGAGTTGCTCATAATATGTTCTTATAATTGTTTGTATTTCTTTGGTGTTGGTTGTGATCTCTCCTCTTTCGTTCATGATTTTGTTGATTTGGGTCATTTCTCTTTTCTTTTTGATCAGTCTAGCCAGGGGTTTATCAATCTTGTTAATTCTTTCAAAAAACCAGCTCCTAGTTTCGTTGATCTGTTCTACTGTTCTTTTGGTTTCTATTTCATTGATTTCTGCTCTGATCTTTATTATTTCTCTTCTCCTGCTGGGTTTAGGCTTTATTTGCTGTTTTTTCTCTAGCTCGTTTAGGTGTAGGGTTAGGTTGTGTATTTGAGACCTTTCTTGTTTCTTGAGAAAAGCTTGTATTGCTATATACTTTCCTCTCAGGACTGCCTTTGCTGTATCCCAAAGATTTTGAACAGTTGTGTTTTCATTTTCATTGGTTTCCATGAATTTTTTTAATTCTTCCTTAATTTTCTGGTTGACCCATTCATTCTTTAGTAGGGTGCTCTTTAGCCTCCATGTATTTGAGTTCTTTCCAACTTTCCTCCTGTGATTGAGTTCTAGTTTCAAAGCATTGTGGTCTGAACATATGCAGGGAATGATACCAATCTTTTGGTACCAGTTGAGACCTGATTTGTGACCTAGGATGTGATCAATTCTGGAGAATGTTCCATGGGCACTCGAGAAGAATGTGTATTCTGTTGCTTTGGGATGGAATGTTCTGAATATGTCTGTGAAGTCCATTTTGTCCAGTGTTTCATGTAAAGTCTTTATTTCCTTGTTGATCTTTTGCTTAGATGATCTGTCCATTTCAGTCATGGGGGGTGTTAAAGTCCCCCACTATTATTGTATTGTCGTCAATGTGTTTCTTCGCTTTTGTTATTAATTGCCTTATTTAATTGGCTGCTCACATGTTAGGGGCATAGATATTTACAATTGTTAGATCTTCTTGTTGGATAGACCCTTTAAGTAGGATATAGTGTCCTTCCTCATCTCTTATTACAGTCTTTGTTTTAAAATCTAATTTGTCTGATATAAGGATTGCCACCCCAGCTTTCTTTTGGTGTCCATTAGCATGGTAAATGGTTTTCCACCCCCTCACTTTCAATCTGGGGGTGTCTTTGGGTCTAAAATGAGTCTCTTGCAGACAGCATATTGATGGGTCTTGTTTTTTCATCCAGTCTGATAGCCTGTGTCTTTTGATTGGGGCATTTAGCCCATTTACATTCAGGGTAACTATTGAAAGATATGAATTTATTGCCATTGTATCCTGTAAAGTGACAGTGACTGTATATTGTCTGTGTTCCTTTCTGATCTATGCTGCTTTTAGGCTCTCTCTTTGCTCAGGGGTCTCCTTTCAATATTTCTCAGAGGGCTGGTTTCGTGTTTGCAAATTCCTTTAGTTTTTGTTTGTCCTGGAAGCTTTTTATCTCTCCTTCTCTTTTCAATGACAGCCGAGCTGGATATAGTGTTCTTGGCTGCATATTTTTCTCGTTTAGTGCTCTGAAGATCTCATGCCAGTCCTTTCTGGCCTGCCAGGTCTCTGTGGATAGGTCTGTTGCCAATCTAATGTTTCTACCATTGTAGGTTATGTATCTCTTCTCCTGAGCTGCTTTCAGGATTTTTTCTTTGTCTCTGAGACTCGTCAGTTTTACTATTAGATGTCGGGGTGTTGACCTATTTTTATTGATTTTGAGAGGGGTTCTCTGTGCCTCCTGGGTTTTGATGCCTGTTTCCTTCCCCACATTAGGGAAGTTCTCTGCTATAATTTGCTCCAGTATACCTTCTGCCCCTCTCTCTCTTTCTTCTTCTTCTGGGATCCCAATTATTCTGATGTTGTTTCATCTTATTGTATTGCTTATCTCTCGAATTCTGCCCTTGTGATCCTGTAGTCGTTTATCTCTCTTTTTCTCCGCCTCTTTATTTTCCATCATTTGGTCTTCTATATCGCTGATTCTCTCTTCTGCCTCATTTATCCTACCAGTTAGTACCCCCATTTTTGATTGCACCTCATGAATAGCCTTTTTGATTTCGACTTGGTTAGATTTTAGTTCTTTTATTTCTCCAGAAAGGGTTTCTCTAATAACTTCCACGCTTTTTTCAAGCCCAGCTAGTATCTTTAAAGTCATGATTCTGAACTCTAGGTCTGACATCGTACTAATGTCCGTATTGAGTAGGTCCCTGGCTGACGGTACTACCTCTTGTTTTTTTTGCTGAGGTGATTTTTTCCGTCTTGTCATTTTGTCCAGAGGAGAATAGGTGAATGAGAGAACAAACTGCTAACAGGTTAACAACGTCCCCAGCAAATATACTCTATACAAATCAGAAAAGACCTGAAACCAGGGGAAAAGAAAGGGAAAGAAAGAAAAAAGAAAGAGAAAAAAAAGAAAAAAAGAAAAAGAAAAAGATAAAAACAAACAAAAACAGAACAAAACAAAAAAAAAACAGAATATGATCAAATATGATCAGACTAGTGTATAGATCAGGGCCACACACTAGATTTTCAGCGTATTTTGGTCTGTTAGAAGAAAGTGCCTCTTAATATTTTAAAGGAAGAAAGACTTATATATGTACAAAATAAGGGTTGATACAATGAAGGGATGGAAGATGACTGTAAAGATGAAAATTATAAAAGGTTTTATAAGAGGAATTGATAAGATAAGAAGTTGTTTGAAAAAAGAAAGAAGAAGATTAAAAAACAAAGAAGAAAAGAAAAAAAGAAAAGGGAGAGAATGTGATCAGGCAGGAGACTAGGACAAACCCATACACTAGTGATTTAGGGTATATTTTGATCTGTTAGAAGAAACTATCTCAAAATTTTAAAGAGAGAACAACTTATACATATATGCCAAATATAAGGGTATCTACTATGAAGGGATAAAATATGTCTCTAAAAAATGAAAAATAAATTATTTTTTAAAAAAAGGGATTGATAAGATGTTGGTTGAAAAAGGGAAAACAAAAAATTCAAAAAAAGAAAAAAACAGTTAAAAAATCAACTTTGAAAAGCTAATGAATCATGGTAAAAAAGCCATGAATTCTATGTGCAGTATTCCCCTAGCGCTGGAGTTCTCCCGTTCTCCTTGATCGGTAAACTTGGTCTTGGCTTGCCTGCTGTTCGTACTGGTCTTCTGGGGGAGGGGCCTGTTGCCGTGGTTCCCAAATGTCTTTGCCGGAGGTGGAATCGCCCCAGCCTTGTCGGTCCGGGCTAAGCAAGCTGCTCGGGTTTGCTCTCAGGAGCTTTTGTTCCCTGCAAGCTCTCGGTACAGCTTTGGAGGACGAGAGTGAAAATGGTGGCCTCCCAATCTCCACCCGGAGGAGCTGAGAACTCGGGGCCCCGCTCCTCAGTGCGCCCCCAGAGAAAAGCAGTCACTCCCGTCTCCCTGGTCTCCGGCCGCACTCCGTGCTCACCCGGCCTGTGATCGAGCGTTTGTATCTCTGGCTCCCGACCCCGTGTGGAGTCTCCAAACCCAGCAGATCCCTGCAGTGCGCTCCCGCGCCGCTCCTCCCGGGGGAGAAAGGGGAGTCTCCCTGGATCTGCTGCTTGTTGGGTCCCTGCTGGAGGAGCAGTGGCCCGACTGGGCCGCGGATCACAGTTTATGGCAACCCCGAGCTGAGAGCCCGCGCCTCGGCTCCGTCTCTGCAGCCGGCTTCCCCGCTCCGATACCTGGGAGCTCTTCCGCACTCAGGCACCCCCGGTCTCTCTGTGACCCCAAGGGTCCTGAGTCCACACTGTCCCGCAAGGTTTCCACCGCCCGCTTAGCCACTGGATCGACGTTCCTCCGCGGAGCCGACTTCTAAAAGGTCCGATTTTGTGCTCCGCGGCTCTAGCACTTGCCAGAAGCGGCCGGCGGAGGCCCCTCCCCTGCCGTCTATCCTCCCGAATATCGCCTCGGATTCACTTCTCCGCACATCCTACCTTCCAGTAAGTGGTCGCTTCTCTGTTCAGAGAGTTGTTGCTACTCTCCTCTTCGATCTCCTGTTGAGTTCGTAGGTGTTCAGAATGGTTTGATCCCTATTCAGCTGAATTCCTGAGACCAGACGAAATCCAGGTCTCCTACTCCTCCGCCATCTTGCCCCGCCCTCCACAATTGTTCTATTTTTAATCTTCTGGAGAGATTGTTCTCTTAGTGGCTGAACCAGTTTAGGATCCCACCGACCGTGTCCAGGGGCTCCCTTTCTCCACATCCTCGCTAACACTTGTCTTCTTGATGACAGCCATTCTCATAGGTGTGAGCTAATCTGATTGTGGTTTTGATTTGCATTTCCCTGATGATCAGTGATGCTGAGCATCATATATGCTAATATATTTTTTTAGGTTGTGTATATTTTTGTAGGGTTGAGTGTGTTTGTGTGTGTGTGTGTGTGTGTGTAGTAATCAAAAGAGAAGCTGAAAGCACCCCCACCAGCTAGAAACCTGGGGAAAAAGGGAATGAGGCTTTTCTATGGGACTTGTTTGAAGTGCAAGAAAATAGCAAAATAAAGAAGAGCTTAAGTAACGTATTTTATGAGGTTTCCAAGTCCAGCCTTTGTGTATCTGTGTGCTGAGAAGCACAAAACTCCTCTGAATTTTCATCAGAGGAGTAGACACCTCTGCCTCAGGGTACTGGTGGGAGTGAACTCAGTGTGAATAATGCTTTGGTCTAACACCCAGTGTCTGGTGTCTTCCCATGGGGGAAGCCAGTGGGACTTAGACTGCCTCGACGTCCTGAAGTTGGCTGATGTTTTCATCTAGAAGATGCTAAACCACCCATTTCCCCCAGTTTTTCAGTCTCCAGCTAGATCTTTTGGTTCCATATAGTTAGTGCGTTATCACCTAGAGTTGGTTTGCACGTCAGATAATTGACAAATAACGTCAGTGTGGATTATGACCTGGGATTTATTGACTCTGTGTCAGCCACTGAGGTATGTTTTCTTATACTTTTGAATGTAGATCTTTACATAACCTGTGATATAGGTGTCATTATCCCCACTGCCCAGAAAGGGAAACTGAGGCATAGAGAGATGAAGAAATGTGTACAGATGCCATCTCAGGGCTGGAGCCTGACCCTGAACCCATGTGTCTTGTCTTCTGTTCCAGTATTAACGACTGAAACTCCAGCAGCGAATAGTACACCTCCCCTTCTCACCCCCCCAGCCTTTTTTTTTTTTTTTTTTAACCAGGTGCTGTGTTTATGTTTTTAAGCTTCTAAGAACGACGTAAATGTCAGGAAGGAAATGGTTGTAGGGGAGCTTATTTTCCCCCCAGGACACTAGGAATCATGATGGGCATCCTGGCTCATCCGCACCTCATTATCATTCCTCTTCCTTTTTTTTTTTTTAAAGATTTTATTTCTTTATTCGAGAGAGAGAATGAGCTAGAGAGAGAGAGCACGAGAGGGAAGAGGGTCAGAGGGAGAAGCAGACTCCCTGCCGAGCAGGGAGCCCGATGTGGGACTCGATCCCGGGACTCTGGGATCATGACCTGAGCCGAAGGCAGTCGCTTAACCAACTGAGCCACCAGGCGCCCATCATTCCTCTTCCTTATAACAAGGGATCTTGTCACCCTGATTCGCTCAGAGTGTTTGTTGATGAGGATAGTGGGACGGCCACTGATGAGACCCAGCACGGTGGCCATTTGTGAGCACGATGATACTTGAGTGGGGGAAAGATCCTGGATCTTGCCCACAGAGGTAGACGACTGTCTACAGCCAGCTACTTTCTATGCCTTTCCTATTTACAGAGTTTTTAAATGATTTTAGGTTGCTTTCCCCTCCCCCTCTTTCTATGTTTAGAAAAAAAAAAAAGTGAGTCATATGTTAAAGCTAATTTGACTGCCAAAAATTTCCAGTCTGTGTCTACTTCTCCCTGTTATTATCAGGAAAGGAGTTTGTAAAAAGTTAGTGCTGCAGTTTGCGTTAATCCATCCCAGCTTAGCAAATTCCCTGGCTGGTCGTCTGTGCTTAATGCAGCACATCACATCAAAGCTCGCCTGTTCCCAAACTCTTAACTAAAGGCCGGTGCTCAGGATCTAAGGAGACCGAAATTAATTCTCATCTACTCAGAAATGAAAATACAGACGCTTGAATAAATGTTTCATGCTTTCTTGTGGTAGCTAAAACTCTTCAGTATGTCCTCCACAATGCCTCATTACATTTTATCTGCTCCTGTGGGGAGTTATAAATGCAAGCGAAAGATGGTCACATCTTTCACCCGACTACAATGGGAGGTTTTAGGATAAAATCCCAACATGGTAGAAAGCCTTTAAATTCATATATATGTGTGATTAAATATGAATATATGTTTATACAGTAAATTATATAATATATAAATATAAACAAATATATAAATATAATAATTATGGGTTATATATAATTATACATATAAATCATAAATTATATGATTTACATGTAAATATATATTTAACATTTAAAATGACATGCACACATATATTGCTTTCAAGATATAAACCGTGGGGGCGCCTGGGTGGCTCAGAGGGTTCAGCATCTGCCTTTGGATCAAGTTATGATCCCAGGGTCCTGGGATGGAGGCCTGGTGGTGGGCTCCCTGCTCAGCAGGGATTCTGCTTCTCCCTCTCCCTCTGCCCCTCCCCACTCCACTCGTGTGTGTGCACGTGCGTGCTCTCTGTCCAATAAATAAATAAATCTTAAAAAAAAGAAATAAACAGTGACTGGTCCCTTCCATAGAGATGTGTGAATAGAATGATTGCTTAACTTAGTACGTTTTAGACATTCGCTAGATCCATGGCATTTTGCCAGACCCATTACAGGGAGACTAGATCCTTGGCATTTGAGGACTGTGACATTTGTGAATTTGAATACTTTTCACTGAACCTGAGGCTCTGGGGAGTGCCATGGCTGCGGTTTGTCTGCTACCTCTATAAGCAGGACAGCCACAAGTCACCGAGCTGGTCCGCACCTCTGGTCACCAGCAACACCAGCTCTTCCCTGTGGCTTTCTTCCTCTCTCCTGCCTCAGTAGCTCTCACGAAGCCTGAAGCACTGTATGACTTTGTGAAAAAATGGACGAAAAAGATAGGATGCTGCTTTTCATGGAAAAAACAGGATGCAGTTGATAAATGGAGTGACACAGGCACATTGAGTTGGTAAAGCCTCTAGCAGGAGTCCTTTCAAGTGTTGGAGGATTTTCATTTAAGGAAAAAAATAGGTCTAAATTTAAAAATGAAAAAAAAAAGGCATACGCATCCATGCTAAGATTTCCAATATGAGAACAACATATTCACCATTTCCGTTACTGTGTCCATCTCTGTTCATTTCATATCTCCGTTCCTTTGTTCACTTAACAAATGTTTGTCTCGCTTAGCAGGGGAAATGAGCTCTGTTACAATGACAATATGGTGATTATTATTTATGATTGCTGAAAATGGCAGAGGTCTGGCGTGGATGCTTAACGTGCATCATCTCGGTTTTGATCAACAAACCAGCATGTGGCATAAAGTAGTGCTTGGGGATTTCGGAAGAGAGGAGGTTATTGGCTAGTGCGGTGAGGACTGGCTTTGAAGGGCAGATCCTCTGATCTCCATGGGGCTAAGCCATCGGGCACTCGGAATATCAATGGCGGGTGGAACAGGGGAGTGGAAGGTAGGGGGGTGGCTGGGGTTATAGTTAGGGTTGCTCTCTGCAGGAGGTGACCCGCTGTCATCTAAGGGGGTCAGGTGATCAGCTGCCCCGCCTTCCTGGTGAGGGAAGGAGGACACTGACAGGTAGATGTAGGAAGAACCGAGAATGTTATTCTAGGGCGAGGCAACCACATGGTGAAAAAGCTCAGAGATGGGAAGGTACAAAGGGTATGTATGGAACAGAATATTGACCAATTTATTTGGAATGCATGGTTCAAGCCTGGACATGAGAAGGTTGATTCAGATCCTAGAAGGTGGCTCGACTCCCAGCAAAGCAGATTAATTTCTTTTTCATAGTCCATGGAGATCCTGTGGAAAATTCTTCAGTCAAGGAATAGGAGGAGCCTAGGGACGTTTTCAGACCCTTTCAGGCCTTTAGGAATTTATATGTTTCTCTGCTAACCGGAGCCTCATAAATGAGCCCAGGATTGAAAAGGGCCCTCTTCATCATTCCTCCTGGCAGTGAGTGTTTCTGTTTGGTCAACCTGGACAGCACCCCTCTTCTTTGGAGAGAACATCTGTGGTTTTAGTGGGAGGGGGTGCTAATCACACACACTGTCGCTTCAGGTTGGGGGGGTGAGTATGTAACCCACGCTGGGTATCATATTTTATCCCTATGCGACAGCCATTAGTCCAAGCAGTGGGCACGTGGTTCAGACCAGGACAACCTAAATCCTTGGACCAGGAATGCTCGCAGAATTGGGTCACCGTGGGATTTATTTGGGGATCTGTGAGCTGTCACAGAAAGGATCCCCATTAATACAGCCACATAACACAATACATGCAAACTATCTGAAAGGATTGGCTTTGGGTTGGCTTCCGATTGATCGTTACCGTTCTCAGGTATTAGACTGGACCCTTTTCTGTGCTCTCCCTGAATTCAGAAACGGTAGGAGGACACAGAGACAACTGGGATACGACAGTCACCTGACAGAGTGATCCTTCCTGAGCCTTCATCTGTGCTTCTGCCTGCTTTACCCTTGACCTGTGGTCGGTGCCAAGGACAGAGTTTGCTTGGGCCACACCAGCACCATTGATGACTGAAGATCTGACCCTGGCTTCGGTCTGCTTGGCATCTACATTCCTAATGTCTTCTGGCTTCCCAAACTCTTGCTCTATCTCCTGCTTTGAGCCTGCCCTCAGTCCTGGGATGAGGCAGCACGGCACAGTGGTCAGGGCTTCCAGGGGCTGCGAGGCTTCAGGGAACAAACATGAATTCGAAGTGATGCATTCCCTTAATAAGAATTCACTAACACACAAGGCACTGTGCTTGGAGGCATTCAGATTCCAACATGGCACTTTTAGCTCAAGCTACCTGGGTCTCAGTTTACTCGTCTGTAAAATGGGACGATGATAACCATCTTGCAGAGATTCTTGTAAAATCTGCTGGGATGGCATAAGACAAGTTCTTTATAAAGAGCCTGTTGCCGAGGATCAAACGAGGGGCAGGTTTTGTAAGGAGCTTGTTTTAAATGCTGCCTTCTTTCTGTTGGGTTTTGGATATATTTCTGCCCCTGTTCTTACCTTTGTGGTGCTTCCAGCTGGTCCAGGTAATCAACCAGCACGATGCAGTCTGGTCCTATAACCAGATGTGGAGTTATTCTGAATAGTGGGATGCTTCTTGGGGAGGCAGCTGGGCTTTCAATTTGTCCTTGCTGTTTATGAGTCATCACTGTGGGAGAGGGAAGGGATATGACAGATCTCGTCCCCTTGGAGTCTCCACTGAACACAGGACAAAGGACAGAAGAGTGCATGAAAGGGAGTTTCAAAGAGAGCCTATGGCAAGGTCTGCCGGGTGGAAGCTCGACTGGCCTGACTGGCTCACTTGTGACTTTGGTCACGTTGATTAGCCACCGTTCACAAGTGCAGTTAAAAGCAGTAGCCCTTAACCGCTGGGAATGTGCTGGCATGGGTACCCTCCAGTGAGATGAAGAGATACTTGGTTGGAATGTAGGGTTTTGTCACAATCACAACGCATTAGCTCCCTGAATTACCCCATCTACTAAAATATGATGTGGTTATTTTGGTTGGCGCCTCTGCCTGGATTATCCTTCTGGAACCGATGGGGAGGAAGCCCCCACCTAGAGCAGTGAGTGTTTCTCCAAGGGAGCCATTCCATTTGTGCCATAATGACTTTGGGTGTGTTTCGTCCTGTGGGTCTTAATTGCCCAGTGACTCCTCACTGCTGCCCTGTCTCTCCTCATGTTTGCTGCTCCAGAACTCCATGACTGGGGATGACTTGGAGGGACAGGTGGTGGTGGGTCCACCATAAAGGTCACTCGGAGGGCCTCCTGGAGTCACCAGCATAGACCAACACCAAACAGTGACACATCCTTGGGAGATCTGAGCTGCCCTGGTCCCTTCTTTGCAAGCTACAAACATAGTTTTAAAAAGTTGGCTTTATTTCCTTTCTCTCCCAACCATAACCCATATACATATAAAAATATTACTCGGCAGGACTTCAAACGGAGACTCACTCGTTTAAGGCATGTTGCTATGGCAAGGAATTCGCAGGCAGAGGGCAGTTCCAAAGATGCTGTGAAGGGGTGACACCTTGTCTTGACGGACTGATGGGAACTTGTCTTCTGGATGGTTCTAGAATCTTTTTGTCCTGTTGCATAGGTGTCTACATTTGAATTAGCTGGCAAATGCACTAACAAGCATTTATTGAGAATTATTTTCTGCGAGGACCCTGTCAGATAATATTCCTCAAATATTATCTGTCTCATCTTTACAACAATGGTTCAGGGTAGGTGTTATTTTCATTAAGAAAGCTAGTTTAGCATAGCATTAAGAGAGCAGGCTTGCATAAGGCCATCCAGTTTTGAGGACACGGGTTGGGGGAAATTCTACAACCATCAGAGCTTTAGCTCCCTCGTCACTAAGATGTGGAGAGACTACACACCAGCTACCTTGTGGGCTGGGGTGAGGATTGAACGGATTAGTACCTATTCATATTAGCTACAAATGTGAGCTATTACCATCTGAGCTTATGGGTGGCAGAGGTGAAGCTCAGAGATGTTCGCTGCCTTCCCCAAGATCACACAGATGTAAGAAGCAGAATCAGAATTCAGCCTTGTCCACCTGATTCGAAAGGTTTGGCTGCTCAAGCATGATGGGAACTTGGCAAGGGACGATCTTGGATGGGGGGAGGGCAGCAGCTGGAGAAGGTGAAAGTGAACAAGAGGTGGGGCACTGCAGACTCTCTAATAGAGACCTCTTGACCCAGACCCAACATCTTCAGGAGGGCTGTTCCTCGGTCACTGTAGAGCAGACCCCTCTGAAGAGAGCGTGTGCAGAGCAAGGTAACTGATGCAAAGCCACCTGCTCCTGCGGTTACCATAATAACGCACTGTGTCTGCAGAGAAGCCCGGGGAAAGCCATTTCCGCAGGGCAGCCCATTAAACAATTGTGACAGGGAGCAAACTGCAGCTGCCGGGCCCAGCTTCCTCGCTGCATATGGATCAGGTCATTCCTAAGGGTGTCTGCAGGTAATTAGCAGCCCGAGTTGGTGCAGAGGGGCTGTCTTCCTGTCCTCCAGCAGCAGAGAGCTCTGTTCCTTCCCTCCGGGTTGGGCTCAGCAGGGCAGGCTGCTCTGGCTGGGGTTTCTCTCCTGATTTCTTGTACTTCCTGTCCATTACAGTGAAATGTGGCCCGCAAAGGGCAGCATCATCCATCATCAGCCAGGCCGGCTGTGGCCCTCGTAAACCCCCCCATGTCTAGGCCATGCTGCCCTCCCCCTTCTATTCTGAAACAACAGGCGCATTTGTCCTTAACCAACTGAGCCACCCAGGCACCCCAGACGCATTTATCCTCACACAGCTGCAAGAAATGGATGTTTTCCTTCCAGTGGAAGAAGTCAGAGCAGCCCTTTGGAACAAGACCTTTTAAAAATTGCTATTCATGGGGCACCTGGGTGGCTCAGTTGATTAAGCGACTGCCTTCGGCTCAGGTCATGATCCTGGAGTCCCGGGATCGAGTCCCACATCGGGGGGTCCCTGCTGAGCAGGGAGTCTGCTTCTCCCTCTGACCCTCTTCCCTCTCGTGCTTTCTATCTCTCATTCTCTCTCTCTCAAATAAATAAATAAAATCTTAAGAAAAAAGATTTAAAAAATTGCTATTCATAAGTAGAAACATTTTTATAAAACATTTATAATTGTAGACCAAAGAAGGAAACATTTATTAGTTATCTTCTTATGGTCCAAAGATATTAATATTTTGATATCTCTTCAGAACCTTAGCTATGCACATATATAGCCTTTTTTTTTTTTTTTAAAGAGGGACAGAGAGAGGGGGTGGGTAGGGGCAAAAAGAAAGGGAGAGAGAATCTTAAGCAGGCTCCATGCCCAGCACGGAGCACGATGCGGGGCTTGATCACAACCCTGAGCTCATGACCTGAGCCAAAATCAAGAGTCAGGTGCTTAACTGACTGAGCCACCCTGGTGCCCCCATTTATAGCCTTTTTTTTAAAAAAAAAACAAAACTGCAGCCACACTATACTTACTTGTAGCTGCTTTACTTCACTTGACAGCCTATCAGGGATGCTTGATCATGTCATTAAATCTTTTCCCTCATTGTTATTTAAAGTAAGTGAATAGTAAATTATTGTAACACCGTATCGTAATTGTCAGGCCAGTCCTCTGTCGAAGGATATGTAGGCTGTTTTCTGTGTTTCACTGTTTGGCACAGAATGAAAGAATCACATTGGCTCTTTTCCTCCAAAACTGAATTGTAGACTCATGGTAGCAACACTTGGTCGGAAAAGAGATTCTTTGATTCTGGGGAGGTGTATTGGGAAAGATTCGTATGTTGAAGTCAGGCTGATGAGGCCATGTTTCGATCCCATGTTGAATCACTGTCATGGAATCCATCATTCCTGATGGTAGGTGCTTCTTGGTTAAATGTTAGCCCACAGTTGACTGCTGGTGTTTTCCAGATTGGAAAGACTCACTGGTGTTGAATAGGTTGTCCGTGGTGCCCTTGGTGTGCACGCCAGGCTGACAAATTATCTCCTTTATTCATAAATCATCATACATTTATTGAGACCCCACAGAAGCTTGCCTCTGGGGATTTAGAGAAAGATGAAGGCTCTTTTTGCTTCAAGGGGATCTCAGGATCACATTCTGAGTGGCACAGTCTTTTTCCCTTGGGAGTTGCTTTCTGCTAGTTCATCTTACTGGAACAAGATGTGGTCCAGCCCAACTTTCTCATTCTGCTATGATGGAGTAGCTTGCCCCAGACCACCCTTCCTGCCAAGAATAACTATAACAGATGGATTAAAATACCAAAACCCAGTTGATTAAACAAAAGCCCCCCGCCCCCAAAAAAGAGCTGTTTGAAGGCATTGGAGGGAACCAAGGAAGCCATGGGGTCAACATCCCAAAAGGAAGGAAAACACACTAGGCCAGCCACGCATCTCCCCCTGTTTTTCTTGTTGAGGAATGTTCCCATTTGTGAGTGGCTCGAAATTAATAACAAGAAGATAGCTGTATAAATTCCACATTTGGAAAATTACAATGTGATTTCTAAATTATGAATCAGAAAAGAAATACAAGTAAGAATTAGAAAGTATTTTTAAGTTTTTATCTTGGAAAAAATCTAACCTAGAGAAAGTTGCAAGAATAGCATAATATCATTTCATGTGTCTTTCACCTAGATTCACCAGTTGTTAAGATTTTGCCTCTTGCGATGGTTAATTTTTTTTATTATGTTAATTTTATGTGTCAACTTGGAGGGTGTTTTTGGATGAGACTGACGTTTAAATTGGTGAACTTTGAGTCAAGTGGATTGCTCTTTATAATGTGGGTGGGCGTCCCAGCTAATCAACTGAAGGCCTGAATAGAACAAAAAGATCAACTTCCCTGAGCAAGAGGGAATTCCCAAGCAGAATGCCTGGACCAACTTCAGATTTTGGACTTGCTAGTCTCCATAATTTCGTGAGCCAATTCCTTATCATAAATGTTTTATTGGTTCTGATTCTCTGGAGAAGCTGACTAATATACTGCATCTGCTTTATCTTTCCAGTATTATAATTACTATTTCTGCTGAAACATTTATTAAGTTAAAGATCTCATGACACTTCACCCCTAAATAACTCAGGGTTCAGTCTTTTTTTTTTAAATTTTTTATTGTTATGTTAATCACCATATATTACATCATTAGTTTTTGATGCAGTGTTCCATGATTCATTGTTTGTTCATAACACCCAGTGCTCCATGCAGAACGTGCCCTCCTCAATACCCATCACCAGGCTAACCCATCCCCCTCCCCCCCTCCCCTCTAGAACCCTCAGTTTGTTTTTCAGAGTCCATCATCTCTCATGGTTCGTCTCCCCCTCTGACATACTCCCCTTTTCTTCCTCTCCTGTTATCTTCTTCTTTTCCTTTTTTCTTAAAATATGTTGCATTATTTGTTTCAGAAGTACAGATCTGTGATTCAACAGTCTTGCACAATTCACAGCGCTCACCGTAGCACATACCCTCCCCAATGTCTATCACCCAGCCACCCCATCCCTCCCACCCCCAACCACTCCACTAACACTCAGTTTGTTTCCTGAGATTAAGAATTCCTTATATCAGTGAGGTCATATGATACATGTCTTTCTCTGATTGACTTATTTCACTCAGCATAACACCCTCCAGTTCCATCCACGTCGTTGCAAATGGCAAGATCTCATTCCTTTTGATGGCTGCATAATATTCCATTGTGTATATATACCACATCTTCTTTATCCATTCATCTGTCGATGGGCATCTTGGCTCTTTCCACAGTTTGGCTATGGTGGACATTGCTGCTATAAACATTGGGGTACACGTACCCCTTCGGGTCCCTACATTTGTATCTTTGTGGTAAATACCCAGTAGTGCAATTGCTGGATCGAACGGTAGCTCTAATTTCAACTGTTTGAGGAACCTCCATACTGTTTTCCAGAGGGGTTGCACCAGCTTGCATTCCCACCAACAGTGTAGGAGGGTTCTCAGGGTTCAGTCTTAAGAGTAACACTATTCTTTTGTATAACCACTATAAAATTAAGAAAATTTGACACTGGACTCAATATTATTATCTAATATATAGTCCATATTCGAATTTCACCAATTGTGCCAATGTTGTCTTTTATAGCAACTTTTTTCCCCAGGCAAGGATCAATCCAGGATCATGTACAGCATTGATCTTTCTTTAATCTGAAACAATTTTTCAGTTTTTCCTTGTCTTCAAGACATTACCATTTTGAAGATTTATTTATTTATTTTGGAGAGAGAGAGCGTGATGGAGCAGGGCAAAGGGGGAGGGACAGAGAGAATCTCAAGCAGACTCGCTGAGCACAGAGCCCAATGTAGGACTCGATCCCGGGATCCTGAGACCATGCCCTGAGCCAAAATCAAGAGTCAGATGCTTAACTGACTGAGCCACCCAGGTACCCCAACATTACCATTTTTGAAGCACAGAAACCAAGTTGCTTTTTTTTTTTTTTAAAGATTTTATTTATTTATTCATGAGAGACAGAGAGAGAGAGAGGCAGAGGGAGAAGCAGGCTCCCAAAGAGGAGGGAGCCCAATGCGGGACTCGATCCCAGGACCCTGGGATCATGATCTGAGCCGAAGGCAGACGCTTAACCATCTGAGCCACCCAGGCGCCCAGAAACCAAGTTGCTTTGAAGAGTGTGTCTCAATTTGGGTTTATCTAAGTGTTTCCTCATGAATTTTTGGAATATTACACCAAAGATATCTTGTCTTTTTCACTATCACATCAAGAGTCATATGATGTCAGTTGGTACCCTCATTACTGATGTAACTTTTGTCACCTAGTTAAGGTGGTGTCCATCAGATTTCTTCACTGTGAAAGTACCCTCTTCCCTTTTGTAATGAACAAGTAATCTGCTGGGAGATAATTTGAGACTGTGTAAATGCCCTGTTCCTTAATATACTTTCACCCAATATAATTAAAATAGTTTAGAATCTGTTGATGATTTTTGCCTGGATCTATTACTACATCAATGGTTGCAAAGTGGTGATTTTCTAACTTTCATCCTTTATATCTTTATTAGTTGACCTTCTATGGTTAAGAAAAACTTTCCATTCTTTCCCCTCATTCATTCATTCATCTATTCATTTACATGTTTTATCTCAGTATGATTCACAGATTCCTTTGTATTCATTGTGTTGTAATCTATTATTCCCATGATTTATTTTCATATGTTGTCTCCTGTATCACTCTGGCATGCTGTATCATTGGGGAGAGGGGCACTTAATTACTTTCTGATGCACACACACTCACAAATGTTTCAGTATATCTGTTCTTCCCCTGTGCCATTTCTTTGAAAAGCCCTAGTTCCTTCTGTTGGAAAAAGATATTTAGAAACCAACGTTTGGATACTCTGTGGGCTTACTACTACCGGGGTGTTATTGCTTTTGGCCTTTTGATGAGTTAATAGTGATATTTTTAATTCTAACTCACCGAAAAGACTGCCTTCCCCCATTCTGTATTTGTAAGTCCCTTCTCTTACAGTGAAACCCCAGCTCCCAAAATATTGATATATTTACTTAATGGGTTAATCCTAAAATACACACACAATAATTTCAGAACTGATACACCTAAACCCTTATCAACAACAAATCTCTTAAGAAGAGTCCAAGATTTATTTGTAGTTCTTGTTGCAATTAGACCAAATATGTCAAGTTCAGTACTCCTTCAAAAGTTACTGTATTTGTCCTTACCCCCCCTTGTGTGGTTACATTATCCATTTAATAAACAGGTTCATTTGTTTATGTTGGAATTCGACTTAAGGATTTTTATTTTTTAAAAATTTTATTATTTTTTAAGTAATCTCTGTACCCAAAGTGAGGCTTGAACCCACAACCCCAAGATCAAGAGTTGCACACTCTGCTGACTTGATGCCCCAAGTGTTTTTATTTTGCAGTATACCAACCCATCTTCTGTATATAAGCAATTTTGTTAGTCTCTAGTTTTTCCTTCCTGAATTGTTGCTTTTTTTTGCAAAAATAAGAAATGCAGTCATAACTATCTTTTTATTTACTTACATTTCTCATATAAACAGTAGCACACACACATATATATATATATATATGTATTCTTTTTTTTGTTTTCTTAAACATGGCAGTATATCCTGGAAATTGCCTTGTATTACTTCACAGAGAGTGCTTCTATTTTCTTTCACAACTGCTTGGTTGGAAAAATATTTTTAATGAAATTATAAATATGAAATATTACAAAATTGTGGGATGCAGCTTAAAGCCATGTGTAGAGGGAAATCACAGCTTTACATGCATATGTCAGAAAAGAAGAAGAGAGACTCAAAGTCAGGTATGCATCTAAAAAACATAGTAAACCTTAGCAGATTAAAGCTACAAAAGTAGGAGGATGGAAGCAATAAAGATAAGAGCAGACATTAATTAAAAATGTATAATAGAGTCCAACCAGGGCCCGGGAGAATGGCTCCCGCAAAGAAGGGTGGCAAGAAGAAGGGCCGTTCTGCCATCAACGAGGTAGTGACCAGAGAATACACCACCAACATTCACAAGCGCATCCATGGAGTGGGTTTCAAGAAGCGTGCCCCTCAGGCACTCAAAGAGATCCGGAAATTTGCCATGAAGGAGATGGGAACTCCAGATGTGCGCATTGACACCTGGCTCAACAAAGCTGTCTGGGCCAAAGGAATAAGGAATGTTCCATACCGTATCCGCGTGCGGTTGTCCAGAAAACGTAACGAGGATGAAGATTCACCAAACAAGCTCTACACACTGGTTACCTGTGTACCTGTCACCACTTTCAAAAATCTACAGACAGTTAATGTGGATGAGAACTAATCGCTGATTGTCAAATAAAGGTATAAAACTGAAAAAAAATGTATAATAGAGAAAATAAGTGCATCCCAAAGCAGATTACGTAAAAGATGGGTAGAACTGATAGACACCTACCTAGGGAACTTCCTCTTGTACAAGAACCAAAAGTGATAGTGCAAATTACCAGTATTAAGAATGAAAAGATCCTTTAGACATTAAGGATATAGTGAATAGCTTGCATATAAACTTGACAATTTAGATGGAAGGGACAGGTTTCAGAAAACACAATGTGCAGAATTTGAAACTAGAGGAAATATAAATTTGAAGATACCCAGATCTAATAAAGAAGTAATATTTTTAACCAGAAATATTTCCACAAAGAAAACTCCAGACCCGGATGGCTTCAGTGGTAAAGTCTTCCAACATTTAAAAAGAAACAATGTCACTGTTACACAAACTTTTCCAGGAAAGAGAAGAAGAGGGAACACGTCTTAATTTATTATGAGGTCAGCATAATCTTACTTCCAATAGAAAGGACAATTAGTAATCAATTATTTTCATGATACTGAAAGAAAGAAATCATGTAAAAACTTTTGTGGACATGAAAGTTAAAAATTAAAAAGAAATCTTAGCAAATCAATTATGGCGATATATAAAAAGGATAGTATACCCTGCTAAGATGGGTTTATTCTAGGAATGCAAGGGTAGCATAACATTGGAAAATCAGTCAGTGCAACTAACCACATTAATAGAGTAAAGGGGGAAAAGATGTTGAACTGTTAAAAATTTTCCCTCTGAGATCAAGAATGAGATGTGCACTATCACCACTTTTTGCACTCATAACTATCTTTTGAAACTAAATGGGATACCACCATACACCCATTGGCTGTATACCCAGAACAGCTGAGATACATTACAGTAACACAACAACAAAACAACAACCCCAGGTGTTAGTCATGGGGAAGTGGAGGCACTGGACCTCTTACAGGGTCCTAGTTTTTAAAAGTGTAAATATTAGCTCCTTTGAAAAACTCTTTGATGAAAACTATAAAAGCCTAACACACAGTAACTATATGAGCCAACAATCCCAGTTCGAAGTTACTCAACAGAAAAGTGTATTCTGTGCCCAAAAGACAAGAATGTCCATGGTAGCATTTTAAACATTTTTGTTTGTTTGTTTTTTTAAAGATTTTATTTACTCATTTGACAGAGAGAGACACAGCAAGAGAGGGAACACAAGCAGGGGGAGTGGGAGAGGGAGAAGCAGGCTTCCCGCCGAGCAGGGAGCCCGATGCGGGGCTCGATCCCAGGACCCTGGGACCATGACCTGAGCCGAAGGCAGATGCTTAACGACTGAGACACCCAGGCGCCCCCATAGTGGCATTTTAGAAAACAGCCAAAATTGGAAACAACCTAAATCTTCATCAAGAGGGGAAAAATCCGTCATGATATATAGATATAATAAAATACTCCCACGAATGAAAATGAGCTATTGCCACATCAATAAAATTGATTAATCTCAGACACCTAATGTTGAATGAAAGAAGCCAGTTACAAAAGAATAGATACTCTATGAGGTTCTGAACAGGACAAAACAGACTCTAGGGTAATAGAAATCAGTATCTTGGTTACCTTTGAGGAGGCAGCCTGAGTGAGAGGTTTCTGGGAGTGTAACAATATGAATTTCTTGATGGTTACATCGGTGCATTTTCTTTCTAAATGTTCGTCATTTAAATGAGCAAGTTGTGCACTTTGCTTATGTGATATAGCCAATGAAATTTTTATTAGACAGAAATGAAGCCTAGCTTTTACCCCTCGCAGATGTCAATTGAAATTTTGAGAGCGAGGGGGGTGGCAGGGGTCTAAGGATTAAGTTGTCATCTTTATCGAGGCTTATTGAATGTCAGGAACTGTGCATCAATTCCATGCCATTTTGTCATTTAATCAAGGTAGCTGTTATCACTCCTATTTCACATGTGGAAATTGAGAGCTAGAGAAATTAAATAACATGCCTAGATTATTTGCATGGTAAGAAGCCGTCCCAGAATGAATTCAGGCTTTCACCCAAAGTAGAGAATGTTTATGGGCTTTTCAAGACCTGCCACTATTTTCATGGGGAAGGAGAAGGGGTAAGAGAGATTTTCAGGTGTGAGATGGGGGGCAGCATTCATGGACTCCAAATCACAAATACAGATGCTGATGTATTCAATTTAATAGAATATTTAGGTAAATAAAGGGCATGTGATTGCAAACCAGTGTATCTTTAAAAGATTCTTTTCAAGAACTCTATTTTATCAAAGTGTCCCAAACCCATTTGCAAAAATAAGCTCTGTTTCTTTGCACAACATCTTCTCAGACATCCTTGACAGGTCTCAGATTTAGAAATGAGTAGAGAATATGATGGAACACATTACACATTAAAAAAATCCTCTCACAATTTAGACCAATGCACTGGCGAGTTTCAAAATATTGCTTGCAAACTGTTTCTGCCAATTGGTACTGGGCATTAGTATTTAGAATCAATATCTGATCATTTTCATCCTTTTTGTTTTTTGTGAAGAAAATTATCGATCAAGGTTTTTAGCCTCATTTAATATACTGGAGCAGCCTTTCAATTTCTTTTACAAGCCACAGCAGGGAAGGAGGTTTCCTTCTAGCTTAGCATAGCACAAATCAATCCATCTCATGGTGTTCTATTATTACACCTCAAACTATGTCTAGATCAGTTGTTTCTTTTTCTTTCCAACAAACTTTCTAGGCTACCAGAAATGTAGGTTTTTGTCTAAATACTTACATTGTGGGAAAATTAAAAATGATTTTTCACCGTATTAATTCTTAATCTCAGCCACATTAAATAAATCACTTCCCATTTTATCGTATCCCTCCAAAATGAGATATCCTGTGGAATTTTGACTCAGGACGCCTCATCTTCATGTTCTAAACATCCTAATTTTTAGACTGTACAAATCACCATAACGAGGGTATCCAAATGTCCTGGTTTCTTGTGGCATCTCTGCTTTATGCCCTTTATCCAGGGATGGTTATTAATAGTGCCTTCTTTAACTCCTAAATATGTCCAATTTGGCTGGTAAATTATATGAGCACAATTATAATGAGAATCCCTTTTCTTCAAAAGAAGAAGCTCTGAGACTAAGTCTTCGCGAACATAGTAATGGAGTTCAATGGAAAACACATTATTTAACATTGAGTGCACTTCGTCAGCTCCTCATGTGTTTATTATATGTTTAAATAATTGGATCAAATGTAATTTTTCACTTTCCAGTCTGGTAGTTACTTGTGTGCTTATTTGATTAACTTTCCTACTGGACTAGAAGTTCAAAGAAGGCAGGGACCCCATCTGTTTTTTAACACAATTTCTAGACCTAGCACAGTGCCCACAAGTAGGAGATAACTCAATATTTAACTGTGAGATAAATAAATAAATAACTTTTTGTTGAGTTTTTGAAAAGGCCTGGACATTATTTCATGTGATACTCCATCTACAATATAAGCCTATTAAAGGTCAGTAGGGTGAGTTTTGTTCACCAGATGTTGAAGCTATAGTATTTAATGACTTCTCTGTTATTATCTGTGAAACTGGAGGCTGAGACCATAGTCTTAGGACTTCTGGTCTTGAATCTCGGTATAAGTTCTTATGTAGCTGCAATTAATAGAGGCTTGATCGAATGGTAGCTTTAACTGTAAGAACAATCATGGCTTACTTGACAAGAAGTCTGAAAGTTGGTGGTTCCAGAGTGTTGCGTGTTACTCTTGGGGCATCTCTATGAGTTTTGGTCTTCTCCCTCATGATCACAAGGTGGCTGCCTTAGCTCCTACATAACATCTGCACACCAACCTTCCAAATCTAAATGAAGAGGATGAGTAATATAAGATAAAACCAAAAACAAAAGACAGAACAAAACAAAAAACCTGTTATGGGTTGAATTGTGTCCCTGCAAAAAAAAAAAGTTGGAATCTTAACCCAAAGTAACTCCAAATGTGACCTTATTTGGAGATAGGGTTGTTACAGAGGTAATCAAGTTAAAATGAATTCATTAAGGTGGACCCTAATCCAATAGGCCTGGTGTCCTTATAAAAAGAGGTGATTTGGACACAGAGACAGACATGCACATGGGGAAGATGACGTGAAGACACAAAATGAAGATGGCCTTCTACAAGCCAAGGAGAAAGGCCTGGAACAGATCCTTCCCTCATAGCTCTCAGAAAGAATTAACCCTGTGGACACCTTGATTTTGGACTTCTAGCCTCCAGAACTGTGAGACAATACATTTCTGTTGTTTCAGCCCCCCAGTGTGTGTTGTAGCCACCCTAGGAAACTAATACATACCTCTTAATGTGCAGATTTTTCCATTATGTTTTATTAGCCGAAAGCCCTACAAGAGAATCTGGGGAAGTGAGTGTCTTGAGACAGCCATCCTGTGGGGTTGGTTACCTCTCATGTCATACATGGGTTGGGAAAGATCACAACCCTGAAGAAAATTGCAGTTTGGTTAGCGATGAGGAAAGGGATGATGAGTGTTGAGTAGCCTAATCAATGAATCAACGTATCTGCCATAGCGAGATCCTCTGTAACTCACATCAGACTGACTCTTTAAAAGGACAACTGACAACTCTATGTATTGTTCAGCAGAGCTAGGATATGCCAACCTAGCAAACAACTCCCATATCTCATTGGCTTCACACAACAAGAATTTGGTTTCTAATTCATGCTGCACATCCCATGTAGATTGACAAAAGATCCTGCCCCCTAGTCACTTGGTGATCTAGGCCAATGCTGGAACATGGGGACTCCTTGTTTGCTACTGTAGCAAAAAAGAACACCAAGAATCCCATGCCTGCAATGAAATACTTGGGCTCTGCACCGACCACTGCCTTTTCCGTGGTCACTAAATGGGCGGTCTAGTCCTATGACATTAACCCCAAGGCAGCAGGGAAGGGGAATCCTTCCGTGTGCCCAGAGGAAGGGAGAACCAGATACAGGAGAGCACTGGAAGACTCTACTGCAAAATGCTGACACAGCACTCGCACTGCCCTGGATTCGAGCTCAGTGATCTTTGTCGGGTAGAAATGCTTTGGGCTGCAAGTAACAAAACCCAGGCAGCAGCATATCGAGCTGTATATGTGTTTAATTTTCTCTTGGAACAAGTTGATGTCAGTTCCAGGGTTGGTGCAGCTACTCATTGCCATCAGGGACTCTGACCCCTTCCATCTGTTTGCTCTCTGCCTCTCTGCATGACCATTTTTCATTCTCAGGGCAGTCCTTTCATGATCCAAGATGGGATGCTGCCGCTCCAAGCACCAGGTCCTCACTCACTGTGCTCAAGGCAGGACAAGGGACATGTGGAAAAGCAAAGGGTCTCCTTTTCTCATGGAGGATAATCTTTCCTGGGAGCCTCCCCTACATGCTTTTCTTTCATTTCCTTGCCCATGTACATCCTCGAGACTACGCTCAGCAAAGAGGACCCTTGAAAATCATGTAACTGGCAGAAAAGAATAGGCTAGCATTTATGAGCCTCAGCCAATCATGTCACCCCATTTATAGTTGGGGTTCTAGCAAGAAGAAAGGAAGAGTGGATGGCTGTAGGCAGGCCACTGGCTGCCCATAGCATACAAAGGCTTTCACTTTGTCCAGAGCACTTGGAAATAGGAACCTGTTCTTTGCATAGCGGATGCATGGACTGGGGACAGGCAGGTGCCCCAGAGTCTCACCCACACAACAAGTCAAGGCCGATCACCAACCCTACTCCTTCCAGTCAAATTCATTTGCCATCTACCTTTTCCATGGCTATGGGGCACAATCTACCTCTCTTCTCTGTGCCTGAGTGGCGTGGATGGGAGCCCCAGATAAGAGCATCTTGCAGGCCTTGGTTGAGGAGTTCAGGCCTAGACGTCGGAGCTGATTTGCTGCAGTGCACAGAGGATGTGTTGGAGGGACTTTTTTCCCCTGTGTTCTCTCAGTAATAACAATAACAAAACACTATGCCAACCAAGTCCTGCAAGATGCTCTTATCTATTAATATATCTCTAATTGAAAGTTGTACTGCATTGTATCTGCAATGTCTGCATCAGCCTGACAAAGCATTGTCTGTACGATGCGAATCTCTGACCCTCATATTGAAGCCTCCAGGGCAGATGCCTATTCTGGTCCAAATTTAATAATGGCCTTGGAGTCATACATTTTGTTTCTCCCCAATGCAGCACGGCTTTGGCAGGATGAATGCGTTGAACTCAGCGTCTATTAAAAACAAAACGGCAAGGCGGAGGCTATTTTTTTTTTTTTGCTCATCAAATCTGAAGCATCTGGAATTCTGGCAGCCATGAAGGATTTTCATATTGAGTCTGCAACGCAACAGGGGAACTCTGATTCAAGTCAAAACATTAACTTTTCATCAGTGGAAGTTTTAATTGAAAAGATTCTTTATCTGCGGCGTAGGTAGTCTTAGTATGTGCTGTGTATTTAACTTTTTTTTTTTTAAAGCAGTTCTGTGTACTTGGGATTAATGAGGCAGAACCAACACACTCCACAGCCTTGTTTCTCTGTAACTTGTACACGCAATTGAATTTCATTGTCTACATCACTTGTAGTAGGGGCTGCCCCAGTTTGAGCCCGATGGAGGCTTTCTGGGCCACATCTGAGGACGTATGAGAGGTGCGGGTTGGGGGTATGATCAGATTTGCGTATCCGAGAGATCACTGCCTTCTGAGTGGGCAATAAAACGGAAGGACGCGGGAGAGAAACACATACCCAGACCAATAGCAGCAACAAGGAATTCAAGTGGGCGGGGTGAACAGGGAGAGACTGGAGAGATGGGTAGCCCCAAGGGCGAACAGGGGTAGTATGAAGTTCACTGTCAAATCCAGGTGTGGTGGAGATATGGCTGTTCCCCTGCACAGTTCTTTCAACTGCTCTCTCTGCTTGGAAATGAAAGAAATAAATAAAAAGCATGGATACAGGTAGACCAGTTAGGAGGGCAGTACAGAAGCCCTGGCCAGAAATTAAAGATTTATTTTATAGTTTGTTTGTTTTTTTTAATTGGTCAGAATTTAAACCAAGAGGTGACAAGCCTGGTAAGAGTTAAATGGGTCGAACTAAATTAATGTTGATCTGTTGATTGTTGACTCTGTTCTAATTTCCATCTCTAGCCTCCCTCTCTTTTCTTGCCTTTTAAAAATTTTTGCTATTATATTTCTTTCCCCAAGGGTATGCAGAGAGTAAAATAAACTCTTGATAAATTAGGTGCTTTCCCCTTTAGGACAGTGGTTTTCTCATTTTCAAAAAAAGGGTATCTGGGTTTCCTTGAAAATCCAAGGACAGCTGTGAACCATTCCCCCCCCCCCACAACCCCATAAATGCCTAGAGGTGCCTATAAAAATATTTGTCTGCCCTAGGGGCTGAGGCACAGTCAGGGACCCTAGAAGCCCCAGTATACAGGAACACAAGTGAAGGACTTGTGTCCGGGTCTGATGGACTGTGGACCAGGTCATCCATGGGCAGACATCTTTGAGGTTCCTCTGCGCGTGGGGTATCTGTGCAGGCTGCTGCCTGGTACAGAATGTTCTGCAAGCAGTGGGAGGAATAAGTAGAGCAAGGCGAGTGCAAGGGCTTCTGTCGTCTCATCTCAGCGAAACGGCACCATCCCAAAAGCCTGGAGGTGGCCCGATTAGCATACAGTAATTAGAATCGCTGCAATAATGCTGCCTCCTCATTTTCTTTTGTGGGCACCATGGAGGTAACAGCGTTCCGGACTGGGCGGTGAGAAGCAGCAGACACAGCTGTCTGCACCCTTTCTCTGGCTGCTGCGCGGAGAGAGCAGGGCTCAACCCTTGTGAGGACAGGGAAGGAAAGGCAAGAAGCAAATCAGAGTGGGAGAGGACCGTGTCCAGCCCGCGGGGGACTCTGCCCTGCCTCCCCTGGAAGCTTCCTTGTGCTACCTCATCTGTCATCTGAACTGCAACCAACAACCCTAGCCTCCTTCCCTTGGTGAAGTTGTGGTCCCCAAGAGGAGGGGGGCCACCGGGTCAAGCAGCGTGTGGTGCAGGGCGGGGGGGGGCATAAGGGGGGTGTCTCAGAGGTGGGAGAGGGTGTATAGGTGGGGCCTTGGGTATCTCCATTCTGGAAAGGCCTCCTTGCTTTGGGTGTCCCTCCTTACCCAGGAAGTAACAAGTGTCCCCCAAAGTAGGCACGGAGTCTAAGTGACATTGCAACGAGAACGGACACCAGGGTGCGTGCGCGCATGTGCTGGGTGCCCAGGAGCCAGTTTCGGCTGCAGACACCTCCCAGAGGGAGTGGAGATGACAAAAGCTGCTGATAGACGACGTGGCCTAGATGGCCTGCATCCAAACGCCATGACCCAGATTGGGTCCTGCATGTGATCTTTCTCGACTGTGGTTTGCAAAAGCTTGCAGGTCAGGGCTGGACAGCCTGACATGCAGGTGAAGCGCAGGTGAGGCTCACCTTGGTTGCCCCCCACTTCCATTCTGTGCTGGCCGTGGCAGTTCATCACCAGCCTGCCTGCAGACTGGCCGGCGCCACTTCATGGCCCGAGCCTCACTTTCTTACCTCAGCCTTCAGAGCTTGCCTGCTTTGTTTTCACCTCCCACCTGGTGGCTTAGCAGGTTTGGTAAATCACGGGCGCCCATGGATGATAAGGGATTATTTCCAGCTATAGTGCTTCTAACATGATGTTTTCAGGGAAGACTTAGTGCCTTAACCCCAAAACACAGTGCCTTGTCCGTGCACCTCGGCTACAACAAAACAAAGGAATAAAACCCTTGGGTATCTCCTACTGGTTTGTGTGTGATAGACTCACAATTCCTTCATAGGACGTTTGAGACCCCGTGTGACAAGCAGGAGGCCTGTTCCCAGCTTGTGTTCTCTATGACCTCACACACATCTTACACTCCAGCCACTGAGGAATCCCTGCTGCTCTCCACATCCTCCTGTTGCATCTTTCCTCGCAGTGTCTCCTGAATGCAAGGCCCTTCTCCTCCAGCTGCAGAAATTCTAGTTTGCTGTAAAGGTTCACCTCAGTTATCACCTCTTCTATGAGACTTTCTGGATACTCCACCCTTGTCCCACGTGTTAGTGGTGAGTTTTTCCTCTCTCCACTTTTATTGGTGTTATTTTTGTAATGCCTCCTTTATCCATCCATCCATTCATCCATCTAAACATTCATTCATCCACTCATCACTTCCTACCTCTATGCATCCATCCACCCACTCACGGATCCACCTATCCCTCATCCATCCATCCACCCATCCATCCATCCACCCAACCACCCACCCATCCATCCATCCATCCACCCATCCATCCATCCACCCAACCACCCACCCATCCATCCATCCATCCAACCACCCATCCATCTCTCCCTCTATCCATTCATCCATCCACCCACTCACCCATCCATCCATCCATCCCTCATCCATCCATCCATCCATCCATCCGTCCATCCATGCGTTTAAACATTTGTTTATCCACTCATCCCTTCTTACGTCTATCCATGCAACTGGTCACCCACTCACCCATCCATCCCTCCTCCATCCAACCAATCATCCGTCCATCCACCTATCCATCTATCCTTCTCTCTATCCATGCACCCATCTATCCACCCACCCATCCCTCCCTCCCTCTATCTATGCATCCATCCACCCATTCACCCACCCACCCATCCATCTATCCCTCCTCCATCCATCTAACCATCCGTCCATCCATCCATCCATCCATCCATCCATTCATCCATCCATCCATCCATGTAAACATTCATTCATCCTCTCATCCCACCCTATCTCTTTCCAGCATTCACCCACTCACCCATCCATCCATTCTTCCTCCATCCATTCATCCAACTAAACATTCATTCATCCACTCATCCCTCCCTACCTCTATGCATCCATCTACCCACTCACCCATCCATCCATCCACCCATCCATTCATCCCTCTCTCTATCCATGCTTCTATCTGCCCACTCACTGATCCATCCATCCCTCATCCATCCATCCATCCCTCATCCATCCATCCATCCCTCATCCATCCATCCATCCATCCATCCATCCATCCATCCATCCATTTAAGCATTCGTCCATCCACCCGGCCCTTCCTACCTCTGTCTATCCCTCTATCCATTCATCCATTCAGTCCAGTTGTTCGGAAAATAAATGCCTTGGCCTAAGCTAGGTTCTGGGGATAAGCAGATAACCACACACAACTCCTGTCTCCACATCGAGCTTATAGTCCAGAGAATGGACCCCAGTGGGGGTAAGGCCAGAGGAAGGAGAAGTAATCAGGTTATCACGCAAAGACTTCATATTTAAAATTGAAGATACAGAAACAATGAAACTCTGCCTTTGACCTGAAAGAGCTCTCAGTCTGATGGAAGAGACAGACACATAGATAATGATCTCTAAGACAATATTCTTTGTGCCATCGATAAAGTATGGATAAAATGTCATGGATTCACAGATAAGGAAATGATTACTTCTGCCTGGAGATCCAAGAAAGTCTCATGAAAGAGAAAATCTATGAAGTGTGTCTTCATGTAAAGAGTGGCAGCTTTCCAGGTGGGCTGGGCGGGAAAGGACTGAAGCCTTCCATGCAGAAGAAACAGAAGGGCCAGTGTGTTTGGGGGACAAGCCAGCAGTTTGTTGGGGGATGTGTGAGCACAAATGTGTTTTTCACAGGCCGACCCTCAGCCGGCCTGTCTCTTTCAGACCATGCCCCAATTTGTCCTGACATCTGTTTCTGCTGCCTGGGGCACCATCATGGGGTGGGAGGCCTTCTCCAGCCAGAGGTACGTTCCTTTGCTTGGGTGATGATTCTGGAGATTGCCTGGGTCCTTCCCACGCACCAGAGGCACTGAGCCGTGATACCCGCAGCTCTGTCACCCCCACACAATCACTGTGGTGTCCTTCCTGTGGAGCCACACGGTTGTGGACAATGGGAACAGCTTTTAATGGGCACAGAGAATCTGTTGGCTGCTTTTTCTCCATGGGCCTTCTCCACCCCCATTTTTTTTTTTTTTTTTTTTTTTAGACAAGGAAATAGAGTTTCTGCAACCTAAAACGTGAGATCCAAGGAGCTGTCTGGATTCTGGTCAGTGTGCCTTGGAAGCCTGAGCCCTCTGTTGGGGTCCTGCAGTTTGGAGGGCCCGTCCCCTGTTGGCTGCCTCCATCCCAAATGGCCTACTTTAGGCAGAAGGTGGAGCAGAGAGCTTTCAGCTACGAGTCAGTGTGGAGAGATTTTCACACCAAATGATTCTCTCTTCTAGGGAATGTGCAATTATTTAAAGGGTGAGGAAGTCAGAAATTCTTTCGTAGTAATCTGGGTCTCTCCTCCACCCAGCGAGAGAGCGGTCGGGAAAGGAATCAGACACATCATCCCACAGCGAGGCTAGCTGTTTTGTTTTTGCTTTTCCAAAATAGCTGGTCTGAAATTAGTCCTGGGAAGAAATCTCATTTTTCACTATTGTCCCTTTCTCCCTCTTGAAGGCAAGAACCCCGCCTTGTAATGACCAAAAGATTACAGTGTTCAGACACCAGCCTAAGCATTTACATACATTATCTAATGTGGCCATCATAGCAATGCAAGGAGGAGGGGCTGATGTGGTCCCATTAATAGCACTTGGCCCAAGAGGTCACGTTGCTTGCAGAGATTTGCGCCAACTTCTCTGCTGTTTCCAACTCAGTCAGATCCTCTGTCACATACAGAACGAGGCTGCTTTCTCTCCCATCATATTCTTGGTTGGGTATGTATATTTCAAGTGTGTTTAGAGGAATGGGGCTTGTAAAGTAACAGTTCTCCCTTATTCTGGACATCATGCTCCTATTAATGCGGCCATACCAGCATTTGAGAAGTCTGTCACTAACTGGGCAGGGCTTCGACGGAGGCAGTGTCCCCAGGAGGAGAGAGCGTGGCTGCCAGGATCACGTAAGGAGTACCATTGACTGGACTGGTGTCTGCCTATAGTCTATCGTGTCCTGGTTTCCCTGGGGAAGCCTGTGGAAGTCTGCGACTGGGCCAGATCTGAACGGCTCTACCCATTACTCGACTCTGAACTTATTAGGCAAGTTTAAGCCTCAGTTTCATCCTTTGGCCAGTCTCGGGTCAGGCTTATTAGTGAATGTGTTTGCAAGCCCTGACAAATCACCTGCGGCAAAGCGGGTAGTAGACGAAGCGCGGACACTGGTATTATTAATTCCTTCCGTGGATCGGAATACGAGAGGAGTGGCTGGTCTCTGACTGCTGGGCCACCATGGCTAGTGGCGTGGTCCTTGGTGATTCCACCAAGTGAAGTCACTGAGTGGAGTGAAGCCTGCGCTGTCTCGCGGGGCACTACCGGTTCGCCTGGCAGGGGGTGTGTGTGAACAGTCACTGTGGTTTCAGCCAGGAGTCAAGGCGTGTAAAGCACACGATGCAACAGAGCGGTAATGCAAATGAGGTAAAAGACGGAAAGTGCTTTGTAAACTGTAAAGTGCAGGGCACGTGTTGACTGTTATTTGCACACGGCTCATTCTGTCTGTGTCGTGCGCGAACCTATTAGATCAACATTTAAGACTGTCTTGGAGAAGGCTACCATATGCTGGCCAGGCTGCTGGAAGCACTGGTAACATTTTTCTCAGAAAGAAATGGCTGAAAGCCCACGGTCTTTATTGATTTACATTTGCAAGCCATAACTCCTTATCTCTTTTATGCTCCTAATATCATGATGTCCGTTTGGGTAATATATTAGTCTGGCTCGTCTTGATGCCAAGCCCTAAATAACTAGAGAGGGAGTGTTGACCTGTGTTGGAAGAGCCCCTTGGGAATCTGGGTTTGTGGGCTCAATCCTACCTGTTCACCGGTCCTACGGAGAAAGGGAGCCCAGCGCTGCTTCTCTGTAGGGTCCCAAGGATGAATCATTTATGCTATCAAAGTTCTTTGCTATCCTTGGATACTACATAAATGCGGAGCATAATCATTATGAATTATAAGTGAAGCAGATGGAGGTTTTAAATTAAATAGCACCATTGTGTTATTTTTCATCAGGATTCAGAGCAGCCGACCTTCCCAGCAGAAGTAACTTAGATAATTTGATTCTCTCACTTAACCAGGACTGATCACTGCAGGGATAGAAATTAATTTCTTGAAAAACAGCTGCGGGTTTTCCTTCCCACCAGCCTCTCTCAAAGCTTTGCCGACGTGGTCATAATGAAACCGTGGTGCAGGTTTCACTGGGTGACTTGCTACTTCCCTGGGGGCTCCGGTAACTGCTTCTCCAAATCTTTGGTTTACCTGGAAGATGGTCAGGACACGTGAGTGTCCCCTGGGCAGCGGCCATCGAGATCACATCCACCGAAATCAACTTGAATATTTAACAGGACATTAAACCAAACCAAATGGCTTGGGGCTTTAGGAAAAGGAGACTGAGTCTGGCTGATTCCTTGTTTGAATTCAAGCCTTCCAAATAACCCCGGGGTGGGATAGAGTTGGCATCTCCAGGATCCACGATTTGCCCGCTTGCTGGGGAAATTAACAGGACGGTGACGTGTGAGTTGAATTCAGCCTTTATGAGTCTGTTGATGGATTCTGTGGAATGTGGTAGAATGACAGTTTGGTGTTGCTGAACTGGGCAGAGGCTGTCTGTCAGGCTGGATAAGAAGCAGGAGATATAATTAGGACAGAGTAGCCTGGGCAGACCTGGGGGGAGAGGGACACCCGTATTTACTGAGGGCACTGCATGCCTGTGACATAGCGTGGTTTGCTCATGCTCGGGCTCTGCCACTCCTTGGCTGTGTGATCTCAGGAAAGTTACCTAACTACTCTGAGCCTCACATTTCTCATCTCTCAGAGAAAGGCATTGGAATAGGTCCTCTCGAAGATCCCTTCTGCCCCAGAATTGTCTGAGGCAATCTGCAGGCCCCACACGCAGGAAAGAAGAGGGGTCTAAAGTTCCTCCAAAGAGGATCTGCTGAGGGACATCAATCAGCCTCCATTCTGGCTTTCGTTCCACTGTGTTAAAATAAGGCCTCCATGGGGCATCTGTGTGGCTCAGTTCGTTAAGTGTCTGACTCTTGGTTTTGGCTCAGGTCATGATCTCAGGGTCGTGAGATGGAGCCCTGCGTCAGGCTCCGGGCTCAGCGCAGAGCCTGCTTCAGATTCTCCCTCTCTCCCTCACCTTCTGCCCTTCCCTCTGCTCGTGCTCCCTTTCTCTCTAAAATAAATAAATAAGTCTTTAACCTCCTTGCATATTCCCTCTAATGTGCCTCCATTTTGATTCTTAGACCTTAGCTCTCCAAGCATTCAGCTAGAACTTGGGTGTTCTCAAACAGGGGTGAGGCTGCAAAGTTGAAAGGAAAATGGCATCTGTGGGTCAGTAAGTGGAGAGTTTTCCCAAAACTTCAAAGTTTGGGTCTGTCTTTGCTGCTGGCATTGAAAACGTATGTCAGGAAGGGAGCATGTAAAGAAGATGGCCCTATCCATTATAGGCTTGAGGACAATCCCGGAAAAACGTTGAACATTAAGGTTAATTAACTCCTACTCCTTTGATACATCTCTAGCTACCCTGATCCAGGCCTGTACATGGTCTTTCTGTGGCTTTTTTCCTGCCTTCGAGGTTGCCTTGGAGTTAGTGTCCCTGGTTTTGATTCTGTTTCAGGAAGACCTTTCGGTTACGGTTTTGAAGGGCGCAGGAAAGGACAGGGCGTGTGTGGCAGAGATGGTTAGCTTTTCCACCAACACTGGTGTTTCCTCGGCCATAAGTGATTTCCCAGCAAGAGCTACATGGCCCAGCCTCGGTGTCTGAGTGTGGCCACATGAGGAGTCTGTCTCACCGAATGAAAGTGAACAAAGGTGCTGGTTTTGTTGAAGAAACAGATGCACCTTCTCGAATGCTCTCTTTCCTTTCCTGCCAGCCCTGTGTGGATGATGACAAGAGCTTAGGGATTGGCAGAAGCACAAACTAGAAAGAGCTTGGCTCCCTGAATCACTGCATGGAGGAAAGCCACTGGCCAATTAGGAACATCTGCCAAAAATAAGCTTCTGTTTTACGAAACCATGAAAAACAAATTGTTGTTGTTTCTGCAACAGCCTGCAGTGCCCTAACTAATCCACAGTGTGATATGCCCCAGGTCTCTAGGTACCTTAGGAAGGTGGGAGGTTATGCCCGCCCCTCACTTTGTTAACTTAAAAAGGGGCATGTTAAAGGGCGCCTCGATGGTGCAGTTGGTTAAATGTCCGACTCTTGGTTTCGGCTCAGGTCGTGATCTTGGGGTCTTGGGATCGAGCCCTGCATCCGGCTCTGAGCTCAGCAAGGAGTCTGCTGGAATTTCTCTTTCTCCCTCTGCCCCTCCCTGCATGCTGTCTCTCTCTCTTTCTCTCTCAAGTAAATAAGTAAATCTTTTTTTAAAAGGGACGTGTTAAGGATGATCCCCAAATAACTCCAACTTTCCTCTTAATTTTGTTTTGCTGCATCTCTAGACGGAGCAAAATGCTTTTTCAGCTTCTTCTGTTGCTTCTTTGGGGAAGTAGCTAGCTGGATAAGATTGTAAACTCCGTGAGAACAGAGACCATGTCTTTCTGGAATATGTCCATACCCCCTGGCTTGCCAACACATAATGGGTATTCAGTACATATTGGTTGAATGAATGAGGTATAAAAGTATAAAAAGGTATAAAACTGTATTTGACACATAGGCACCACACAATTCAGCCCCAATGTCTAACAATATGACAGCCAGTCTAAAGGAGAGAGCTGGGTCTGGGACTGTGCTTCACAGAGAAAAATCAAGTCATATGGGTATACTAGAACTCAGAGGAACCACAGAAGGCCACCAAAGCATAGTAGGATGGGAGCAGCGGGACTAGAGCCTGAAGAGGGGACTACTCTGAGGTTGAAGAGAAAGTAAGGAAAAGGCAATTTGGCAGAACACAAGAGCACAGCAAGAAACAAAAGCATTCAGTTGAATTGGACACTTTTTGAAAATCCATTTCCTTGTTTCTTCTCTTTGTAATCTACTCATGCCTTCCCTGCCAACCCTGATATGCAAAGGCATGCTCAAAAAAAGCTGCAAATTTTTGGCACTCCTCCTATTGAGAAATGGAGTTTAAGTCTCCTCACCTTGAGTCTGGGTGGGCTGATGCAACCACAACACTTCTGCAACCAAGAGAATGCAGTGGAAGCCAGGGCCTACAACTTCTGAGGCTAGCTCCTAACAGGCCAAGAATTTTCCATCTCATCCTCTGGGGAAAGCCATCTGTCACCCAAGAAGCCTGACTACCCTGAGACGCTCCTGCTGGAGTGGCCACATGCAAGTGTTTAGGTCAATCAGTCCCGGGTAGCAGTTGGCATCAATCATCAGCCATGTGCATGCGCCATCTTGAATGTCCCACCTAATCAAGCCTTTATATGCATGCAGCCCCAGCCAGCATCGGATTACAACCACATGAGCCAGAAATTTCTAGGTGAGCCTTTCCCAAATTTGTGATGCACAAAATTGTGAGCAAAATAAATTGGTTGTTTTAAGCTGCTAAATTTTGGGGTGATTTGTTACTCGGCAGTGGTCATCAGGACATGGAATATGAAACTGAGAATCGCAAAGGTGAGGTAGAGCTGTTAGGTGGAATAGCTGTCCTGCAAGATGTCTCACAGGGGAGAAGGGTGTTCTCAGTATGATAGGGGATTCTGTGTTTAATGTACTCTCCATGCTTAGCGGGCATAAGAGCACTGGCCTCGTCCTATCAGAGCGACTTTGGCAGTTGTGACTTAGATTTCTCTTGTATTGACACCTACACTTACTGGAGGTTTGATTTAAGGGGTTTGATTGACATCTTGTTTCTTTCCACTACAAAATAAGCTAATTTCTTCAGTCTCACACACAGTTTCTCTGAAAAAAGTTATTGATTGTCACAATGTGCTGGACTGGGCGATCGATGCACACCAGTTTAGTTTAGAAAAAGGAATGATGGATGGGAATCCCGTTGAGTGCTCTTCTACTTCATGATATGCTGTGATAATTCAGCTTTTAGAAAGCGGTACTTGTCTAAGAAGCCAAATGCCAAAACATGAGGGGATTTAGTGTCACGATACATGGTCATGTGTTTGTGGGTTGACATTTAAGGCTTCTTATTATAAGAAGCATTGGCAAACAGAAGACCTACGTGTCAGAGAAGACCCAGGTTCTCTTCTGTTCTTATCTTGGACAAGATACTTAACCTCTCTGAACTGTTTTTTTTTTCCCAACAGTTGATGATAAGCCAAGGATAAAATAAAGAAGAACACATTGGAATTCTAGAGTATCTAGGATGGATGGCACATTTGATCAGAGCTGGCATCTGTAACAGAGAGTCCAACATTAGAGTGGCTTAAACCAACTAGAACATTCTGTCTTGCTAGTAGAGTAAAGGCCGTCTGGATATGGTAGTCTGGGGCTAGAGCGACAGCTTCTCTAAGTTATTAGGCTCTCGACTCCTGCCATTTCTTGTATGTGACCCATGCCTCATGTTCCCATATAGCAGCTAGAGCTCCAGATATCACATGTGCATTCCAGATAATGGAATGAGAACTTTGGTTCTCAGGAAGGAAGAGAGAAAGAAGGGATCCTGGGAGGCAACCAGCAGCCTCTGCCACCAGGAAGCACCAGAGAGGCAAATACGTCCAATCTGATTAGCAAGTTACATCTGAGAAATCTTAAAAATGTTAAATGTCTGGGACTTGGAGGGGGCTGGGAAAGTTATGCAGTATATTAGCTGAACTCTGAAAACTTAGATGCTCCTGAAAAATAAGCTTCCTTTTGAAAAGTTCAATTCAGTTAATGTGACAAAGCGACTTTTTAAAAAATAGCAGCCAATCAAATTAATTCAGAATGCCAGCAACCAACTAAGCTCATTTGCAAAAGTCATTTCAGACCAAGCAAGTTCAACTGTTTTCCTTCAGACTCTTTTGTGCACATTGATACAACTCAGATTAATTTCCATTCTGACCTTTGCAGGAATGAAGCTTGGGCTCTCTCCTTGTTGGCTAATAAAGATTCCCGGCATGATTCTAGAGTAATGAACTTGGTAGTGTAGGTTTATGTGGGTGCATGGGGTTGGGGGAGGTTTGCAGAGAATGACTCAGAACCACTTACAAATGTTTACAAATTGTGACCCTGTCTGTGTCAATTTCCCAAACTGGGTTGTCTTGGAAATAATGGGGGTAGAGAGCATGTATAGTTTAGAGAAAAAGTTTGCTAGAAGAATCCCACCCACCCCTTTGTGTCCCCGCTCCCCCCCGACACATAAGATATGCTGAGGTAGAATAAAGTAATCATCACTTGTAGCATCAAAATCACCTTAAGACCTTAATGGTTCGCATGAGACCGAGATGCCCTCATAGCTGTTGCCCAAGAATGGGGAGTAAGTAGCAGGAGAGGAGAATCTTAGGTTCAAGGGCTCTGGGACCCCACAGAGCAATCAGATGGTTCTATCTGGAGAGATGTTATTATAGTTGCCAAAACCAGGGCATGCAGCAATGGAGGGTCTCTGGCCCTTCAGAAGAATCTCAATCTACCAGGGCGCCTGGGTGGCTCAGTTGGTTAAGCATCTGACTTCAACTCGGGTCATGATCTCAGGGTCCTGCGATCGAGCCCCGTGTGGGGCTTCATGCTCAACAGGGAGTCTGCTTCTCCCTCTCCCTCTGCTCGTTCTCTTTCTCTCTCATATAAATAAAAGCTTAAAAAAAAGAATATCTATCTACCAATGAAAATTTTTTTAAAGTTGATACTGAGGAAGAGGAAAGGAAAAGTGGGGCACGGTTCCTGCCCTCAGGGAGCTTCCAGACCCGACCAAAGCAGGTGAGGTGTTCACAGGACAGCAGTTCATCAGTGCTGGGATTGGCCCTGCGCAGCTCAAGATTAGTTTATAAATATGTTCTACGTGGATGAAGTACACGAGGGGTCCTAAGAAGGAGGATGAGAGCACAGCTTCTGGAGAAAGCACTTGGTCCCCACCTTCTGCGTGTGGGTGAGGCAGGGACGTCATTTGCCCACAAAATCCCTGCTCCCCTCCTCAGTGCTCTCATGGCCGGTTTTGTGTTTCGCTAAGAGTGGGTGACCAGATGTCCCTGTACTTTTCCTGCCTGGAAACTTACAAGGCGGGGGGTAGGGGGCAGAGGACTTTCTGAACATTGGCTTTGGAGAAATGGCTGAGTATGTCAAAACTCCACCCCCCCCCCCTCAAATTCCCCGGGGCTTTGTTAGAACGTTCTGTGAATTCGTTTGTTCTGTAAAGAGGAAAAAAAATATATCCACATTGGAGAAATTGCCCTAGTTAGCGAAGTCAACAGCTTGATCCTCAAATATGAGCACCCTCGGGCACCCCTTTCCCTGTGGGGTCCTTGGCCAGGAGCTCAGAATCTAACAAGGTGTTGTGAGCATGGCTCTGGAGTCACACGGCCTGTCTTTTCATCCTGGCCCTATCCCATAATTAAGAGCAATTGTGTTGCTTAACCTCTCCACCCCTCAGTTTACTCATCTATAAAATTGGAGTGGTATTAATACCCACCTCATAGATTTGTGGGGAGGCATGTTTCTTAGGTCAGTGTCTGGTACTCAATAAATTTAACTCTTAACATTATTAGGTTTCTAGCTGGGTGCTTGCGTAATGCTCTGAACTGTGATAAAAAACTCAGAGGGAGGTCTGGTGGGAAAAGGGGTTGGGAGGCAGGGAAGGTCAGTATTGGGTTTGGGCATTTATTTTTTGAAGTTTTTTTTGTTTTTTTTTCTTCCCTGGTGGTTCACCTAAGAAAGGCCATAGACCTTATTATAGTAGGTAGTGGGTGAGGGTGAAATGGAGTAACATGTGGTCATAGCAATTGCTCTACACTAATGTGGTTGTAGAAGGCATGATTTCAAGGTGGCCTACCAGGGTTCCCACTCCCTGGTGCACAATTCCCTCTTCTTTTTTTTCTTTTTAAGAATTTTTATTTATTTATTTGACAGAGAGAGAGACAGCGAGAGAGGGAACACAAGCAGGGGGAGTGGGAGAAGGAGAAGCGGGCTTCCCGCCGAGCAGGGAGCCCAATGTGGGGCTCAATCCCAGGACCCTGGGATCATGACCCGAGCCAAAGACAGTTGCTTACCTAACTGAGCCATCTAGGCGCCCCTAATTCCCTCCTCTTGAATGTGGGCAGGACCTGAGTGTGATGGGATAGCACCCCACGATTATACTACTTTATATGGCAAAAGATTTTGCAGATGTAATTCAGATGCCAAAGCTGTTGACTTTAAGTGGTAGGGAGATTATCTGGGTGGGCCTGGCCTAATCAGGTGAGCCCTTTAAAGGCTCTGAGCCCTTTCTGAACTGAGAGCAATTCCATGCAAGGCAATCTCTCTGTTGCTGGCTGTGATGAAAGAGGGGTCACATGGCCAGGGATGCAGGTAGCCTCTAGGAGCTGAGAGTGACCCGCACTGACAGCCAGTAAGGAAATGAGCAGCTCAGTTCTACACCTGCCAGGAACTGAAAATTCAGCCAACAACCCGAAGGAACTGGATGGGAGATTCTTCCCCAGGGCCTCCAGCCAGGAACACAGCCAGCCAACACCTTGATTTTGGCCTTGTGAGATCCTGGGTAGAGAACCCACCCATGCCGTATCCAGAATTCTGACCGCAACAAAACAAAACAAAACAAAAAAAACAGAGCTAATAACATCCTGCAGTTTCGAGGCTGCCAAATTGGTGGGAATCTGTTTAAAGTCCTAGAAGACGAACAGTGGTCATAATGAACACAACAAGTCTTCGGACTTCCACGGTGCTATTAGTATCCTATGGCTACTGTAACAAATCACCGCAAACTTAATAGCTTAAAACAACACGAATTTATTATTTTAACATTGTGGAGGTCAGAAGTCCAGAATGGGTCTTCAGTCAAAGTGTCAGAAGGGCTGTGTTCCTTGTGGAGGCTCTAAGGGGAGGGTTTTTTTGCCTTTCCCAGATTTCAGAGACGGCCCGCGTCCCTCGGCTCGCGTTCCCTGTCCGTATCTTCAGAGCCGGCAATGTCTGGCTGAGTCTTCTCCATCACAGCACCCTGACATCGACTCTTCTGCCTCCCTCCTCCACATCTAAGGGCCTTTGTGATTACTGAGGGTTCCCGTGGAGACTTCAGGGTAATGCCCCTCTCTCCAGAGGAGCTGACTGGCAACCTTAATTCCACCTGCTTCCTCAGTTTCCCTTTGCCGTGGGAACATCACACAGATTTCAGGCACTAGGATGGGAACATCTTTGAGGGCATCACTCTGGCTGGTACATAAGTCATAGGTTCGAAACTCCGTTTGGCCGTTTCCTGACTGTGTAACCCAGGGCAAGTTGCTTAACCTCTCTGAGCCTCGGTTCCTTATCTGTAAAAGCAGAACAGTAAAAGTTACTTGTGTGCTTTTTCCAAAGGTTAGAGTGCCAGGGGTCCAGGCCGGTGCATAACAATTGAGGGGCTACTCCATTTGTCCCTCAGTTTTCTGTGACAGTTTTTTGTGATAATCATTCTTCCTTGATTCTACTGTTTTATCAGTTTTATTTTTTTTTAAGGATGTATGACCCCAAAATGACCACATTATTTAGGAAAATTTTTACTGTCCATCTGTGTGGATCTACATCAGGTTGGTACAACAGCTACATAAAAAAAAAAAACCACTCTCTTTTTGTCTTTCTGATTTCCCACCAAGCCTTCCTCCCGGCTAGCGGGGACAGTCCAGTTCAGATTCTGGGTGCCCAGTCCAAGTCACAGCCCGAGGGCTCTGGTCTCTGGGGCAGCCTGCCTCATGTGTTAATTCAGGCTCGGAACAAAGAACACTGGTGACATTGTTAAGCTGAATGATGGAGGGACAGGCACAAGGGAACAGGTTTGCTGTAAGGGTGGTGCTGACTGCTTCCGTGATGAATCTGGATGGGACCCGGGAGTGAGGCCGAGCAGCTCCGAGGGGGTGCCCTATGACTGCTTGGTGAAGGGGGCCAGGATTTGGGAAATACTGTCTGTATGTTGGAAAAAGGACGGTGAGATTTCCCTGGAGGTCTGCCTTAGTGAAGAGGGCAGATATTATAATATGTGACACCTAGATGCTTCCTAGCTCTGTGGATCATAGGACACCGCGTGTGCGTGTGTGCACGTATATGGGCATATGTTAGCAGGTGGGAAGCAGAAGGTCATTACGTGCTAATATAGGGCAGTCGCACCAGCTGTCTGGTGAGTCAGACTCAGAGAGATGAGTGTTTTGTGGTTGGCCCTTTTAATGATGATACCCTACCATGGGAGACATTGGCACAGGAAGTCCAGCCTTGGACAGCAGTGTCCTTGTCAACCTGGTGTCCTTGGTGTCCTGTCCCTGGCTGCAGACCCTGGCTTTCAAATCTTGCTTCTGGCCCCATGTGGTTTGGAAGCCCATTTAAGCTTCCCTGTCTGGCTTCCTTAACCAGGGCCCTGGATTATTTCTGCTTGTTTCTCTGTTTTTGTTTGCGTTTTTTTGTTTTGTCTTTTTTACCCCCTCCCCTGCAATTTTCTGTAAGAAGTTCCCTTTCTTAGCTTGGTCCCAGGTCACTCACTGCTTGCACTAGCCTTAACTCTATTCTAGAAGGGGACCATGACTTGGTCCCGCCCTTAGAATCGAGTGTCTTCATCAGGTAAGGCTGGCACTAGAAAGAACAACATCCATTGACAGTCACAGGGAGGGAACCAGCTCTACTGATAGAACATAAATGGGGTGTGGCAACAGACACACGAGGGGAGCTGAGACCAACGATTTTGGTTGCAAATTGAGGGTGTTCCAAAAAAGTGGCCAGAAAAAAGGATGGGAAATCTAATAGCAAGAATTGTAAGTGATCTAAGCAGGGACCCTGTTGTATCTTACCAACATCAGATCACTTCACATCATATCAATCATATTATTACATGGTGTATGTTTTTTGCTCATTTATTAATTTTTCACTTACTCAGTACTTTTGATTTTCAGGGTGGGATTCTGCTCCTGTTTAGGACCCGAGTGGAGGATTGGCCAAGCGGGGAAGAACAAGGCTGGCCCGTCCTTGAAGGAGTGAGTTACCAGATGGTTTGTGAGAAGGACATAGAAATTTAAGGTGGGGAGCACTTCTTGGGATGCAGGCTGGGGAGGGGCTTTGAGTGCCTGCAGAATCCCTCCCTGTGCCTCTGGCTGAGTTTTCTTCTAGAACCTGGGGTGCATAGGGTCTTCCAATGATGGCCTGTCAGCCTCTGACATGGGAAGAATCAGGTATGGGGATTTAGCTGGGCCTGACAAGGAGAGAATGTGGGAATTGCACTCTGGATTATATTATGTCACCAACCATGTGTTAGGACAAAACCTTCCCAACCTTTGCAATACACTGTTATTCAATGGGGTGAATTTGTCTGTCCACGAAGAAGTAAAATGGCAATAAGTGGGTTTTGATATGGATTTTGAGTCTACAACAACAACCCTGGATAATCTTTGAACTCATGATCTTTGCAGCGTCCTTATTTAATGTGGGTGAGCTACATTGATTCCAATTATCTTGAAGTCGGGCAGGAATTTGGGGAGGTGGTAACCCTGGGGTGGGGCTGCCGCTTTGTAGTTTGATAAACCTCACGCAAGAGGCTCAGGGAACTGGGGCTATTATGGGGATAGACCCTCCGTTGTTCACTGCTGGACCCGGCTGCGGTCTGTAATAAGCCAAATGAAATTGCCGTCATGGTGGGGCCCCACCTTATCCCACAGAGATGCCGGCTGCATCCATGGAGCACCAAAGCAAACCCTTGAAATGTGAAGAATTTACTCAACCTCGATTTTTTTTGGCGGGGAGGGAGTAGTGTGGAATAAAATAGATGAAATCACCAAAAAGAAAACCCATGTTTCCTTTGAAACACGAGTTACTGTGTGTGGTTGCGCATGTGCCCACGTGCATGTGTGCGCGCGTGTGTGTATTAGGTCTAGATGAACAGCAGTTGCAGAGGGAGAAATTGGCTTACACCATTGATCGTCGGGAGGCGGGAGAAATAACAGGATCCTCTATGAGGCTTTTATAAACTTCACATTCCCCCAAGGTATTTGCTGGGAATTTTGAGCTTTCTGTGTCGGGGGTAGGAGTTGGGGGGAGGGTGTGGAGAATGGGCAGGGTAGAGGAGGGGGGGGTGAGAGTGAGTGTGACATCAGCCCTCCCTCTCTATCAGTCAGCTTGGCCAGCCCTAGACTTGGGGGCTCAAACAAGAGACATTTACTGCTCATGGTTCTGGAGGCTAGAAGTCCCAAGATCAAGGTGCCCGCCAATTGGGTTCTTGGCGAGGGCTGTCTTCCCGGCTTGTAGATACGCTGTGTCCTCACGTGGTTGAGAGAGGGAGCTCTGGAGTCTCTTCCTCTTCTTTTAAGGACAGTAATCCCATCATAGGGGCACCACCTTCATGATCTCCTCTAAAACTTAACCACTTCTCAAAGGCCCCACCTCCTGACAGCCTCAAGTTGGAGGTCAAGGCTTTAACATGTACATGCTGGGTGGGGGGAGGGGGACACAGACAACCTGTCCAAAACACCCTCCAAGTTGTGAGCCACCGCTCCTCGTGGTCTGGGAGAGGGGGTGGGGTGCTTTTCATTTTCTCGCAGAATTGACGAAAGCCAAAGGGAGCAAGCAGTTCCTTGCTCACCTCTCAGGGACTGCGAGGCACCCACTTAAAAGATTCCTGGCAGTGATTCCCGCAGGGAAACTGGGAAACATTATTTACCATTCAGAATAGGCAATGAGTATTAGAAGCTGACTTCTAAATTTAGAGATGATTCATGTAATTTGGAACAGCACTGTTTCAAATCACATTAAAAAACCACAGCAGGTGGCCCTGTGTGTTAAAACATTGTTTGCATTTTTCTGGAAGGAGACAGAACTTCAGAACCCTGGCTCTTCATCCAGGGCAGAAGAAGGACACAGGAGTTGGTGGAGAGGATGTAGGTTTGGGCAAACTGCGCCGGCTGCCCTTGACCTCCCCGCGCTTTATTTCCTTCTCTGTTGTGTTCAGGTGTCTTTGGAGATCCTAGAGGATTCTGTTGATCTGTACAACATGATTCTGTTAATCCATTACTCTGTTACCATAATGAAGAAACCCGAAGAGAGGAAAAGGTCTATAGGATGATGAGAGAGAAGGTTCATCTGACTTTTTTTTGTGGCAGTGGCGGGGTGGGGGGGGGGGCGTAGGGGCGGGGGAGGGTGGCTGTCGCTTAAACTCACCTCTGTCCTTGGGTCTGTCTTCCTTTTCCGTTTCTGGGTCATTTTCTGTGTTGTTGAGTGGTTTGGGATTTTGGATATTTGAGATGTTAGGGGTGGGTGGGGCAGGGTAAGCATAGTTGCAGCTTTCTGGCAGGACAAAAGGCCTGGGGCTTGAGCAGCTACAACTAAGTTTCAATGCTAGTACCGTCTTCCCATTTAACAGAGTACTGCGTTCCTTTTAAGCGGTGTCTCCATGGACCAGGGCCAGATAGCCTTTGTTTTGGGAGCGGTCCTCAATCAGGAGGCCTTGAGACATCATCAGGAGAGCATTTCCCAAGATTCATACACGCGTCACACCCTTAAAGATTTGGATTCAGTGTTTCAAGGAGGGCTTGGGCACATGTCTCTTGACAAAACTCTTAAGCCAAGTGATTCCGGTCTGCACCCCTGGCCAAAATCCACGGCTGTAAAGGACTGGTCACTGGAGGCAATTTGCTGTAATCTGAGATGCTATCATTGCTCTGAATGATGTGGATGGTCGCAGAGAGTTGGCTTAATTGAACTCTTTACTTGAAAAGTAAATTATCTCTCTCACATCTCCACTGTGTGGTCGTCCAGCATCTGTATGAATCTGTGTGCTCCAAGGGAGGGAATTCAGTGACTCTGCGTGAAAGAAGAAGCCATTCTCCTGTTGGATCTGGAATTGGCTGCTTACCCCTTACATCTGCGAGCAGGAATGGCTGCATCATGTGCAAAATGAAAATAAGGGGGTCCCTTGTTCAAAAGTTAAGGATCTCAAGACAGCAGAGCATTCCACCAAGTGGCCAAGTTCAGGGTCGCTCTGGTGGTGGCGCCCTGTGTAACTATAGGATGCATGGCCATGAAGCTTGTGTTCTTTTCATCTTTTAGATCTAATTTCTCTTCTCACCTTCTGTGAACCTTGTTTACGTAGTACCACAGATTCATTAAACAATTGGTTGGGTTCATTCTGGGAGGCACAAGTCATAACTAGAGGCCCATAGCTTGTAAGTTAGAACATGGGTATTTGAACACAGGTACCCTAATTGTGTCTATCTGATAGGGCTTTTTGGAGGATTAAATGAGCGACTTTGGCTAAAGCGTCAATAGCGCCCATCAAAGAGGAAGCGCTCAATAAGTCAGCTGATGTTACTCAGTGGGAGTTGTTCTTTTTGGTGGAAGAACAGTCTTTGCAGGTGTAATTAAATTAAGGACCTAGCGATGAGGTCACCCTGATTACCTGGGTGGCCTTAAATCCAACAACAAGTGTCTTTATAAGAGGGGGTCAGAGAAACATTAGACGGAGGGGGTGGAGGCTGTGGGAAGCCAGAGGCTGACAGAGGAGAGATGGGGCCACAAGCCAAGGAACACCTGCCTGGAGGCGCCGGGAGCTGGGAGAGGAGGAAGGTATAGGTTCTCCCATGGAACCTTCTGGGGGAGCATGGTTCTGCCAGCACCTGGGTTTCAGACTTCTGGCCTCCAGAACTGTGAGAGAATACATTTCAGTTGTTTGTGGTCATTTGGTATGGCAGTCCTAGGAAACTAATAGTCTCTAAGATTGCTTCCAGAAGAAATATTCTAAGAACCAGTGATCCCAGTGCGAGCAGTGGGAGATGATGACACCATGCGTCATGTCCCTCCAGCTCCACTCTGAGTTCACTTGCAGTGACCCGGAGAGCTCCTGTGTGTGATGGTGACCGCCCCCCAGGCACCCACAGGTGTTGCTCAGCTCCCCGGGGGGCTTCCTCTGGGGTCCTGGGGACTTGCCTCACCTGGGGGTGGGGCAGCCCACACATGCCAGGCATTGGACGCCTTCAGGGACAACTTTTCTTGTTGGGGTTGGGGAGATAAGTACCCCTGCTTTGGTAGATATGTATCACTTGGACTCATTCTAACGAATGTTCCATATGCCAACTTGGAAGGTCATGCTGTTTTGCACCCCGGTCGCCCTCAGAGGTCACCCGCTCATGACTACACCCTTCCTTGGCTTTTCTCCCCCCACTGTCTCCCTGTCCCCCCCCTTACCCACTCAGTTGTCTCTTGGGAACACCTTCCAAATGAAGGGCCTGTCTCCAACCCCTTCTTTCAAAATCTTTTTTGGGGGAAGTGAATCCAGACAAAGACACTGACCAATATTACTTTTAATGATTTTGATGAAGGTACATATTAGCGAACACGTATGTTATTATGTTATCACGCACAAGGGAGGACCACGGACCAGAATAACCGTGTAGAAGTTATGTTAGCTGCATTCCTTTCTCACAGCCCCAGTGAGTGCAGCTCTAATCAGGGAAACACTAATCATCCAATCTGAACTCCAGGAAAATGATCCGGACCAAAGGCAGATCATCCAAAGCCGCTTTGGCAGAAAAGTTAATGCTTATAGCCAAAATGCAAGTAATGGAAATTTTGAGACTTCAAATAACCAAACCAACTTCATTAGATAATGAACATTCCCAAGTGCCCATCTAGTTTAATTTATGTGGTTTTTGGGAGGATGATAGGCTTTAAATATAAACTGAAAGAATCAGAGAGACCCTCTGGAGACATTTGTGAAAAACTGCTAACTTGAATTTCCCATTAGTGGCTTGTATCCTGTTAGTGGCCCTGGCGAGGTCTGAGAGCCCACATGTTGTGCAAATATACTCTTTTAGGGTGACCCAGATGTGTCCCCAGAAAGAAAGGTGCCTCCCTGACAGGCTGGCAGACGAGAATGCTAACTTGTTGAGGGTAACAAAGGGTGAATTAGTTACTAAGAAGAGATTTACCATACGTTCGCTCCAGCTGATCTTGAAACAGGAAGCAAGCATCAGCAAATCTCCACAGACATCCTTTTTGGTTTATTCACAAAAGCCGTCCGTTTTGAGTTGAGAAAACAGAATTCTCCCAACTTTCACCGATAGTTTGTTTTCCTTCCTATTTGAATGGCCTCTGTGTTGTGCATCTAAAACGCTAAGCCAAATCACTGCACACAAGGGAGAAAACGTGCCCCTGCATGCCAGGCAGCGCCCTGATCCTGCCTGACCTGAAGCACGCAAGTCACCTTGCGCCCGCGGCTCTGCAGCAGCCCCTACCTGCCTCCAAATCCTGCAGCGGGACAGCTCCACGAGGATATTTGCTTTGCTTAGAGCTGGGTTTTCGGGGTGCCTGGGTGGCTCAGTCAGTTAAGCGTCTGCCTTTGGCTCGGGTCATGATCCCAGGGTCCTGGAATCGAGCCCCATATCAGGCTCCCTGTTCAGCGGAGAGCCTGCTTCTCCCTCTCCCTCTGCTCCTCTATCTCAAATAAATAAATAAAATCTTAGGAAAACAAAAAAAGCTGGGTTTTCGTCTTCGAGATGCAGCTGGCTTAACCTCTCTGCACCTGTGACTCCCACCTGGCAGGAAGGACCGACCGCCATGCCCTTCCTACAGATGCGCACATTCAGCCAAGGAACAGCTCCGTGGTGGTTTGGGATCAAGTAAAGCACCATACCCATGTCAGAGATTCACTTAAGTCTTTTATTTTCATTCTGGGGATTTCTTTCTGTTGATGCTGTTGCTGCTGGTGTAATGTGACAGCACTTTGGGGATACCTGCGTTCGCTTGCAATGTTGCCACACGCGGAAGTTCCTGTCTTGTCATTCTCATTGCAAGTTGTGAAAAAACCATTTTATTTAACTTCTTGGGCATTTTATTTTATTTTGTTTTGTTTTTAAAGATTTTATTTACTCATTTGACAGAGAGAGACACAGTGAGAGAGGGAACACAAGCAGGGGGAGTGGGAGAGGGAGAAGCAGGCTTCCCGCGGAGCAGGGAGCCCGATGCGGGGCTCGATCCCAGGACCCCGGGATCATGACCCGAGCCGAAGGCAGACGCTTAATGACCGAGCCACCCAGGCGCCCCTTCTTGGGCATTTAAAGGTGTGACGGAGTGAAATGTGGGCTAACTAACAATGCACTCTTTTCTTGGAAATTGAGAATATGGTTCTGACTAGGCAGGAAGCTGGTCACGAGTTACGCATAAAAATCAATAAGCCGGACCAGGGTGAGTGGGGTGGGAAGAAGTGATTGGTGTTCTCCCCTAGGCTGACTGTCCCGGCTACTTGAGTTTAGGGATTGCTGCTGATGGAAATGTTCCTCCTCTCGCTTCTACCCGGCTCCCGTGCGACACCCCTATTTCTGTCTGGAGAAGTCCCTTTACCTGATCCAGGTACCCAGGTCCTACACCCTCTTTCTCCTCTAAGCTCCTTTCAGGAAAAGATTGGACCAACACACTTTATCTTGAGGTGGAAATGCTGGCCAAGCTAACTGCGTCAGGTCCTAAAGAATACTAGCATTTAATAAAGATTACCATCTAGGCCGAAGGACAGGGTGAATCTCTAGCGTAAGTTCAGGCATAGCCTTGGAGAATCCTTTCGCTTTGGGCTGATTTGTTTTGCTGGGGAGGCAGGCCCGAAGCTCATCGCAGAGGGGGCTCTTGACCCCTATGGCTGGTTTGATTAGAATCTGGGTCTTGCTTTCTCATCACATCCTTACTGACGTCACTGTGCCAGTGGATCTTCATCATCTGTGGCTCTTTCGTGGGCACATCCAATCCACAAAGAGAATCCCTGGTTACTGGGCCAATTTTATCTTGGGCTGCATGGATCCTATGAATGATAGGGACTAAACTGTTTTACAGTCTGGAAACTCCCAGAAGCCTGACTCTGTCATGAATTCTCAATTTGCCTTGTTGGCAGTTTTGCAGCTCAGATGGTGGGGGAGCGGGTGGGGAGCAGCTGTTCCGAACTTAACAAAGATGAACGGGCATTCATCTGAGGATGCAGAGGTGATGGGAACCTGGGGGGGCAGGTGACCAGGCTGCCTTGTCGTTTGTATTATCGAAGGCATGTAGACCCCTGCCCGGGCTGTGTGTGGCAGGCTGGGGAAAGCAGATTTCAAGAAGCCTTAAGAAATGATGGGTGTGAGTTAATGACCAGAAACCCTGAAACAGGTTTTCGGTGAAGTATGGTTGTCACCGAGGTGATTTCTCCTACAGAGTGGGAAGTAGAGGAGCCATTTAATAGGATTGATGATTTTTTTCTGGGTGTTTCTTTATTGTTCTACCCTTTATTTCACTTCATCTAGCAAATACTTAGCTGACAAGCACATCTATGTGGATGTAGGTCCTGCTTCTGCAAATAGGAGTCTGGCTGGGGCAATCTGGGGATTGTGGACCCAGTAGCCACACCCTTCATAGCAGTGGAAGAAACTAAAATGCAAAGGCATGATGATGATGGGTTCTTTACCTTCGTCATCCATTGACTCCTTGAAGCAGTGCTGAGACGTTCTTGGCACAGCATTTTGCAGATGAGGACACTGTGGTTCAAGGTGAATACTTGGCTTGTCCGTGTCTAAGTAGCTAGTGACTTCAAAACCTGTGTCTCATAAGTTCCACCAGTTAATTTCCGGCACCCAGTGTCTGGGGGTGGGCCGTGGCTCGCAGGAAGAAGCTGCTCTGGCTTCAGCCAAGCCCTCCTGGAAGCTGTGGGTCTAGGTGATGGGGCCTCTGTGTCCTTGGCTACCTCTTTTCCAGGTTCACAATCACTGTGGCTGCTGCCTGTTGCTGTCACTCCCTCATCTGGTCTCCAGGGCCTCAGCTCCCCCTGTCGGGCCTCAGCCATGCCCTCCGGTGCAGGCAGCCCCTTTCGTTATTCTAAACAGCTTTTGCGACCATGACATTTGTGACGGCACTGCATGCTTGTTAAGAGCACAAGTTTTGAAATCTGGAAGACCCCATTTTGTATCCTGAGTCTGCTGCTATGAGCTGTGTGACTTTGGGCAAGTTACTGAACCACTCTGAACCTCAAGCTTGTGTGTGTGTGTTTGTGTGTGTGTGTGCGCGGGTTGACAACAGAACATACCTCACTGGGTTGTCGTGACAATTAAATGAGATCATGCATGTAAAGATGTTAGAACAGCACCTGCTTCCTAGTAAATGCTCAATCCATGTAAGTTATTATCACATTATCAGTGTGGTCAGTGATCTAGTATTCCCCATCTGTGTTCTGGACACAGAAGAGTGGAGACAAATTTTAGATCAGGGAGAGACGAGTGGACAGGGTGAAGAGATTCTGCGGCCTGTCATGGGGAACTTTGGGAATGTGCAGAAGAAATTATTTCAATAAGGTTTAAATGTGGTCTTCAACAGCAGACTTTTTCTTGTGGTTCCTCGGGGCTGAATCTGAACCATGGAGAAGCCATAGAAAAGCAATTCTGAGTCAACAAGCACTTCAAGATAATAGCTGACCTTGTTGAATAGAGATAACAATGGGCCCTAGCTCATGGGATTTTTTTCAGAGATTTAGTAACAGATACAAAGCTCCTGGCATAGTGCCTGGCACTTGGGTATCGCTCAGGAAATGTTAGCTGCTGTGATAATTATTATATGTAGCACGCTTTACAGTTTATAAAATGCCTTCATATCCTCAAGTGAGGTGCTGGGTTAAGCAAAGATACTTAGGGACTGTGAAGACGGTTGGCCCAACAATGCCTCCCAAGGAATCACAGGTGGGGGTGCCATAGTTTTTCTTTGGGAGAAACTATTGGATTCCCATGTTTTCTTTTTTTTTCCATTTCCTTTTTTTTTTTAAAGATTTTATTTATTTCTTTGGCAGAGAGAGAGAGACAGCAAGAGAGGGAACACAAGCAGGGGGAGTGGGAGAGGGAGAAGCAGGCCTCCCGCTGAGCAGGGAGCCCAGTGTGGGGCTCGATCCCAGGACCCTGGGATCATGACCTGAGCCGAAGGCAGAGGCCCAACTGACTGAGCCACCCAGGTGCCCCTTTTTTTCCATTTCCTCCTCATAATAGCAAAGTGGAAGATCTTCCACTCTGAAAGAGCTTGACCCATGTCCCTGGATAGTGGAAAACACAAGGACTAGTGTGTGATTTCCAGCCAGAGAGGGCTGAAGGTGCCATGTTGTGGTTGGCATTGCCCCCACTGCACCTTTCTAGAAGTCAGGGCAAAGATGGGAGTGTTCTATATATTCTAGAGACATCTAGAGGCCCTGATGTGGGATGTGGCCTAGAGCTGGATTAAAGGGACCCTGGCTGGAAGGACAAAGGGGGTCCTCATAATGAGAATCAGAGAGGTGGCAGCCAGAAGTCAAGAGGCTGGGGGAGAGAGCTGGAAGCTGCCAGCAGGAAATGCCTTGACTCTGAGAAGGGAGCTGAAGTGCCCAATGGGAGCAACTCTGAGAAAACCCACTAACCTGCCCCATAAGGCAAGAGTCAGCTCTGGACACCCTCCACCTGCAGAGAAGCAATACTGTATCACAACTGGACCTGCCTCTCAAGCTGTTCCAGACCTTTCTCTCTGCTGGACACCAGAAGAGTCAGAAGTAGGGAGACCATATCACTGACTGTGCAAAGCAGAACATCGTTTGAGTGAAAGAAAGCACTTTCAATAACCATGTCTGGGCAAGTGGCATAAACTGGGCACTTGTGGGCAAACAACACCATCATCCTGGGCAGCAAGCATGGCAGAGTGAGGGAGGGGGAGGAGCAGGAGAGAGCTGGATACCGGGGCTCCAGCTGCCCCTCCACCCCACACATCTGGGTTTAAAACAGGCACCCACCCTCCCCAGGTGGATGAAATCTGGAACTTTTATTATTACACTCAACTGATACTCTCTTCCTGACTGCTATTGGTGAGTCCAGAGAAGCTTTGGAACCATCCATTGACAGCAAGACAGTGACTCTGAAAGGCAACAGATTGCAGGGGAGTGTACTGAAAAAGCAAATGTGCTTTATGCGTCTACCATTGCTTGCAGCGTCTGAGGTCCATAATAATGATGCCCATTTAATAGGTAAGGGTACAGAGTGAGTGCCTGTGTTCTTTCTGCCATGTATGCCGTATTGGGGTTCCTGTCATTCCATCCCGCCATTGAGCACGCATTTCTGTGCATTGGCACCTTCCAGGGCACTGGGGTAGGGACCAGGATCCCCTTGGAAGGGTTGCCATGGAGACAAGGCCTGCCCCAGGCAGAAGGCTGGAGGAGACCATTTATGCTAATGGTTGCCAACCCTGGGTGGTTCTCATTGGATCAAGCGCTGATGTCATCCCGTTCTCAGGAAGCTGATATTAAGATGGGAGCAGATATGACAAAGCGGATATTAGGATCCTGTTTTGTAGATAAAGGAGTTGAGGCCAAAGAGAGATCGTGGGCCCAAGACCCAGTTTCCATTACAGCGGGGCCAGGAAGCCGTGATTTTTAAATTAGGAAATCTGTGGTCTTTTCATTCCTTTGCGAGCCTCTCTAGACACAATTCTAGAGTTTCTTCTCATTTCTGTGAATGTGGTTTTGAAGGAGGGATTTTTAGGGTACTCACTGTTCTATTGCCCAGCACCACTTGTTGAAACTTTGACGCCAATGGTCTTTGTCACCCGAGGAAAGTAGGCAGCTGGGAATGCTTTGGAGGGTTGGGGGCCGTGCATCATTTGTTTCGCTAATGAGGCTGCTGTAGTCTAGGGGCTGCTTCATTCTGACATAATAGGCAAGAGATTAAAATTGATTTCCAACCCAACACAGTCAGGGAACATCTCCGAGCTGCCTTTTGGGATCTAATCTCTCTGCCTACTTCTGCAGAGAGGTTGGCTGTCATTTAAAAGGATGTCAACGTGTTTGTCCTTGATAGATGAGCTGACTTAACAAAAGCCTCAAGCTCACCATCGGCCACGGGGTGATCAACTCCTGAAGAAACCCGTGCCCCTCTGGCCACATTAATAGGGGTACAGTGCCCATCCAGGGAGGTGATGGGCTGCGGGACTCATCAGCCTGCTTTAGCTTGTGCCCACTTGGGGATGTTAACAAGATGATGTCCATTTAGAAGAGGGTAACAAGCACTGTAAAGGATCTGCAATTTGAGTGGTGTGAATGTTTGAGAGGCAGTTAATGAGTCTTCATCTGGGAGGAAGGGAGAATAATAATGTCATCTTTAAAGGTTAGAAGGCCTATCTTGAAGCTGAGGGTGTAGGTTTTATTCAGTGTGTCTTTACGAGGCTATGGGTAGGAATCATGGGAAGGCAGATTTTGTTTTCACACGAGGAAAAGGTTTCTAACCGTCAGGACTGCCTGACATCGAAGTATTTGGCTTGAGGGGGTCTGAGGCCTTCATCCCTGGGGTCTGTGTTGAGCCCCCTTCTTTGCTCATTCCCCTACACAGGAACACACAACAGAGGGAGGGTCTTTGGCTCAGGAAATTCACTTGGGCCTCATCTACTCCTTACACCCGCTCTGGCCTTCCTTGGACATCAGCCCCCTTCATTCTCAGCAACCCCATCTTGTCTCCTTTTCAGTCCCTTTGATAGGCATCTCTTTTGTAGTAGGTCAGTGAGTTCTAGAGGTGGGCCACTGAGGGCTTTTGCCAGCTCCACAAAGCCATCAGGGATACAAGCATTCATCCTTCTGCCCCAACAGCCTCAGAGCCTGACTTCTACCTCATGGTCAAAGATGGATCCTTGGGGTTCCAGCGATCACATCTGCATCCCAGGCAGCAGAAAAGACGACCTCACGGTTTCCTTATACTTTTGTTCTATCTCATTAACCAAATCTTAAGCTGGAGAAAGCACTTTTTTAGTCCGAGCAGCCTTGCAAAGAAGTGGGGATAGAAAAGATATGGAGATGGGCAACTGACATAAATCTGCCATGATTCTCAAATTGCCCAGACCCCTCTGCCGAGCTCTAGCCTGGTGTCCATCGCTCCCCGTGGAGGCTCCACCTGGGTGTCTCACCGGCACCCCAGAACCTCCCCACCAGGCTTCTCTCTTAGGTACCTCCACTTGCCTGTTACCCAAACCACAGCCTGGTTGTCCTAGCAATGCTTCCTTCACTCTTTCCAGAACCGAATCACTCATCCAGTCCTTGACACATCCCGGATCCATCCACTTCTCCCCCGGATCCATCCACTTCTCCCCGTGTCTCCTGCCTTAGTCCACACCACCACCACCTGTAGCCTGGATTACTGGAAAAACCTGATCAGGACCCTCCCTGCTTAAATGGAGAACAGTAGGACCCCACTGTGCTTCATCTAAGATCCTCTGTCATTGGCCTGCCCTGCAGGGCACCTCGTGAGCATGCCTTTGCTGAGCCTTCCATGGGGATCTTCGTCCTTCCCTACTCCCCCTCCTTCTCTGCGCCTGCCTGGACCCAGTCTTGAGCCTTGGATTTCTCTTGTCTCTGAATATTGTCACCTGCTTTTCTTTTGCATGTTACACCTCTTCCCCTGCTCTTGCCTCTGTTGATCTGACTCAGCCCTATTACTCATTTGTTAGGTCTCCCTGTGAAAGTCACTTTCTATTTTTTCTTAGGCTAGCATTTATTTATTTATTTATTTATTAGAGAGCAGGGGGGATCTCACATAGGGCTCAGTCTCACGACCCTGAGATCATGACCTGAGCAGAAATTGAGAGTCAGACACTTAACTGACGGAACCATCCAGGCGCCTCTAGGCTAATGTGTATTCCACACTTACCATATGCACTGCGGGATGGTTAGCATTTATTTGGATTATCTCATTTTATTTTTCTCTAGGACCCTAAAAAGTGAGAGCTATCATTATTCTCATTTTATATAGATGGAAATTTGGGGTGTAGGTTACATACATGCTAAGTAGCACATCCAGGGGTCAAACCCAGATATTCCACCATCAGAGCTCTGTCTTTAACACTGGGAAATTCATGTGCCTCCCAGGAAATCTCCTGCTACTTCTCCTGTCACAGACTCTGCTAGGGCCCTGCAGTATGACCCCAAGGCACCCTGCCCCACCGTGCCCTCAATCACACATCTTTATGCTCCTTGGCACCTTCGTGGTTCCTTCCATCCCTGAAAGGCAGCATTGCTGTCTCCACTGGATTCCCAAAGCATCCCACCTGTGGGGTTCAGTGCATGGGTGCAGTTACAGAGCTGGTTTTGGGGTTCAGCCAGCCTTCACCTTATCTGCAGCTCACCATTTATTATGGTCTTGGGCAATGACTTAACCTTTCTGTGCCTGTGTAAAATGTGTAGAAAGTCTAAAGCAGATGCTAAAGGTACCTTCTTCAAATATGTTATGGAGAAGAAATAGGTAATATTATGCTCTAAATGTTTGTGATCCCCCCACACACACACCTCCCCTAACCCCACCACTTCATATGTTGAAATCCTAACCCTCCAAAGTGATGATATTTGGAGGTGGAAGTGATTAGGTCCTAAGGGTGGAGCCCTCCTGAATGGAATTAGTGCCCTTATAAGAGACACAAGCCCTGTCTCTCTGCGCTCTCCTGTTTGAGCAGCAATGAGAAGGCGACCGTCGACAAGCTAGGAAGCTGGTTCTTACCAGACTTTAGATCTGCCGGCTCCTTGATTTTGGACTTCTCAGCCTTCAGATCTGTGAGAAATCAATGTTTCTGTTCAAGCCACCCAGTCTGTGGTGTTCTGTTGTAGCAGCCTGAGCTAAGACAGGTCATGCATGTTAAAGCACTTGATACAGTGCTGGGCGCCCAGTAAGCCCTTCAAGGTTAGTGGCTCTTCTCCTTGCTATTCTTATTGTAATACATGGATTGCAGCATCTCTACTGCTCTGTCATAGTTACAGTCTACATGCCCGACTCTGTCCCTAGACGGTTGGTTTCTTGAAGGCAGGCACCATGTTGGGCCATCTTTGGATCTCTAGAGTCTGGAGAGCTGCCCAGAGCATAGCCCTGCTTGAGAGAAACTGGGGGAAGAGGGGGGATGGTGACTTCTCATCCCCAAAATCCCTTCTAAGGAAGTGGCATCAACAAGATTGTTGAGTGGAGGCTGGCTACATGGATTGGTTTGTCTTGGGAAAGGTCACATCTGGAAAGCCCAGCTGCCTGGGCCTCTCCTGTACACAGCTGGCTCTGCGTTTTCTCAGATTTCCAGAATAATAGATGAGCAACTTCTTTCCAGGAAAGGTCTTGGAGGGTGTACAGGCCATTACGCTGAGAGGCAGAGATAAAGGTGTAAATTGCATCTTCCGTGTCTGAGCCATTTTTCGGTTGTCGGAGAGCACCATCTGCAAGAAGGCTCTCGAGGTAGTAGTGGGGAGGAGGTGTCCCAGAAGCAGAAGCCCCGGGTCCAATCTGAATTCCACAGTGAACCACCCATGTGACACAGGGCAAGCGGTATAACAAGACCAGGCCTCAGTTTCCTCCATTAAATGGGGCTAAGTATTATTATTGGGACTGGTTATAATGCCTTTCATACAGGCATTCTAAGAATGGAAAGAAATACATGAAAAGCACTTGGCGCAGTTTTGAGCTGGCAACATCCATTAAATGACTGTTAGGTTTTTGGGTTTTTCTTTTTTGAGAGAGAGAGAGTACAAGTGCATGTGCACGTGAGCAGGGGGACGGGAGAAGGAGAGAGAATCCCAAGTAGATTCCACACTCAGTGCGGAGCCTGCCCTGCATGGGGCTCGATCCCATGACCCTGAGATCATGACCTGAGCCAAAACCAAGAGTCAGATCGTTAACTGACTGAGCCACACAGGTACCCCAGGTTTTGTTTTTTGTTTTTTTTTTTTAAGTTTTATTTTTACTCAAGTAATCTCTACACCCAACATGGGGCTCGAACTCACGACCCCGAGATCAAGAGTCTCATGCTCTTCCAACTGAGCCAGCCAGGAGCCCCAGACTGTTACTTATTTTTCTGATGTGGAAATTACTGAAAGATGGCAGAGACGTTCTCCGACCCAAGAACTGAGCCTTTCACGCTCTGAGCCTTTGCTGATGCTGTGCCCCCCACAAGGGGACTATAGCCCCTTTGTCCTGCCGCTTTCAACTGAAGAAGGTGTGTTTACCCTACAGGACTCACCCCAAGCATTAACTTCCATTGGGAAGGTCTTCCAGGATCTACCTCTACTTTATTTCCTTTAGCCCCTTACTCATACCCCGATTACAGAAATTACTTTAATCCAGTACTCTAATTGTCTGCCAGCCCCAAACTTGAATCCTTCCAGGGCCACACTGCCTAATTTTTAGTTCTTCCTGAGGCCTGAAAGGCAAGAATTTCATATTTGAATGAACGGCTCAATACCCTCTAAATGAAACACATAAGTGAATGAATAAAATGTACCTAGTCCACAATGAACTGCCTCTTTATCTGAGGGGTGGACGTCTGCTTTGGGAGCTGCCAGGTAGCAATTTCTCCTTCTCTTCATGACACCATGCCATGTTCATGTGTGTGTGTGTGTGGTGGGGATCCACCATTCCCCTACGGTGGCCCACGTCATCCAGGAGAAAATGGCACCATTCTTCTCTTCCTCGATTACTCAGTAAAGTCCTGCCCCTATGAGTGGAGGATTGGCTAAGGAAAAGACCTGTGACTGGAATTGTCCAATCAGACCAAAGCCCAGGACATGCGTTCTAAAATGGATGGAGAAAGCTCTTCCCACGGGAAGGGCAAGGAAGCTGCTCAAGGTCTCCAATGATCACAGCCAGGAATTCAGTTTCTGCCAGAAACTTTCCCATCTGTTATCTTGGTTTCTGTCTGCATGTTGACTTTCTGTTCTCTCAGATCAGCTTTCTTCACACATCAGGAGATATGACAACCACAGATCCTGGGCTTCTCACCCGGAGGAAGGAATTCTAATGTTAGTCTGCAGTCTCACATGGACAAGAGGGGGTAATCAGAATGAAGGCCACCTACTTGTTTAGGAGGAGGGTAGAGATATGGATTAACCTGAGGTCTTGGTTAGCCGAGTAGGCATGTTAAAATTGTGACCACTGAACACTGAGGAACTGAGTATGTAACTTCTAATCAGCAGAGGGAAATAAAAGCATAAAGGAAAACTGATTAAACTAAGGATGCAGGAATGGAAACATTAAAAAGCATAAAAACAATGATGAGAAAGCACAAAACAGAATAGTAAAAAATGAATACATAAAAATCAGTTTGCACGTTCACTGTAAGTGGACTCGTAAGTTGAGAGGCAGACAAGAGACTGAATGAAGAAAGGAAAACCCATCCCAAGTGCACGATACAGGAGACATACGTCAAACCTAAAGACACAGAGACGTTGAAAGTATTCGAGTGGAGGGCGCCTGGGTGGCTCAGATGGTTAAGCGTCTGCCTTCGGCTCAGGTCATGATCCCAGGGTCCTGGGATCGAGTCCCGCATCGGGCTCCCTGCTCCTTGGGAGCCTGTTTCTCCCTCTGCCTCTCTCTCTCTCTCTCTCTCTCTGTCTCTCATGAATAAATAAATAAAATCTTTAAAAAAAAAAAAAGTATTCGAGTGGAAAAGACAGACAAGCCACCTACTAAGCGAGAGAAAGTTGTCACCTTCACATTGGACAAATGCTTTCTAAGGCAAAGAGAAGAATTAGGCATAATGATGCAGTCTACATGATGTTAAAATAGCATTTCTTCAGAAATCTATAACAGTTTCAAACTTGGAATAATAATAGTCTCAAAAAATGTAAAGGCAAAACTTGATTGAATTATATGGAGAAGTGGACAAATCCATAATGATTCTGGGAGATTTTGCATCACTATCGGTATTAGATCCAACAGACCCAAACACAGAAGGACATAGATGATTTAAGTATCTTTTGAACCTTTCTAAGGTACAAAAGGCATACTCCATACCCAGTAATTAGTGAATATATATTTATTTCTAACATACATGGCACGTTTGCAAAAACTGACCATTGATTAAGCCATAAGGCAAATTTCTGAAAATATCAAAGAATAACATAGACACTGCATTTTAATGTCTACAATTAAATTAGGTATTGTAAAAAATAAGTTGCGGAAATTCCATATATTTGCAATTTAAAATTTTACTTTTAGATATTTTGTGGGACAAAGGAGAAATCTTATGGGAAATTAGAATATATTTGCAACTGGCCAATAGCACTATTATTAGTGGAAAAACTTGTTCAACTGGGGGAAAATGGGGTGCAGGGTACATGGAACACTCCTGTGCTATCTTTGTGACTTCCCGTGCATCCATGATTATTTCATAATAAAAAGCTCAGGAGTAAGAACATGTATGCTCCATGCCCCTACCTCCTCTGAATGAAACACTTTCATGGGATGTTAAATTTATCTTTCTGAGGCATCTCAGGAACCTGACTTGACAGGGGGCAGGAGGAGCAAAGTGGCGGGGCATCCAGGCCAAGTCCCATATTGTGAGCCGAGATCTTCTACAAAAAGTCAGAGAGACCTTGGTCAGGCTAGTGCATGACCTTCCGCAGCTCCCTAACTTCTCCCTGAGACTCAGAATCCTCAGCTACCACACAGAGATAACTGGGCTTGACTCACTTGGTTGTTGCTAGGTCTAAAAAGAATAAGGTTTTAAACAAATATCTGGTACATAGTAGATGCTTAATACACTGCAGGCTACTTCCCCTTGATCCCACCATGACCTTTCTCTGTCCTGGATTATCACTGTGCTTTGTCCACTGTGTTGTGGGTATATTGCTGCCCCATCTTTTTGGAGTAGCTAGACATTTTCCAAGCACGTCGCAGCAGACATGGCTTTGCGAATTGGTCGCTTTATAATGACTTGGAAGGAAGTAGAAGGGGAATGAGCTAGGCAGCCCCATGAGGCTCGGAGGCAGGCATGAGGTGTCCACAGAAGGTTTGGAGGTAACCAGCATAAGGATTTAGACAAAGCAGGAAGTTAAGAGAACCGATAGAGGTGAATGAATCCAGTCATGGAAGGCTCTAGAAACTAAGGTCTGTTGGATTTATCATCAGAACCTTGTTGAGTGTTTGTGATCTGGAGAGAGAGGACTTGTGTCTTTTGGAGAGATCTGGTCCAAAGAAACTGACAATTGTATGTACATGGGAAGGAAGGCTCTGTGCCCTGGTGTCTTGATATTTGGGTCATTGTGATAAGGCCACCTGCAAGTCCCACACGGTTATCTGGGTTCGAGAATGTGGGTTATTCACTGTGGAGGATGGCTGCACACAGTTTGGGAGTAAGGAGCATGCTGTGTTCTAAGACCACAGTCCAAAAGGAGGATCCTTTCTGTCCCTGGTATAGTGATCGTGGACAAGCACAGAGCGTTCTCGCTCTGGTAGGTGGTTTCATGATGTTGTTGCCAGTAACAGGCTCCCCACATCTTGGCTGGACCCAGTACATGCCGGTGTCTCCTTGGGAGTGGATCACTGTCATGCCCTTCTTGAAGAGAGTCCAGAAGGAGGAGGAGCAGGAGGAAGACAAGGTAGCAGGCGGCCCTGTAACTTGAGGGAGGAAGGAAGAGCTGAGATTTTTAAAAAAATCACCCAAAGCCCATGAATTCCCACATTGTTCCTGCCTTTGCACTATTGAAGCACGATTAGGAGCCATAATCCAAATGCATAAACCCACTGAGTTAAATTTGCAGAAAATAGGCAACAGTTGAATTTCCTGAAACTATGAAGCCCGCAAAACAATCTGATGAAATGTTTTCCCCTGGTTACCAAGCTAGTCCAGCATCATTTGGAAGGAATCAGAACAGGAGCCTGGACACTGTGTGGGAAGCACAGCAAGGCTTCCTCTGGCCACCCCAGGGTGTGATGGGAAAGGTGGCCTTAGTTTTCTTCTGTGTAGCTGCTTGAGGGTCCAGCATCTAGAACTTTCTAAAAAATGTGAAAGCCTCGAGCTTCTTCCCTTACCCAGCCTACCTGAATCCAAATAATTATGGCAGAGAGGTTTTGAAAACGAAACCTTACTTTAACTCATCATGTGAAGATATTTTATTTCCATGCGTAATATTACCTATTACTTTGTGCCGGCTAACATCTTTCGAGAAGATGTGTTCCTGAAAAAGTGAAGTTTTGAGATCCCAGTCATAATTTGTGTGTGCGTAAAAATGGACTTTCTTTAGAGCCTTGCATTTCCTTTAAGCATGGGGATGCCACGCATGCATAAATCTCTGCGGCCGGGCAGGTCCGGGAGCTTTGCTGGGTTTTCCTAGAGCTCAGGGAAAGGAAAAAATGATTTATTTGATCATGGATGAAGCCAAATATTTGCACACCTTGCAGTTCACCTATTGCTCACCTGGTGGTTTGGCCATGACGGAAGAAGCCTGCAGCCCATGGGGAGTAGATTAGCTGAGCTGGCCTGGTGAGCAAGTTCAACCTTCCACTGCTGTTTAAACATCTCTGACCTCAGGGGGCCCTGGAGAGATTAACGAAAGTCAGCGAAGATCATTTCACCATGCATGATGCTTCTGTGGCTGCTGCTGGCCTGGGCCCGACCACGGCTGTTGGTGCTCGCTCTTTCTTTCTTTCTTTTTTTTAAAGATTTATTGATTATTTATTTTGAGAGAGTGAGAATGAGAGAGAGAGAGAGTACATGAGAGGGGGGAGGGTCAGAGGGAGAAGCAGACCCCCTGCTCAGCAGGGAGCCCGATGCGGGACTCGATCCCGGGACTCCAGGATCATGACCTGAGCCGAAGGCAGTCGCTTAACCAACTGAGCCACCCAGGCGCCCTGTTGGCGCTCTTTCTGTCCACTCCGTGGAACAGTTACCACAGTGTTATAGGTAGGTCCTGGCCGTGGCCAGCCCCCGGGGGAGGGCGGGAGCTTAATCAGCCCTCTGGAGCAGGCATTTTGGTGATCCCTGAAGTAGAAGGATCCCTGTATTTCTGGCAGCATCTACTACCTATGTTGGGATTCAGGAATACAGGTGGTTGGGAAGCCGGCTGATGGCAGACTGGCTCCCCTTGCTCAGAAATGAGGTTTTCTTTGGGAAGGGTCAAAGAAATGTGCGAGTCTAGAGTTAGAAGCATAGGATTGTAGAGCAGAAAGGACCGTGAAATGCAGGCACTTGGTCAAGGTCAAAGCCAGAGTTCACGGCCCAGCTCAGATAAGAGACCGTGCCTGTTCGTTTTCCAGTTCACATGGTGCCCTTTCTTCTACCCCCCACCCCCATCCTCCAGAATCACTGCAATTGCAAAGTGCCGCTGTTATTAACTAGACCAGCCTGGAGACTTCCAGATCTTACCTGCTGTCAGTAGGCCTCTCCAGGCCCGGTGGTCTGGCCAGGGGCGCCTCCCTCCTGACTCCAGCCTGGGGAAATCCAAAGCTTTCCCACAATTTCTTGACTTCTCTAAGACTTGGACTCTCTGGGTCACCTCTGGCTCCCAGATTTGGGCCTGTAAGGGTGTTTCTATACCTAAAACATAGCCTCTCATGTAGTTAAAAGAAAAAAAAAAAGAAAATCCACATATGCCAAGGTTGTTTTGACTTCAGGATACTTCAATAAGCCTTGGTAGGAGAGGGTTGGGAGAGGGAAAAACAGGGGTTTGCTCAGCAGCAATGCAAAAAAGTATTTAAAAGAAGCAATATCTGGGGGCTCCTGGGTGGTGCAGTTGGTTGAGCATCCGGCTCTTGGTTTTGGCTCAGGTCATGATCTCAGGGCCGGGGGATCAGGCCCTGCACCGGGCTCTGCGCTCAGTGCAGAGTCTGCTTCTCCTTGTCCCTCTGCTTCTCCCTCCACCCCCCATCTCGCTCTCTCAAATAAATAATAATAATAATAATAAAAAGAAGCACTATCTGTATCAGTTCTTTCTTGATTTTTAAGAGCAGTCTTATGTTCATCGCAAAACTGAGCAGAGAGTCAGAGTTCTCATAAACCCTCAATCTCCCACCCCCACCCCTGGCTCCCCCACTACACACACCCTGCACCAGAGTGCTACATTTATGGCAACCGATGGACCTACACGGACACATCATCAGCACTGAAGCCCCATGGCTGCCACTATGGTCCACTGTGGGTGCTGCCTATTCTGTGGGTTTGGGCAAACGGAAAATGATATGTATCCACCACTGTAATATTGTGAGACTAGTTTCACTGGCCTAAAAACCCCCTGTGGTCTGCCTCTTCACCCCTCCTGACACCCAATGCCTGGCAACCGCTAATCTTGTTTCCTGCCTCCATAGTGTAACCTTTTCCGGAATGTCATATAGCTGGAATCGGATAGTATGTAGCCTTTCTGGATTGGCTTCTTCCCCTGGGTAATATGCCTCTATGATTTCTCCACGTGAGAGCAATTCCTAAAATGGTCTCCTCATCCCCCAGCCCCAGGACCAGGCTTACCCCAGTTTGCAGATTCTTTTTCCCATTCCCACTCCCACCTTAGGACCTCAGTTTCTCTGTTCCACTTGCCCCCATGAGCTCTTCATTCTTTTTTTCTCTGTTGTGCAGAGCAGCTTCTGTTCAGCCTCTGAGGCCTTCCTACCAGCTCTCACATGTTCTCTGTAGCACCTCCCTTCCCTGGTGCGGGCTCACAAAAGTCTGCCTGCAGATAGAGCTGTGCTCTTGAGAGGGATTCTGTGAGTGGAACTCTCCGACTCTGCACCCACTAAAGCTGCTCTATGCGGGGAAAAGCTGGGAACTCACATTTGAGCTAGGGCAGGGCTGAGCCTGTCAAGAGGGGACGGCGGGGCTGCCTTTCCTGCATGGCTCCCCACCTGCCACCTAGACTGGCCACGGAGCTGCAGGATAAGCCCCCGTTTGTGGGTTAAATTGAAAACCCATAACTGGGAGTAAACCCAGCAACCATGACCCATTCTGGAATCCCTTTGCTGCCATGGTGCTGACTCTGGCCATCCATTCTAATGCCTTCTCCTTCCATCCCACTTCACAAATGGAGATTCATGTAGCTTTCCCAAGGTTATGCCTGGCACTCACTCCTCTTGAAACACTCATTCTCCTCCAAATGTATTCAACCCCACAGCTTCTGCTGCCACTTCTCTATGCTCGGCCCCATCCCCCTCGTGAATTCCAGCTCAAACACTTCTCCCTGTCCTCCCCAAAGCATTGGAAACTCAACATCTGGCAAACCAAATTCATGCTTTTTCCACCCAACCCTAGCCTTCAGTCTGCCTTCCCCCTGTCCCTGTTCCTGGTCATCAGGGTTTGGTTCTTTGTCTCTTTTTTGTGCGTCTTGCCTTACATGTGGCGTGATAGCCCAGTCCCATTGATTGTCCCTCTTGCAGTTCTCTCCTTTCCCCTGGCTACTCCTCAAGTCTCTGATCTCATTATCTGTCACCAGTTCCCTCACAGAGATCTGTGAGCCTGCTGCCTACTTCCCGTGTTTCTGCTTCAGTCCTCCCAAACGTAGCTCCTGGATTTAAACTTCCTATGGAGATTGTATGACCTGCCCTTCCCCTGCCCTTGCCCCATGACCTTCAATAGCTCTCTCTTGTCTACTGGGGAAACAACAACAACAACAAAACCACCAAAAAAGCCCCAAACCCCCTTAGTTAGGCTTTCCGGGCATTTGTGATAGAGTTTCAAGCGGACTTGCTAACCTCTTTCATTGTTTCTTTCCATGGAACCTAGCCAAATCAGATTGCTCTCAGTTTCCAAGACCCACTGTATGCTTTCTCACTCAGTATTTTCACTTATGCTTCTCTTTCTGTCTATAATGCTCTTTATCTTCCATCATTGCCTGTCAGGTGCTAGCTACACCTGGGGTACGGCTCAAATGCCCTGTTTCCACAAAGCCTTCCCTTCTTTCTTCAAGGAGCAGTGTGCTCGCCCATTTCAAAAAGAAATGTTATTTTATTTTTGTTTCTGTACTTGATGTGTTCCAATTTGTAATTGTGTGTTAGGATCCCTTACCTTTAAGATTGAAGGTTCCCAAGGAGAACTCCCATGTCTTATTCACCTTTGTATCTTTTAAAGCAAGTAATATGTATTTAAATGAATCAGTGCATAAGATTGGCAGAAAGCACACTGGGTCCTTGAGGAGTGCAACAAAAGGAGGGTGGATTTGGAGGCTCTTGGGGGAGCAGGAAGTAGTTAGAGCAGGTGGTATTGGCCCTGGTGGGTGATGTCAAGGTAAGTGAATAATACATTTATTTGGGGCAGGGGGCATTGCCGGGGGAAGAAGAGATGTTGACAGCATCCCTCTCCAGCTTTACTATGTTGCCTCTGGCTGGCCCCGAGTATGGACATGGGCAGGGCTCAGACAGAGCATGTGTTGTGTTGGATTATTCATTACACTCAGAACAATAGGGAATTCTGCTGGGGAGAGCAGGAGAATTTGCTGGAAGCCTGTGTTACAGCTCATAATATTACATCCAAATCTTTTGTGTAATGTAACCCATTACCATATCCCCTGGGTGGCTCAAAGTCACAGAATCATGGAATGGTAGAATTGGAAGGAAATTCAAAGAGGATTTGGCCAAATACCCTAGTTTTATGGGTTGGGAAATTCAGGCCCAGGAAGGTTAAATAACTCTCCCAAAGTTACACAGAGATGCATAGCAGAGCCAGGATGGGAACTCAAGGGAGAAAGGAATAAATGTTCAACAAGTGCCTAGTCTGTGCTGGTGCCATGAGCCCACTGAGTGAGGCGAATCTCACATTTCCCATCTGGGGACAAGGCAGTGGCAGCTCAGGAAGGTGACATTTAACAGGTAAGCCATGGATCCCTGATTTAGTCCCAGAATCTGACTGACTTCAAAGAGGTGGTCTTTCTATGGCTTGGGGCCCCTTCTTTAAGGAGAAGTGGGGGAGAAGGGTGCACCGGGTACTTGGGAGGGCCTTCGCAAGGACAGATCAGTTACTCTGCCTGAGGACCCCATGAGGCAGGGAGCATTTTGTTCTCATTTTGCTGAGTAGTAAGTAAAGTCAGAGAGGCAGTCCTCCCCAAGGTAGCCGAGTCCTCCCAAGGTAGCCCAGATTATAAGAGGTGCAACGAGGGTGACAACTAGGGCCATTTTGAGCCATGCTAGACTTGAGTGTCTTCACTGTAAAAATAAGGAAGACACGTTCCGTGCTGATGTTCCACAGAATTCTACTCCTCCTTTGAGGCCCAGTGCCAGACATTTGTCTGCATTTAAACTTCCATTAACAAAAATCATAGATGAAGACGCACGGATTGCCTAGAGCCTGGTTGGTTTGGCCACTCGGTAGCATTGACTGTCTTGCACTATGCGCATTGTCTTCTAAAATCTGTGCGGGAAGAGGGTAGAAGCATTGCTGGGAACCATCATGCCCTTCTTTGGTAGGAGACTGAGGACCAGGAGGTGGTGTTTGCAAGGATTCTTTCTCCAGACCCAGGACCCCAAGAAGAAAGGAGGATACAGATCTTGCCTGGGCAGGGGGCACCTGGGACCATGGCTTGGACTTATGGCCCATTCTGAAGGCCTCGGGGCTTGGCATGGAGAACATTCCATGAAGATGGGTATATCCAGGAGAGCTGGGGAAGGCGGCATTAAAATGAATGTGGAGGGGGATGGAAAAGCCACCGTGAATCTTATTCCCATGGAAACAGTAATTGTGGCCTTGGATGTTGAGCACAGCATAGGTAATTAAGTGAATCAGAGATGAAAATACAGCAACACATGTATCAATTTAATGGGTAGGAAGGGGCTCAGAATTAGAATGTGGTCATGGCATACGGTAGCATCAGAAAGAAATAGCTGTGTGAGCTTCATGGTCTTTGAGGCCACATTGAAAGTCAAGGCTTCAGAGATCCTGCTCTGGACCTCCCATCTCTAAGAACAGAGGCATAACCTGAGTGTCTTCATGTTGAGGGCGCTGCCTGAGTTTGACCAGACTTCCCGTTTATCTGCTGAGGAGTACTGAGTGTAACCTGATTTTTCACACTCTACCAGTCCACTGATAACTAACTGGAGGACAGATCATTTGCAGTCCCCTAAAATGAGTAGGTACCAAATATTTAGAACCTTGAGTTTGATTTACAACTGGTACCTGGTCAGGGTCTGGGCCACTGTCCTCTGTATCGCCCTCTATCTGCCCTCAATCCCACTTCCGAATGGAAACTCCTAAACTCTGGGTCTCTACCTTCAAACCAAACCGGTAACAAAGAACCTAAGGCAAACAAAACAAAATCCTTACTGTAAAACATCCACCCATTTTAAAACTATGAGTTTGGACTTTGAACCCAGGGGCATAGACCGGCGCTCACTCAAATGGTCCAACTAGAATGATAACTAGAAATCATTGGATTTTAGTTCTGACTAAGCTAAATCATGCAAATTGAAAATAAAAAAACACACAAAAGAGATTTTGGTGGGTCTGAATCAATTCATTAACAAAATGTGAGCACATTCTCCTTACCTGCACTCCCATTTTGGAAAAGAGAATGATTCATTTGTCTATCTTGTATAAAAACAACAAGGACCTTGATTGTGGTAAGGGAAACATTTTTCATAAAAAGAAGGGGAAATTAGATCAACACTAAAAAAGCCAGATGATATTGGTTTGATGCAAAGAAGGCAGTGGAAACAAATATGTATTCCCATTTAATTAATATTACAAACAATTAGAGGATTTTATTAGCAAATGCTATTTATGGAAACCTGTACAAAAAGAAAAAACAAAACAAACAACGTTCTGGATCTCCAAGGGGTGTTTTTGAGATTCTTACATTTCCTGGTTTTCAGAAAGTCTTTCTGGAAGGAAAAAAAAAGAAAAAGAAACTGGATTTTTTTTTTTTTATTTTAATGCAGCTTGACGCTCTTAGAGCTATAACACGGGTGTCCCAGATATTTGCACTGAAAGCTGACAGGTGTGTTTTGGTTAGAGACGCTGGCCCCTTATCCCATTATCTCTCCCTCCAGACAATTTTTGGCTCCCCGTCCACCCACCCCGCTTTTCATTTTATTGGAATGTTACCTATAGCTTTCAGGGTCTTTTTCTTAACCACATTTACATACTGTTTTCAAAGAAGAGTTGCTTCTAAATTCAGACCAAAACACAAGCCGCTCCCCTTTCTTGACGTTGTAAGAGCAGCAAAACACAGAAGTTCCCCCCCCCGCCCCTGCGCCCAAAATGATCAGGCTCCACTCTTTCCCTGCGTGTCAGCTGAGTCATGTGCTCAGTGTCGCTGTCTGGGTGGCTCTGGGTGGCTTCCCCTTCCCTTCACTGAATGCTCAGCCATGTTTCGTGTGTGTGGGCCTCACAGCTTCTTAGACCTCGGGATACATCACCGAAGATTCCAGATCCAAGACCCGTCCTTCAAACATCTGGAGATTTGGTAACTCAAAGCCACGCTCCTCTGTGGTCACCTGCGGTTCTCCAGAGCTTCTCTCTCCTGACTGTTTCTAGGCCAGTGGTTCTCAGAGTGTGCCCGGGGCCCTGGCAACAACGGGGCATTTGCCAGACATGCTGATTCCCAGGCCCAGCTCCATACCCGCTGAGTCCGCATCTCCAGGGGTGGGGCCCCGCAGCCTTTGTTTTCACAAGCCCTCCAGGTGGATGCATGTCCAGGTTTGAGGGTAGCTGTCATCCTACACTCTTGCTTGCCTGGTCCCCTGAGGGTTTGTCCCCTTCCGGTGCACGTGATTTTTCATCCTCACACCTCCCCCAGGACAGATGTCACCTTCCCATTTGATCATGTGGCTCCTAACATGTCAGGGACGTTCATACCCATGGTGGGAAGTGTTTGGAACCACCGTGCTCCCTCTGCTTTTGAGATCAAGCCCTTGGATGGCAAAGGGGTGTGTTTGGTCCCCCCACCCCTGCCCCGTCTATTTTCTAGTATTAGAAAATTCTTCCCTTGCTGACTTAGTGCTGACTGTGGACCGGGCATGGACCAAACTAAGCCTTGCTTGTGTTAACCCATTTCATCTTTACAAAAAATCCTATTCTACCAATGAGGAAGATGAGGCACAGAAGCCTCCAGCAATTTGCCCAAGGCTCCGTAGCTAGGCAATAGGGGAGCTGGGAAGTCGGGTCAGGAAGGTCAGCTGGAGTCTGGTGTTCCTAAGCACTCTGCCGGAATGCCTCTCTGGCGGGCAGGCTTCCATGGTGGCCTGGAGACCGTATCTGGCCTCACCAGGGTTGGCCTCCATGCTCCTGGTGTCCGGCTCCTGTTCACCTTCTGGATTGCTCAGTTGCAAGAAATTTTGGGTAACCTGTCACCTCTTCTATCCCCAACAAGGTCCAGGAGGGAGGATTGGATGCCCATTCTGTGGACCTCTTCCTTGAGATAAAGGCTGGGTCACAACATGACCTTGGCTTTGCACCTGCCATACAATTCTTGCCTAGATTGGGATTTCTGCTTGCCAAGATCCCCGTCTCTCTCCCATCCCTGCTGTTTGACTATATGGGTCACCAGTGTTTCCCGGCACTTGACTTATGGTGACTCTAGGACGTGTGCTGAGGTCACACCCTGTTACCTCCTGAATTTCCCTTCAGCCAAGAGAGAGTTTTTGCCTTGCTGTGCTCTCTCTCGCCCATACCTGGAGTTCTCAGCCTTCCGCTGCTAAGCAGGGGAGATTCAGGGTAAAACAGGACGGACTCTCAGGTCCGAGCGGCTGGACGTGAACCGTGGTTCTGCTGCTCCTAGCTTGCATGACCTTGGGAATGTTCTTTAACCGCTCTGTGACTCAGTTTCCTCATCTGTAAAGTGGGTTGATAACAGCAACTGTCTCCCCATGTTCTTTATGACCCAGGTCCAGAGTTGTCCACGGTTTTGCTGGCCCCCGTATCCATCTCCCTGGCCCGTGTTCAGGAGGCATTCTTTTCCTTCCACTTAGTCCATCCAGGTCATGATTCAGGTGACTATGCAGGGAATGCATGGAATGTCGTGGAAATCTCATTTCCCACATGACTTCATGTGACGACATTGGAAGGGTGCTTCTTTGTGCCCTCTTCTTCTCAGAGTTAGTTTTGTTTGACCACGAATCACCACTGCATAGAGGGGGTTGGCTGAGACCCACAGGTTGGGGTAAAGATGGCAGAGTAAATGGGACGTTGACAGAATTCGCCTAGAAGGTGGCCTGCCCCAATTTGAGTTTATGTTTAAAGACCGGACTCGCAGCTGCTCCCTGTGTCTGCCTCGCACACCCTTGCTCCCACTGTCCCTACTACTGAGAACAAACGAGGGGCTCGCTGTGTGCCAGGCATTGGTCTCTAAGGTCTGAAGCCTCGGGAGCACAGGTGAATTTCCTGCCATGGAGAAGAGAAGCCAGCAGAAATAAGCTACCAGGAATGAGCCGACCCCGACATTGAGCTTCCTGGACTGTGAAAGTGGCCCCCACGGAAGCTGGGACTCTGGCTGAGCGTGTGTGACAGGCAACAGCTCTGGGGGCTGCCTGACTCCCAGGAGGGTCTGTTTGTGTCCTGTCTCACAGGGATGGACAAGGTCCACCAGATCTGTCCAAATCTGTCCCTTCCTGGTCTGAACCCATCTGCTCCTGTCTGATTCTCCACCACCCTCCTCGAAGATGTCTGGCCCTTTGGGCTCTGACCCACACTTCCGTGTGCTTACCATGGAATCAGCCCCTGCCACAGTTCTCTGTTTCAGGAGAGCTTGGTCTTGACCTCTGATCTCTCACTGTGGAATCACGGTGTGTCCTCTGAAAAAAAAAAAAAAAAAACAATTCCCAACACCCCAGAACACACAGCTGGGTGGCTGTTTGCTTCCTCTGAAGACGAGACCGACCCCGTCCCTTCCCATAAGAGTTTGCGAGAAAGTTCTGTCCTTGAAACCCTCCTTCCCTGGGTCTCCTGAGCCCCCTGCCCCTCCCTAGCCTGGCCCTGAGTGCCTGGTAGAGCAAGGACAGGAATCTGATTAAGTACCTCAATCAGGTGTTCATTATCTCATGACACAGGAGTACCGAAATGGAACATTCCCATATTTTAAACTTGCAGAGAATTGTGCCTTAATATAATTATTTTTGAAAGATTCTTCATCACAAAGGTTAATAAGAGCAATATAGGTTAATAACAGCACGAAGGAAGTGGACAACCTCTGATAATTGACCTTATTGATATGTAAAGTGCCCTGTGCCTTCACCTTGGGGTGTGTGGCCACGTTCCCAGTCAGTTAGCTCCCATGAACGTCCCCCTCCTGCTGCCTACCTGTCAGGTCTAGCCGTCCCTTCTACCCTCCCTCGAAATTAGCCCGACTCCTCCCCCCACCCCCCCACTGCCCCGGACTCTCACAAGCCCGAACCCGTCTCTGCTTCTTGAATCAGGATGGTAGGAAAAGAGAGCAAAAAGGCAGGTGACATGTATCAAGCCCATAGTCCGGGTCCCACCTGCTGGACTCCAGGCCAGCTCTTTGATATGCTTGGATCTCTTGATCAACCTGCAGAGGGGGCCTGGCTCATCCCATTTTACAGCTGGCGAGGGGGAGGTTGTGAAAGGATAAGGGGCCGGCTCTGGGTCACAGTTACAAGTGACACTGTGGTTGGCGGGTATCTCCCATTCAGGTCCTGCTGAGGCAGGTGTCCCTCCACCGGGCAGATGTTAGTGCCTCGGGGAAACCCAGGGGCCCAAAGCAGACAGTGAAGACACGAGTCTTGGTTTGAGTTTGTGTCGCCATCACATACTGGGTTCAGAGCTATACCTCTCTAAGCCAGGCGGGCGGCAAGGGGCGGGGCGGGCAGGGGGAGGCAATGGCTGAGGTGCAGGGCTAGCTGCTCATTCTCCAGAGGGTCCTTCCCAAGTTGAAAGTTGTCCATGGAAATCCATCTGGAATCACAGCTTCTGCTTGACTGCTTATTATCCCCTTTGGCCTTGAACCTGATCTACCTTTGAACACTGGTGCTGACAGCTCCACGGGGCCCACGTGGCTGGCACGCTCCAATTAATAAACCCTACAGAAAGCAGGGTGCATGGTAAAGCCATGCCGCTGGGCAAAAGTTTGCATGTTAGCTACTTTTTCTCTCGTTCCACCTCAGAAATCGGTCTCAGAAACCTCTGCTATCGATAACCCAGTCCTTGCTAATGGGTTGCCCGTAAGCTTTGTCTGGGACACCCGGATCCCACCTTGCCCCCTGGTAGGTAGCAAGTCCCACCGAAGTGTGTACAAGGGCTGCAAGACCCATCTGTCCCAGGCTTCTGGGGGAGATATTTGGGGAGCCCAGTTGGGCTTGTAGTGGCACGGTGCTGACCCTCTCTCATTGTTTCTGGACTTAGCAGAAGTCTGAGAGATCACCATGTCTCAGGTCATGGGAAGAGCTATTTTTACCAATTCAAACATTTCAGGGGTTCTTGGGTGGCTTAGTAGGTGAAGCGTCTGCCTTCGGCTCAGGTCATGATCCCTGGACTGTGGGTTTGAGCCCTGTGTTGGGCTCTCTGCTCAGCGGGGAGTCTGCTTCTCCTTCTCTCTCTTCCTCTGCCCCTCCCCTCCCTCCGCTCGTGCTCGCTCTCTCTCTCTCTCAAATAAATAAATAAAATCTTAAAAAAAAATAAACATTTCAGAGTCAGTTGAGATGACCCAAATGACCCATACTCTTGGGGAATGGGATGGGTTTGAAGGAGGGGTAGTTCTTAGGAGTTGAATGGCTATTTTCTCATTTTCTGAGATTGAAAATGGGTCTCCGCTAGCCTGGCCTGCATTCCTCTGGTATGATGGTCAGCCAGTTCATCAGTGCTTACTTAGCACCTACGTGAGCAAGAAGCAGGGAGACACCATGAAAGACGGGGCAGGTGTATGGAAACCACACTAGACTTAGCCTCAGAACACCTGGGATTTCATCCTGGATGGCACATTTCCAGCCATGTGGTTTTGGATAAAGTGGTCGAAAACATCTGCTTCACAGGCTTGTTGTGGAGGTTAAATAGGGCAGTTAAAATGAATATATCCAGTATCAAATAAGGGCTCCATAATACCAGCTAAATAAGCTCCTTGCTTTTGAAAAATTTCTAATTTCTGAGTTTGAGAAATAATCTAATTAAGAACCTCATTTCCTCCAAGATCCATTTATTAAAAGGACTTAGTGAAAAAGGAAGATATACATCCATTCAAAGCAGCGTTGCATTTGAGGAAGCTGCTGGGATGGAACGGGTGGTTCGGAGAGGGTAATCCTGGTAGACTTCCTGGAAGAGGTGACTTTCAAAAAAGTGGTTAGAAGCATGGACTGTGGAGAAGAAGATGGGGTTTCTGGGAAGGCATTTTGGGTGAATTCCCCTTGGATTTTCCCATGGAGAAGTTGTTTCCACAGACCATAGTGTCAGCCCCACAGGAGCCTTTGTGTGCCTGAGCTGGAACAAAACAGAGCAGCTACGTGTCCACACAGGCAGTCTGAGCATGGTTCGGGAATGCCAGGCCCTGCCTCTCCCCACCCTCCCCACTCCTGGCCACCAGCCTCGGGGCAAGTCTCCTCACATCTCACCAATAGTGGAAATATTCTAGCAGGGGTCAGTTGTTAAATTGAGGCTATTTTCAACTAGATGGCCTGATGTGGTGCAAATAAGAAAGTGGCATGAAAATTTGGGAAGACAGGGTTTGATGCTATTGCCACAGGGGCCCTGATTTGTTTGAGTGCTCCTGGAAAGTGAAAGCCGCAGGACAGGGAAGGAAGGGCATTTCCCAACTCCCTTGGATGTTCCTTTCTCTAACTGGCATGGGGGATGCGCTAAAAGCAGCCTGCAGGGGTGGGATATCTCTGCTGGCTCAGAAGGCCCACGGCCCCCTCCAGCTTTGTGGATACCCTGTGCACCTGGAGGCCCTGCTGTGGTTCACTGTATGGCGGCCCCCCTGGCTCTCATTGACTGGCTATGGATTTGGTTTGATTGTACAATTAGATGGTGTGCATTCATCCTATGCCTGATAGTGCAGCTGCTGAATCTACCCTTCTTGCTTCGTCCCCCAGGGGCTTCTACCCCCATGAGAGTGTCCCATGCTGGCCTCCATAATGAGAGGGGGGGAGGTGCCCCAAGTTATATTTTGTGCCGAAGTCCGTGGTGGGTATGTGGGATGAGAGAGGATTGTACTGAAGATCAACCTGGCTTATTAACTCCATCTCTCTGTTGGAGCAATTGTAGAGGCCAGGATGGAGGAGCCGCTCTGGAAAGTTCTATTGGTCCAGCAAGTGGCAGTGGGGAGTTGTAACATAATAGGAACTATATAGGTGGTCTCTGCCTCTGGTTCCTGGCACATGGCTCCTGAGTGTTGGGGGTGATAGGAGCATCCTTTGTTATAATATTTGGTCTTTGTCCCTGGTTCCTGACCTAAGAGCGGCTAAGATGCTTAGAATGTCTCCAGTGACAAGAGTATCTTTTGTATGCTAAAGAGATGACCAGGGGCTGAGGTCTCTAGATAGCTTCAGGTTGAGAGCTGGTCACCAAAAAGACCAAGGCTTGATTAGAGGGGTGGGACTTTTAACTCCCCATCCCTGGGAGAGAAGAGGGGTTGGAGACTGAGTCAATCACCAATGGTCAACAATTTAATCGATCATGCCTAAGTGATGGGCTTTGGAGAGCTTCTGGGTTGGTGAACCCTTCAAGGGGCTGGGAGGGTGGTGAATCTGGAGGGGGCATGGACGCTCCATGTATCCCCCCATACCTGTCTCTATGCATCTCTTCCACACACCTGTTCCTGAGTTGTATCCTTTCTCATAAATCAGTATTAGTATATAAAGTATTCCTCTGAATATTATGGGCATTTATAGCAAATTATCAAGCCTGAGTTGGGGATTCATGGGAACCCTGGATTTGAAACAAATCCTTGATTTGCAGGCGAGTTGGGCAGAAGCATGGATATACCCTGGGGACCCACTACTTGTGATTATGGGGAGTGCAGTCTTGAGGGACTGAGCCCCTAACCCATAGGGTCTACACTGTGACTCCAAGTAGTTAGTGTCAGAATTGCTAATGTGAGGGGGGAATCCTACACATTCGCCTTCAGAAATATTATGAGTAGAGGAAATATGTTTCCTGTGAGCAGTCAAGAGAGAGAAGCAACGGGCCCTAAAGAGACTCTTGCATTAAATGCTTTGCATTTTGTGTTCCATCACCTGGAATTCTCTTTCGCAATGTTTGGGTCCTAGCCCAAATGTCACCTCCTCAGAGAGGGCTTCCCCAACCCCCCTAACTAATGCCACCCCACCTGCCACTATCTAGCACGTTATTCTGGTGTATTGTTGAGAGCAAGCTTCACTATTCAAGAGTATTTCCTTACTCTATAACTCACTGAGTTGTCTGTGTCTTAGATTTAGTGTCAATCTCCCTTCTAGAATGGAAGCTCCATGAGATCAGGGACTTGTGCTTATCAACTCACCAGCAGCTTTTTCATTATTTCAGTTTTTCTGCAAGCTGGTCTGAACCAGTGTGGGGACCGGACAGGGTGTCGGGAGTAAAGATATCTGTCCTGACACCCTGATTACCTTCTGGTTCTTTCTTTGCTCCATTACTTTGGTGTTTGATCTGACTTCTTAAAGCCCAGCTTGTATGCAGAGGTACAGTGCTGTAAGCATTCGAGTGGCTACCACTATTTTTTAAAATATAATTGTGGCTTCTTAGAACGAAGGATTGAATGCCCCATCCCACTCCCAACACGCACACACATGCATACATGTGTGCACACACACACACACAAATTGTGAAATAACAGTCAATTCAGTGGAACCAATTTTAAGATATTTTAATACATAATAACAATAATAATAATGCTGATAATAATATCAGGTTATGGGTTAATGTTTTTTAAGAGTGTCCCACATGTCAAGCACCATACTAAGGACAAATCCCAAAGGGAATGTTTCCAGGGTCTGGGGCGGCTTTCTGGAAATCAAACCACAAAGAGAGTTGGGTCAGCCCTGTTCCCACTAATAACAAATGCAATTTGAGCTTTTCAGCATTCTTTGCCTTGAAGTTGTACAAGGGAGGCATGCGAGGAAACCTTTACCTTTTTATTTCAAGCAAGAAGATGGTAGGGGTTGTGCAGATTTTGTTGTGAATCCCGAGTGGTCCCCATTCAGCCAGGAGTTGTTTTCAGAGATTGGCCTTTCTCACTGCGGGAAGATCATGAGTCCTTACAGGCCACTTTAGCATAAGTGAGGAAGTGATGATCATTAAGTGATCAAGGCATTTGGAAATTAGACTTTAGATTGACAACCCAAGGTTCTAAGGTTTGGAAGCAGATCATATCCCTCTGGAGCAGACAAATATGAGAACCCTGAAGAATGAAATAAGAGTTCTGTTTTCTAACAGTGACAGCTTAGGGGACCCAAGGCCTTTTCCCAACAAGGGGGTTGAGCATGGCAAATAATGAAGGATGTGTTGAATTGGAGAATACCAGGGTATAGTGGAAAGAATGTTGCCTTTGAAGGTAGAAAGCCAGAATTCAAACAACATGGGGTTGGAACAATCCCTTCCTGGCAGGCCCCGAGTTAAGCGTGGTGCCTGGCATTACATGTGTGCTGAGTTGAATTGGGAAACCCCTTGTGACTACTGAGGTTGACCTGTAGGCACAGCTCCACCTCAGAGTCTCTGATTTTGATTCAGACTTTGTGGCTGCAGTCACAAGTCTGAGACTCCAGATCTCCCAAGACTTCTGACGCTTTAACTGGGATCTTGCTTCCTGGGGAGGTCATCCAGAGCCTCCAGAGCCAGAATGAATAAGTACACCAAAGTGGAGAAAACCAGGACACAGGGAAGGCGTGTGTTGGGTAGACTGTATGGAGGGATCATGAAAGCTAAGCCTGGACGTGGGTGGGCTAGAGCCTGGAACAGGCTTGGAAGAACATATCAAGCTTAAGCAAGCATGAGTGTGGCAGTCAGCGAAGTACTCAGATTCTAGAACAAAGCCCACGGCAGTTGACAGGGAGGAGGTGTTTGGGAGCAAGAATGTGTGAATTTGCACCACTGAGTGGCTTGCCTTCGAAAGGCTGATGACCTGCACTTATAGACTCCTTTGAGTGAATCCTGAAGGCATACTCCTTAGAACCCAGAGGGAGGATGGAGCCGTAGCCATCAGTTTACTTCTAGAAGTCCCTTCCACCTCTAAATTCTGAAGCTTCGTGAACTTCAGGCCCGGAAGTATTAATATGGCGGAACCCAGCTCCATGCTAACATCAACACTCTACAGCCGCCATGTTCTATAATAAATGGGATGCACTATCCGGGAATTCTGAGATGCTTCCTGGAGGCCCCTGGGATCCGCCTCCTTGTGCTTCTAGCTTCAGTCCTGGGCATGGGAAAGATGAGCCGAGGGCTGCTGAAAAGCAGGAGTTGTTCACTTTGTTGCTTTCAATGTGTATTTGGTCGTATGGGTGCCTTGAGGGTTTAAAACATTAGCTACCTTTAAATCAAGTTGGGCACCTTATAAATCAAAATGATAAATGATTGATAAATAAACTGTCATTGCTACAATTAGATTTTCCATTATACTTGTATGCTATAATTTAAAATGTAATTTCCCCTGAAGCTCATAAAGGCACTGTAGTAATAGGGTGTCACAATGTATTAGGGGCATGTGCAAGCGTCGTGGCTCAGCACGCACCTTGATGAAGTGCGGGATTGAGCTGTAGGGTTTAATGCAAAAGCACATGTTCTGCTGTGGGTTGAGGGGCCGACTAGATCACATTCAAGAAACTGGGTGTTGCAGCTAGCCAAGCAGGAGATTTAAGAGGAAGGGGGAAAAATGGGTTAGCAAGGCGACGAACATTGGGCTGGTGGTTGAATATTCATAGCTCAGGCTCAGACCAGCTGCATCATTCTATATGCATCTACCCTGCCTTTCCCACGAAGAATTTATTTTTTTTTTATTTTTAAAATTTTTCATTTGAGAGAGAGAGAGAGCACGTGCACAAGCAGGGGGAGGGGCAGACAGAGAGGGACAAGCAGAGTCCCCACTAAGCGGGGAGCCCAATGTGGGGCCCAATTCCGGGACCCCAGAATCACAACCTGAGCTGCAGTCAGATGCCCAACCGACTGAGCCACCCAGGCACCCCCAAGAAGAATTTAATGCGATTTGTTATGGCATGGAAATGTATTTTCCGCAACTCCATTTCCCCACTGAGCGGTGAGAAGCCTGAACTACTGGTAACTTGCTAAACTGACATATTTGGAAATGGGATTTAGAGCACTGGTGAGAAATGTTCCTGCTGATTCTGATGCAGCCATGTGTACGCCAGCCTTCAAACATGACATAATAATTTATAATCTTCAGACGTGATCTACAAAGGCAAGGCTCAATAACTTCTGATTGAGCACCCAAGTGAATGTGGCCAAATGACTTCATATTTGAACATCTACGTAAGCATCTTAGTCTTGACTTGGAGATAGGTTTTTTTTCCTCCACTCCAAAAAGTTGAGGCTCCCTTTCCCCCATTACCAGCAAGAATTTACACCTGCCATGTTCCGTTATGTGAGGCCATCCATCAGACAGACCAATTCTCCTTTCTGGTTCCTCAGGCACTTCCTCAGATCCCTTTTGACAAAATTCCTGCCAGGACGACTCCCAATCTCCATGGATGATGAGCTCTGTCTTGCTTTCCCTAATCGTGACCCAGCAGAACACCTGGTGTGTTGTCTCTAGAACAGAATAGATGTTTTAGAATTGAAGAGAGAGCCCTGGGCTGAGAAGGGTCAGGTTTCCACAAACACTTTAAATCCTGATTTCCCCTCTCACAGCTCATTAGTGCTGTATCTCCACACTGCAAGTCCATCCACAGATTGAGGAGAATGGATGTCACCGGGCTGGTGTTAAATCAACAGTCCCCGTGCTCACGGAGCCCCTTTGACCCGCACTTTGGGGAATGACCTGAGATCATTACAGACTCAGCCGAGTGTGGCTGCAAGGGTCTGTCTGGTGTCGGAAACCCTGATGCCTATTTATAATTCCTCATATAACTCTTTCCTTGTCCCCAGATTGGCCATTAAGGGGTTCAATTGACCTTGAAATGTAGATTGTAAATTCTGACTTGAGAAAAGCAGAGTTTCCAAAGTGATCCCCCCCCCGGCAATCGTGCCTTTTTCTTTCCTATTTTTAGTTTTCTAGGGATTTTTTTTTTTTCTGCTCCGAAGGATGCCTGCCATCTCACTCGGGCAAGGTCTTTTTAGCAAGGGCTCTTGCGCAGATTGTTCTAGCGATTCATTAAAATTAATGAATCTAGCTTCCTAGACCTTGATTAGAAGTTCACACAGTGGAAGGGAAAGTTTATCAGAAGTGCTCTTGGAGCTGGGAGAGTTTCCCCAACTTCTCTCTCCACGATGGTAGAAATAACTATGGGGAACTGTTTCCCTTAAGATTTGCCAGAAGGTTTGATGGTACAGTTTTCGAACGAGTTAACCTTGGACAGCACATTAGTGAACACTTGGACAGAGTGCACACTGTGTTTAAGATTTCCAGTAGACGGTGCCCTTCACCATGCCCTGCCTTCTCTGCTTTGATTCAAGGATTAGAAGAATTAGCTCAGATGCCTTCTGAGGCGCTCTGCTCTCCCCCAAATAGAGATGCCCATTCTCTCCGCCTTTGTCTTTAGCCTGCTCTCCATACTCCTTACTCGATGTCAGCTTCCAGAAGCCGCCTCCAAACCATATTCATCTCCGCCTCACTTACACCCTGAGCCTGAGGCTGGAAGGTAAGTTCTCCTAAATGGAAATGCATACATCTCTCGCCACACCCTGTTCTTCTGAATTCATCCCAGGGGAGAAAAATCACAGATAGGAACTTGAAGAATAATTCTGGTTCATGGACCTGAGAGATCCAGAGAAGAAATCGAGGCCGAACTCGTCACGTTACAGGAAAAGCAACTGATGCGTACAGGGGAGATGTGATTTGCCCAAGGCCAGGGGAGTAGGTGACAGAATTGTCGCCAAGCTCTCCATCCATTCTCTCTCCGTCTTTTAATTTAACGTAGGAATCCTGCCCCATTGTGATTTGAGCCCCAAAGCACCGAAGTTTATAAATTCTGGCAACTTGTAATTCAACAGAAATATTGGAAAAATCCCGTTATGGTTGTATTTCATTTTGCCTGAGAGAAGCTGGGTGTAAATATAATCACATTTGAAAAATAGAAGGAAATTGCTCTACTTAAATGAACCTCATAGTCAAATCTTCCAAAAAGTCAGGGATCTTTTTCTTAGGTGAATAATTGTAGCTGAATTAGTCTATTTGTATTTCCAGGGTCTGGGAAGGGAGCCCACTGACCCTGAACCTAAGGGCCATGACAGTGACTGAGATTGGGGGGTCGGGGCAGAGGGGTGTGGTTTAAGAAGCTCAGATACCCTTTTACTGGTCTGTCATGGGATTAGAATATTTATTTGTATTCCTCCCCCACCACTACCACCTCTCTTCTTTATTCCTGCTCTTCTCTCTTTAACAGCACGAAGGTGAACGTGTTAAGTGAAGTCGTGATTATTTCCAGCCTGTAGTTTAAAGATCACCCCCAGTCCTCTATTCAGCAGAGGGAGAAGGAAGGGTGAAGGACCCAGGCAGCCCACACCAGGCAAAGTACCAGGCTACCTGGAAGTATTCAGTAAATACTTACTAGGGCTGCTGCAGCTTCCGATCCAGAACATTCACATCCACCTCCAGAAAATTCCAGAACCCTCATCTAGGACGCATCTCTTTATGCCAAATGCTTTACTGAGAACTTCAGAAAGATAGCGTCTGAGGCCCCTTTCCAGGCCTCATGACTCCATCCCCTACTTGGGGCCTGCAAATGATCCTGAGGACATCTCTCTGGCTTCATCACCAGGCCCTGGAAAACCTCAGGCCACGTGTGCATGGGGAGAAGCACTCACCCCGAGGGGACGGCAGAATTGAAAGCGCAAGCCGCAGAGCTGGACATAAAATTCTTAGCGGTTCTCCTAATGGCTGGAATAGCCCCAAACTTTCAGTGGTTTCATTATAAAATTGTCCCCTTTAATTGTGCCGGCTTCTCTTGCCGCTTTTCCTCCAGATTCCCCATTCTCTGCTCCTCTCCACCCTCTGGCTTCCCCTGTGACCCAGTCTGTCCCACCTGCCCCCGACACCCACACTCGTGGATGCAAAATCGCCAGTCCTTCAAGTTTGCAGATGAGCCGGACCTGGATGCCAATGCCCAGTGGCTGAGCTGTTCAAGCCATCCAGCGGCGTCTGGGCATGGTAGGGGCTCCCCGGGTGCCGGGCACGTTGGGAAGCCCAAAATGGTTTCTGGGGGCCCAATCATCATGGAAAGATTGCAGTCAGGGAACCAGCTGATGGGAGCTGGGGCCTGAACAATGGAGGGTTGGCTATATTTTACATGCTTAGTAACAAACTGTGTTCTGACTCCTTAAAGCTGATGTGCGCTGCTGGGTTTTCTCCAGTTGCTAAGTGTGATTCGGTATGCAACCTGCTGGCAATCAGACCCGTGCTAATTGCTCTATCACTTGAGAATTCAATTGTTTCTCTTATTCATTAACAGCTTATTCATTAAAGGACAAAGAGTGTCCTTTGATCTCTTGGAGGACCTATGGACTCAATTGCTTTCCTAAAAGCAGAACGTTTCGGTGACTTGACTTGCATTTTTAAGTGACTTGGAGCAGAGGGTTCTCAGCCCTGGGCTGGTAATGCATATGCAAATGGCTGAAGGCTCTGACCTTTTGGCCCCAGCCTGTTGGTTTATTTAGTCCTTCCTCATCTCTTTTGCTCCACTGAGGCTGGCTATACAGCAGGATGCAAACCTTCTAGAACATTCTATGGGAGTATTTTTTCTTGGATTGCTTAACAAAGATTCTCAAATCCCTTCGTCCGGCCCTTAGAGAAAACCAGTCTTTTGAAGGTACTGCTAGCGTGGAAACCTGCCATTTCTCAGAACCAGGCCCTGAAGGCAGGGATCCAAGGCTGGGAGGGGTGCATCTGGGCTGTCAGGCTCTGCAGGACTGCAGTAGGAGGGAGGGAGGGAAGGGCACGAGGGCGAGCATCAGGGACAAAGATTAGAAGCCAAAGTTGGATCCTGGAGAAAACTGAGCAGGACTCCTCTGTGGACAGATTGGGGCACTGGGATTTTCAAGGCAGGACTCCAGGCAGGCAGGAGGGCAGACAGAGGCCTGGGACGCCTGGTAGGGCGATGGCAAACTGTCACCTACTACAAGTATGGACTGTGGTTCGAGAGGAACTAGATCCTCAGGGACAAGATGCTCAGCTCCTGCACCAGGTTCAGATCCCCTGAGTTTCTGATGACCCAGAGTGGGACTGGCCCTCCAACCCGGGTCACTTGAGAGCAGGCCATTGACTTTTTGAGCCTGTTTATGATACTGAGTATGTCCCTGATTGATGTAGAGAAAGGGATAGGGTGAGAGTACTATTATTAAGTATCCGCTACGCTCCAGGCACTGATTTTAAATACCTGTCCTCGCCTACTCTTGCAAAGACCTGTAAGTCATGTGTTATCATTCCTATTGAACAAATAAGAAAACCAAGGCTCAGAGCAGCCAAATGACTTAAGATCATAGATTGTTAGCACATGGTAGCGTGGGAATGTTCTTTTCAACATTTCTTTCTTTCAACAAACAATAACAGCTAATAATGGTCATGCTAATAATAAAGAGAGTAGGATTAAAGTGTCAAGGCCATGCTTTTTTTTTCCGGTAATGACAATTACTGACATTTATTGAGCACATACAGTATTCCACGAATTGTGCTAACCACTTTATATGCTTTATTAATTTGCTCCTAACACAACCAAAACAGGCAAGTTTCTTCTTTTTCTCTCTCTCTCAGCCCCTCTTCGCTACAGATGGAAAATGTGAAGATTAGGGATGTAAAGTATCTTGCCCAGGGCCACAACCGGCAAGGGGTAGAACCAGAATTTGAACCCAAACAGCGTGATTTAGGAGCTCAGACTCCTAAACTCCACGCAATAAGCAAGCATCTGTTGTGTGTCTACTATGGAGGATGTAAAGATTGATACAGGGTTCCTGCTGTTGAGAGCGCACAACCTATCAAAGGGAAGGGCACGTACAGTGTTACAATTTTATCTTTTTGCATACGACTATCCGGGGTTCCAATATCACTTATTTATAAAACCATATTTTCCCTAGAGATTTCAGATTGGTCTTTATCATATACTGAATTTCCATATGTAGCTGGGTCTATTTCTAGGCTTTTTGTGCTGGTTCATTGATCTATCTATCATTTGCAAGGACCCACTTCTTTTTTTAAGATTTTATTTATTTATTTGAGAGAGAGACAGAAAGAGAAAGAATGAGCACAAGAAGGGGGGAGGGGCAGAGGGAGAGGGAGAAGCAGGCTCCCCACTGAGCAGGGAGCCCGATGTGGAGCTCGGTCCCAAGACCCTGGGATCATGACCTGAGCCGAAGGCAGACACTTAACCAACTGAACCACCAAGGTGCCCTGGACCCCACTGTTTTAATCATACAAGATTTACATTATGTTTTCATCTTTGGTGGAGGTAGTCCTTTGGGCTAAAATTACATTCGGTGTGATTAGGGAAGGTACCTCCAAGGAGGGTGTTATTTACATTGGATTATGAATAGCAAGACGGAGTCAGTCATTTGAAGAACAATCTATGCAGGGAGAAGAGCTAGAGCAAAGACAGGAAGGAGAGAAAAAGCTTGGGTATGTTATCAGGGTTGAAGTCCACGGTCAGATATTGTAGGGACTTGGAGACCGGGCTCACAAGTTTGGATTTTATTTCAAATTCAGTTAGGAAGCCGCTGGAGGGTTTTAAATGAAGGGAGTCGGGATAGGGGAGGAGGTGGGAAGTGACTCAATCTGGTTAACATTTTGAAAAGCTCCCTTTGGCCAAACACTAGAGGCTCTGAGGACGTCTTCCAGGTTCTGATTGAGCTTTAGGGAAGATGAGGGAAGAGCAGATTTGAAGATGAGATCCAGGAGTTCTGTGTTGGTCCTGCTAACTCTGAGATTCCTTCTGCAAATGGGAGTGGCAACCATCAACAGGCAACAGGGAGCCCGTTTTTGGAAACTAAAAGAGAGATCTTGAAAATATTAATTTGGGAATCACTGTCATGTAAATGACATTTGAACCAGGGGATGGGGTGGGTTTACCTACGGAGACTATAATAGTTGGTATCTATTTTAATACCTTTACTGACAGAGCGCAAGACCGCTTACACAGAATGGTTCTCTCATCCATCCACCATCATTCAGTGTATCTTGATGGGGTATAGATTTCTTTTTCATGCAAATATTTATTGAAAACCTGCTTCTCAAGAAATAATGCCTTCCTGGGGCGCCGGGGTGGCTCAGTCGTTAAGCGTCTGCCTTTGGCTCAGGTCATGATCCCAGGGTCCTGGGATCGAGCCCCGCATCGAGCCCCGCATCGGGCTCCCTGCTCTGCGGGAAGCCTGCTTCTCCCTCTCCCGCTCCCCCTGCTTGTGTTCCCTCTCTCGCTGTGTCTCTCTCTGTCAAATAAATAAAATCTTTAAAAAAAAAAAAAAAAGAAATAATGCCTTCCTAAAAGTCTGGCACTCTGCTGATCTCTGAAAGCAGGAGTGAGGATGAAAACACAAAAGAAATTTGAACATGTATCCTTGTCTTTAGGAACTTCTGTTCTATTTAAAGACTTGAAAAGACATGAGAAAGCTCAGTAACGTATTTTTCTGTGTAACTTCAGTGTTCAAGAAAAAAATGTGTAATAGGTTCTAGAAATAGAGGAACATAATGTCTTTCCCGGAGTCTTCTTGGATTTGCCTAGACAAGGCCACACATGCAGACTCCCAGGGCAACAATATAGTTAAGGGTCTCAGGAATGGCTTCTGGTCCCCAGTCCTTGAGCTCCCCTAAGCCAGTGGGTTCAAGCAAAAGGCATCAGGTCTGGCAGTGGTGGTGGGGGTAGAAGTGGGGATTGGATGAGTCAAATGAGTGTGTGCCAACGTGTAGACTAAACAATGCTGAGTTTCAAGACCAAACATTGTTGAGTCACATGATTCTATACTTGGCTCCATGTCCTGGTCTCCCTTTGTGATTTCGGTGCACTCTTGTGGTTTTGATTACTTTGTACACAAATGATTCCCAAATGTGACACATCCCACTTGTGTCTGAACTTAGAGCTCATCGAAGAGCTCTCTCCAGAACCTATTTACTCGAAAATCATGTGGGCCTCTTCAGTGTGCATCCTCTGTGTGACTCAATTAATCATCTTCTTCCAAATGAACAGACAGATGATTCACTCCTGAGCTCCCTGGTTCAGTTTGCGGAGGCACCAGCTAGCGTCTCTGTCCCGGAAGCCTGGAGTCCTGCCCCTTCTTCCTCAGATCCGGGTAATCACCAAACTCCACCAACTTTTTTCTCCTAAACATTTCTTGAGTTTCTGAATTCTATAGCTTACTCTTTGAGTTTGCAAACACTGGTCTAATGTAGGCCTTTATTAGTTATACTTGTGGTTGTTCCACTGCCTGTATGGTTTCCTGAGGTTAATTTTGTTGTCTTTAAATCCATCCTTGGGCGCCTGGGTGGCTCAGTTGGTTAAGCGTCTTGCCTTTGGCCCAGGTCATGGTCCCAGGGTCCTTGGATTGAGCCCCGAATTGGGCTTCCTGCTCAGTGGGGAGCCTGCTTCTCCGTCTCCTTCTGCCTTCCACTCTGCCTCCTTTTGCTCTCTCTCTGTCTCTCTGTCAAATAAATAAAATCTTAAAAAAAAAAGTATCCATCCTTCCACTGCAGCCAGAGTCAATGGTCTTGATGTCAATTTTGACCATGCTTTTTGCCCTCGGTGTCTTCTGTGATTGTCCATTTTGCTCAAGATCATCCCCAGGCTTCTTAGAATGGCTTTTAAGAGCTCACTGATGGGCTCCTGCTTAACCACGCCCATTCATCCTTGGTCCCTTCACAGTTATACCGAATGTTTTACTGACTGTCTTGAACACTCCGTGAATTGACACAAAGCTACCCTCATTCTGAAGGAGTGATATATGCAAATGACAGGGACCACCTGCTTCCCATCTTCTCTCTGTGTTCTTCCTTGTCCTTTGACACTAGATGGGACAGGGAGGGAACATCTCTGGGGAGTCTCCCTGGAGCTCCTGGACTCACCTTGTTATCCTTGTATCTTAGCAATTTGCTAAGCCATGTGTTGAAATCTGCCTTTTATATTGTCTCTTGGACGCTTCAAGACCTGTGCTGCCCAACAGAATTATCGTGCCTGCCTCATAGGTAATCTTAAATGGTCTGGTAACCACATTTTAAAAGTAAAAAAGATAGAGGTAGAATTAATTTTAATGATCTATTTTATTTAACTTGATGTATCCAAATATCATTTCAGCATGTGCCACTGTCCATATTTCAAGGGCTCAATAGCCAGATGGGGCTAGCTGCTACCATATCAGACATCTCCGCTCTAGATAGTCTTGGATGCATGCTGGTCATCTTAGTGCTCCAGAATCTAGGGATGATGTTTCTCAAGTTGTGCTTCCCTGATGACCTGCTTCAGAATCACTTGGCTCTCACTCAGCTTCCTGAATGATTAAACGGGCTGACGCGTGCGTCGCAGCCCATATCTATGAATGTAAAGCCCTAGAAATGAGGTATTGGGGATCTGCTTTTTAAACTAGTGATTCAAGAGGTTCTTCTTTACAAGCCCTGAAAGCAGGGATGGAAAAGCACAGATAGGTTGGAGAACCAAACATCGTTTGAGCCATTTTTTGGTATGTTGGAGTTCTTGCATGGCTCTTTGCTAGATGGTGGACTTTGAGGGTCAGACGTGAAGGGACTTGTCCACTTTCCATAAATGGGGAGGATGACGTTTTCCCAGCTTATCTCAAGAGATGATTCTGAGGATTATCTGAGATGTACAGATATGAAAGCTCTTCGTGTAGTAGAAAGTACTCCGTAGAAGTTAGTTTTTACGAGACTGCTGGCTCCCAGTGGCCAATTATAAATATACAGGTAGGTGGCACTTGCTGTTTGCTTACCTTGTGCGTGAACCCTTTTGAAAGATTAAAGGAAGAGAAGGATGGGAAGTGGGTGGCATTTGTGTGTCAGCTCTCCCTAAAGGATCTTTCCAGAAGTCTCTGGGGGGATCCCATCTCTTAGGACCCTTTGGCCCCCATTGGCCCCCGTGGGCTGTCCTTAGCCAGCAGCTGTTGCCTTGGGTCCTTGGAGGATCGGCCAGGTCCTCTCTGGCACCAAATGGCCTCCCCCTGAGCCCAGAGGCCCCACCACTTGTGATGGTGGTCCTCACCATGGAGACAAGAGACACGGAGCTGCCGCCTGGGTGACAAGCTCAGTGCTGAGCCGCGTGTAGCAGGGCTGGCAGGCTGCCAGTTCCTGGTTCTCTCTGTTTTGTGTTCCTCACTCATAACTGTTTATTGTGACAGGTAAACACTTGTTTTGAAAGCTTGCAGGCATACTATTAAAACACAAGTGTTCTTGACACAGTCAAGCTGGGCTGTAAAATGTTTATCTTTTTGAATGACAAACACTGGCGTTTCTTCTTCCTTCTCTCCCTCTTCTCTTTTCCTTTTCCCTGCTTCTTCTCTCTTCTCTGCTTGACCTATTTCCTTCTCCTCCGTCTGTACCTTCCCACCTACCCAAAGGGTGGCCACTGGCTGCACTTTGGGGAGAGGGTGGAAGAGAAAAGGACAGAGTGAGAGGAAATATCCAATTACTTGTCTTAACTCCAGGTATCTGGGGTGTGTGTCAATGTAACTGATAATTGCATCTATAGATTGTCAAAAGCTTTTGTGAGCATTCACTGAAAAATAAAGGAAGTGAAAAAGAAATAGATTTAACTAAAATCAAGTTTTTTTTTTAAATGTATTATTTTGAAATAATGATAGATTCACAGGAGGTTGCAAATGATTGTACAAGGAGGTTCTGTGTATCCTTCACCCAGTTTCCCCCAACGGTGACATCTTGCAGGACTATAGCACAACATCACAACAAGGAAATTGTCATTAGAACAATCAACAGGCTTTACTCAGATTTCACCTGTTTTATACACACGTGTGCGTGTGTGTGTGTGTGTGTGTGTGTGTGTGTGTAAGGGTGGAAGGTCAAGGGGTTCTCAAGAGCAGCTCATCTTGGAAAGGAAGGGGAAGTGGCAGACTCTCCTTTCATCCACAAATGGGACTTTGAAGGAAGAACCTTCAGTGGGTCCTTCTTATTGAGTATGTTCCTTCCCCGCAATACTCCCCACTTTGCATTTTCCTGTAAGCTGTGTGGTTGGGTGTCCCATTCTTCTGGGGGCTTGCTTTCTGCTTTCACGGATTGACAGCTAGTTTATGAAACTAACTAATCTGTGCAAACGTGAGCAGGAGCTAATGGTTTGAGGTGCTATTCTTTCCCAATAATCATTAATGGGAACCTCCTACCCTTGTCCTGAATGAGTGAATGGCGGGAACCTCAAGCAACATCAAAGGCCCTGGGGACATATTTGAAGCAGGCAAGTCTTAATGAGACTCTCAGTTTCCTTTATGTAGAGCCACGTGGTCCATTGTCTCATAGCCATCAATGATTTTAGCGTTAATTTCTGCAGATTGATTTAATCTTACTTCTACAAGACAGCTCTTGAAATACGAGCAGACAGTTCCAAAGCCCCACTCACATCTCTGTTTCTTCAGATTAAATATTTCCTCACCAGTTCCTCATGGTGAGAAATCTTGTCATTCTCCTTGGTTTCAGCTTCTGTTAATTGATGTCCCTCTTACATGGTGGTGCCCTAAATTGAGGCTAATTTTTTCTGTGGGTGTAAACAGTTTGGATGTAAACAGGCCATAGCCTTTCTTGTTCTGGATGAGCTTTGCTCTACACAAGCCCTGGTGGTCGCTGCATCGTGCAGTGACTCACGTGTGGCTTGCACCGCTAAGGCCCAGGTGTATGCACTTCATGTGTAGCCATGTTAAATTTTATCTTAGAAGATACCACCCACGCTCCAGTCTTTTGAAATAATTTTCCATTGTATTTAATGGCATTGCATTATGGGAGTTCATGGTGGAAATAATTTTGGAAGTCATCAGTGAGCAGTAATTTCATAGGACAGAAGTATACCATTATTTCCCTTATGTTGTGGAGCGATGTGTCATTGTGTGTATGTAGTTGACAATTGAGTCATTTTTTTTTTTCTTTTGAGAGGGAGCGAGCAGAGGGCAGGAGGGGCAGAAGTAGAGGGAGAGAGAGAATCTCGATGTGGGGCTCGAACCTACCATCCTGAGATCATGACCTGAGCCGAGATCATGACTTGACCCAAAATCAAGAGTCAGATGCCCAACTAATTAAGCCACCCAGGAGCCCCGAGTCCATTTTTTTTTTAACTTAAAACAGTGGAAATATATCATCTCACAGTTCTGGAGTCTAGAAGTCTGAAACCAAGATGTTCGCAGGCCCATGCTCTCTCTGAAAGGTCTAGAGAGAGTCTGTTCCTTCTCTTTCTCTTAGCTTCTAGGCGTTCCTTGGCTTGCAGATGAATTATTCCAGTCTTTGCCTCCTGTGTCACATGGCCTTCTCCCTGTGTGCTTGTCTATCTCAGAATCTCTTCTCCTCTTTTCCCTGCAAAACATGTCTTAACCCCTTTAATCTCAGAATGCGACCTTATTTGGAAATCGAATCCTTGAAGATGTAATTAGTTAAGATGAAGTCTTACTGGAGTAGGATGGGCCAATACGACTGGTGTCCTTATTCCTAAGGACAAAGAGTTCATAACTTTGTGAAAACAAACTTAAATATCCTTCCGAGAAATAAAGAAAATTTCTAAACATTTAGGTTCCACAGAAAGCAAATCTTTAAAAATTTATTTTGAAATAATTATAGGTTCATAGGAAATTGCAAAAGAAAGTACAGAGAGGTCCCGCGGACCCTGCACCCATTTCCCCACAGAGGTAGCATCTCACATGACTAAAACACAACATCACAACCAGGAAATTGACATTAGAACAATCTGCAGGCCTTACTCAGATTTCACTCATTTTGCAAGCACTCTTTTGCATGCATGTGTGTAAAGTCAAGTGCTTTGAACACTTGAGATCAGGCTTGGTGTGAAGACCTTTTAGATGTGAACTCTGCCTGATTTGATGGCATCAGGGCATCATGACCCAAGGATGGGACTGACTATGCATGCCCCCAAGCGCTTGTTCCCTCATCTGTAAAATGACCATGATTACTTTGACCCTCACTCTTCACAGAGTTGAGATCATGAACAGATGAGCACTTCATAAAAGGTGAAGCTCTATGTACAATTAGTCCTTATTATTAGAATATTACTCTCTTAAAAGATACAGGCTCAGGGCGCCTGGGTGGCTCCGTCAGTTAAGTGTCTGACTCTTGATTTCTGCTCAGGTCATGGTCTCATGGGCTCTGCACTGGGTGTGGAGCCTGCTTAAGATTCTCTCTCTCCCTCTCTCTCTGTCCCTACCGCCTCCCCACCCACCCCCCTCCCTGGCCCCACGCCTGCATGCGCACACACTCTCTCTCTCTTTCTCAGGCTCTATTCACTTCCAACATAATCCATTATGCTTGTATTTCATATAAGTAAGCTTATCACATTTGATGGTACTGAAAGCCTCACAGTTTTCAGCCTGGTTTCCCATTTCCTTTCATGTACAAACACATTCATCTGCTAATTAAAATAAAACATCCAGAGGAATAGAATATAAAAATGCCCTGTTAACATAAAGGAGTAAAACAAAGAAAGTTCAGGCAAAGTAGAGTGTTGAAACTCTTATTGAGGTCAATGAAGCCTTTATGGTGGAGATTTTCTCAGAGCAGTTGAACTGGAATATCAAGTCAGGTTCAATGGCCACTCTAGGGGGGACAAAACAGGAAGGAGTCATTCCTTCCCATATTGTGTTTTGAAGTCTTTGGTATTAGTCTTCTTATGAGAAAGTGGAGAAGTAAGAAATAGGTCAGAAATGGCTGCTGATGAAGGGCCTGCTCTTAAGAATGGAGAAAGGTGGGCATGGAACATCCTCATAACAGAGGAAGGAGGCTCCAGTCAGGGTCCAATCCAGGCCCTTCTAAGGTTCTGGCATTTTGAGATATGACCAGGCTCTGAGGGAGACCCACAGTGGAATTACTTAGGTAAGGAATTTATACGATGGTCCAAACTACCTTCAAACTTGATCATCTTCTGAGAAATATGACAACTTCAGAGGTTGCAGATATGAAGAGCTTCAAGAAAAGGCTTAGATGAATTAATGAATAATAGACCTACTGTGTTTTATGAAGGGGAAGTTAGGGATGTTCACAGGACTACCTTTGAGGCTGACATCAAGAACATCCATGCCCTCCCACAGCACATCTCTGGGGGTGGGGGGCCCTGTCAAACAAGGAGCACTAGATGGAAGACTCAGTGTGCTGATTATGGAAACACTGGAGAGAACTTAAGATGCCCTTAAGGTTTAGCATTTCAAATTTAGTCAGAATTGAGAACTATAAAAAAATCTGTTGATATATGGATTTCTGTGCGGGGGGACACGCTTCCTTCTAGCAATCTCTCCAGACTGGGTGGGAAGCAAAGAGGGGGAAGACCCAGGATCTGAGAGGAGAAATAGGGCCCAAGTCTTCGTAGTGCTGGGATGCTGGAAGTTTGCTTTGTAAAGCATCCAAGGATTTAAAGGCAGTTAACACTCCTTGAACATTAGACCATGGCCAAGAGGGCTTGGTAGGTTATGGATTTTGCATGCAGACCTGATAATGGTAATTGGCAGATCTTAATTCTTGGGGAGCAAGAGGAGTCCCTCCGCCTTCCCCCACAACATACATGACAATAAACAAAATAAACAGGAAAAGCAAATTATTTCCCAGTTTTTCTTCATCCTCCAAACACCCTCCATGTTTGTCCTTTTCTCTATCAAGAGAAGAACCATGGAAGACAGGTCCATGACGTCTGGCTCAGACCCAACGCTGTGGAGATGTGCTGGCAGCAGGTGACACCCGGGACTGGCTCACTTTTTAGGAGAATGTAGTGGGAGGGCATGGATCAGGGATGAGTTAAAAAGAAGCAAAGACTGGGGAGATTAGATGTGAAGGAGGAATGAGGAGAATTGGAGGGAACCCATGGAGATACTGGCTGCCATACTAAGTCCTCTTAGGACAGTCTAGACACTTGGGGCCAGGACCGCATGCTCTTGGACAATACAGGCTAGACTAGGGTAAACCACACCCTTATTTTACTGCTTCCTCTCAATCCTATATGACTTGGATTTTCTCTTCAGAGAGTGGGCACAGAGCAAGAACAAACATGGGGGTGAGAGAAATGTCACTGAATTTTCTAAAATTAAACTCACCTTCTCTCGCAAGCCCCCGTTCTGCCACATCGCAGACATGTCATCTCACTCAGTTCATGGTCCTCTCAGACAGTTCTGGGGTAAGTGGGTGGGTGGGGGGCTTGATGGTGCCAGCCCTGGTGGTCCTTATTGGTTATCTGTCTGGGCTGGCATCCTCTAAAGCATCTCTTCACCTGTCGGGACTTGGATATTTGCTCCCTGTCGGTCACACACTGCCGGGTTTTCCTTATCCCTCAATGTTGAGGATCCCCAAGGTCAGCCCAGGTTTGATGATTCACTGGGAGGATTTGCAGCAGTCAGCATAGGGTTGAACTTGTGGTCACGGTTTACAGTAAAAGAATACAAAGCACCATCATCAAGGTGAAAAGGCACATGGGATGAAGTCTGTGGGAAGCAGGTTCAAGCTTCCATGAATTCTTTCCCATCGGAGCCACACAGGACATGCTTAATTCCTCCAGCAAGGAGTTGTGATAAAGCATGTGGAATGCTATCCACCAGGGAACCTCATTAGAGACTTAGTGTCAAGATTTTTACTGGGCACTGGCCACCATAGATATCCTGTGCTCAGAACCTACCAAAATTCCAGATGCCCAAAAGCAAAACAGGGGTTTAGCATAAACCACATTGTATGAATAATTTCAGCATGGTGAGCCCTTCTTAACAGTTACAGAATGGTGAGAATCCTTCCCGAATCGAGGTTCCTGGATGCCAATCAGTGGATGATGACCTCACGAGCAGGCCTTTCTAAGGAAAGCAATCTCGGATCTGCACAGCCTCTCCATCTCTGTGGCATTTTGTGCCAAGTCTGTGCTGTTGGTGGACCTCCGGGAAACCTGCCCTTCCCTGAGGGAATCTGAGAAGGAAAGCCCTGAGACCCCCTTAGACCCAGGGGCTAGATGTGTCACATCGCCTGTTGTTCGCTAGAGTCTTGCTGCTTTTCTGAGCTCTGCTGGGGTGGGATGGGGCAGGCCAGGACCCTCTGATCTGATTCACCAAACCAATCTGCTGATTTTGTGTTTGCTCCTCTTCTTTCACTTCTGGGATGTGGCCAAGGGAGGCAGGTTGCAGAGCTTTCTTTGGAGCCTCCTATGTCTCAGCCATGTTCTCTTTTCTCTGATTAAAGATTTCTTCTTCCCCTCCCACTCCTCCTCCTCCTCCTTCTTCTAATTCTAATTCTTCTTCTTTCTTCTTCATTGTCTTCTTCTTCCTCTAATTCTTCTTCCTTCTTCTTCTAATTCTTCTTCTTCCTTATTTTTCTTCTTCTTCTTCTTCTTCTTCTTCTTCTTCTTCTTCTTCTTCTTCTTCTTCTTCTAAACCTTCTTCTCCTTCCAATTCTAATTCTTCTTCTTTCTTTTCCTTCTTCTCCTTCTTCTCCTCCTCCTCCTCCTCGTCCTTCTTCCCCTTCCCCTTCTTAATCAAGGAGCATCAGTGGCCTAGACAATAAGGGGAGAATTAGGGAGGATGTTCTCTCTCGTCTCCTCCCCAATATCAGGCAGCATGGACAGATCCAAATGGACCAAACAGGGCAGAAAAAGTGTCTGTGGAGGATGATGGGAAGGAAGAAACATTTTCCATGTTCAGGGTTGCTCTCCTCTCCACCATCCCTGGAACCTCCCCTCCCATGCCTGAGGTTCTTTAGAATACATTTTGAAACCCCATTGCTCATCCCTTTGTCTTCTGGGATGGGTGATGGTAAGGAACATGACTTCCCTTTAAAACCCACAGCAGGAGGGGCGCCTGGGCGGCTTAGTCATTAAGCGTCTGCCTTCGGCTCGGGTCATGATCCCAGGGTCCTGGGATCGAGCCCCACATTGGGCTCCCAGCTCAGTGGGAAACCTGCTTCTCCCTCCCCCACTCTCCCTGCTTGTGTTCCCTCTCTCGCTGTGTCTCTCTCTGTCAAATAAATAAATAAAATCTTTAAAAAAACCCACAGCAGGAAATCAGCAAATGGCATTGTGTGCTCAAGAAAAAATAAAACAAAACAAAAAAACCCCTCTGTTCAGAGGGTAGACAGGACCTTGCCCTGGGGAAGCCTCACCCAGGATTCAGCGTACTATTATCTTCCCATTAGGACATCAGAAATGTATGTAAATTAAAGCAGCTCACAGGCAAGGGGGCTGAATTTGCTCCTCACATCCCACATGACTCCCCCCCCCCCACAAAGCACGTATGTGACTTTGACAAGTAAAACCAATGGAATTTGGCCCATTTTAGTGAACACCAAGGTGCACAGTGATGCTTTTTCTACATACACAGTGGTTGGGTTTGGGAGAAATGGATGGAACTGTAACTCGGCTTTAGAATATTGTCCGCATGTGGGAATACACACTAAATGCGTGTTAGCTCTGATCATGATAAAATACGATTTGGTATGATTGTGATGAATCTTTAATATCACAATTTAAAAAAAAAATCCTCTCAACCTGTGGAAATACGACTTTCTGGACACATGGGTCTTTGGAGTTCTTTCCCATGTTTTAGATTAAATGTTGATTCTTTATTAAATGATATTTTTCCCAGTGTGTAAGCTCAGTATCTCCATTTTTAAGGTAGCCTGCAGCAAGGGTAAATTGCATAATAGTTGCTGAGAAACCGAACAGCTGTGATTAATTCAACTTGGTTTGTTCAGGTATAGCATATTCATCATCTGCATCAGGAGTTAGTGTATCTCTTAGAAATATTTCAGCAAGGATGAAATGAGCACCACTTCCCTTGGGTGGGGCCAAGATGCTGTCAGTGATTTAGAAGCAATAAGAATAAATCAAGCCTTTATCATCTAGTTTGGATAGAGTCAAGCCGTATGATACCCTCTTTGAGGTATGTGGACCTTTCGGATTTGACAAACATCAAAGCTGGTATTTATTAAACAGTCGTATGGGTCAAATACTGTGCAGAGCAGCGGATGAGAACATTGACACTCGAGATGTTGAGTGCCAGTGGAAGGTCAGTGGCGAGCGTCCTTCTTCCCTGCAGGCTGTGCGCTGGACACGACCATAATCTGCCTTCCCATGCCATCTCATTGCATGTAACAGGGGTCGGGTTCTAGGGCAACCACTAGAGCTGCTAAATCAAAGTCAGACCAGTAATGTGAGTGGCTCTGGGGCTATTGCTGACTGGCTGATCCCCTATGGTGTTGAGACTTGGGAGCCAAATCAAGGCCATACCAGGTCCAGAGGGAGTTTGGGGGCAGGTCTCTGTTGTGTCTCATTCCAGCCACCTCCCTCTCCATCCTCGGGCATAATTCTGTCTGTTTGAAAGCTGCCCTTGTCTGAGAGTGTGAGAACAACAGCTTATCTACAGGAGCAAGTGGTCAGGATGTACCCACCCACGTCCTCCTTTCCGCCCATGACAGTCCTTGGCATGTCTCTGTGAGCAGGTTATTGGGTTTGCTCTGAGCTGTTCATATGCCCACATGATTTATGTGCATATGTATGATGCATGCATGCACGTACGCATGTGTGTTATCAGTTGTAGAAACACCATCCTAGCGATGGGAACAAAGAATACAACAAAGAAGGAGTAGTCTCTGTAAACAGTATTTTTAATTGAAACATAATTAACGTTATATTCGTTTCAGGGATACAACATAATTAAGTCAACAATTGCATGCATTAAGGAAAGAAGAGTCTTCATGGCAATTGGTGATGTTGAAACAATGGCCCTCAGTGGGTCCGAGCAATATGGTCATTCTTCCCATGCTGTTAGTAGACCTCTCTCACCCATTTTAGATTTCCTAATGATCGAATACAACTAGTTTGAAATTCAGTATATCCTTCAGTCCCAAGGGGTGCCTACCATTTCCAGTGTAACGGTTACAACTCCTTCTTTCTCTTTCACTCAAGAAAGCAATTTGGATAGCTAAAAGCAAAAACAAACAAATAAAAAAAATCCCAAGTTTTAAATTTATTATAAATAACAAATCACCTGCAGTTGAACTCACAGTTCATCAGGACACATCAGCATGTTAGGTGGTCCCCATGGACACCTGCTGGGTTAGAGTGCAAAATGTAAGGGACCTCAGGTCCCAAGATCTGGTTCCCAGTTTCACCTGTGGCCTGGACATGAGTCTCTGGGCCTGAGGCTCCTCTTCCATAAAATGAGATGGTTAGACCATTGAGCTTAATTTTGCTAAAGGAGTCTAGGACTCTGGTAGGGACCAGAGTATGTCATCCATATCTGTGGGTGCGCTGCTTTTTCTGCTTGGTGTAGACGGTATATCTCACTGCCGAGGATCTTGTGTATTTTCCTTGGTTGTAGAGCCTTAGCCTGGCATCGATGCATTTAAGCCAGCAGGTTGCCTGATAGGTGTTGGCCTTAAAGAAGAGTCCAAGCATGATGTTCAGACTGTAGGTGAATCCTTTCCCTTCTTCCGGGGATCAGTCCTACCAAGGACCTGGCACACTGAGGCATGCCAAAGCGATGGGTAGACCATGATTGTAGATAATTGCTAATGCCTTTACGCAAAAGCAGATGCATTCTTCCTTCCCCAACTGATGGGGCAATGTCATGGCCAAAGCTACAAGGCCAGAGCAAAAGCAAATTATGCCTCAGCAATTCTGTCAGCCTGCTGGGTTAATTGCCTTTGCAGACCTCTGTTGGATGCGGAACAAAAAAAGAGAAAAAAAATGATTTAGACTTTCAGTAATCTCTTGGGGGTGATGCCTTCAGCCACTTAAAGGGAATAAAAAAATTCTAGAAATTTAGGTCTCTTTTCAAATTCTTCCCAGGCTCGCTCCATCTATCATCCAGGCTGAAACTGCTCTTATGATAGATTGTACATGGAGACTACACTACATCATCGGCGTTCTGACATTGCCACGGTTCTGTAGTAGGTTATAATGCAACGTAACAAATTACAATGGTGGACATTGACAAATTCAGTTTTGGGGAGTTTAAATTAATTTTGAGCTGCTTCAAGTTGGTTTAGAAAGTAATTTTTAAATAAATCAGAGGTGGACGGGGGAAAGGGAGCTCCAAAGACTAACATGTGCGTTGGAAAGTTCAAGGCCAGATCTGGCTTTCATCTTTGAGAGGAGAGGGATCCTCAGCAGACCCAGACACCCTGCCTTCTATCCCGACAGAGCCAGCAGAGAGGGAAGGGGCTGACCTTACAGGCAAAGTGTGAACGCGAAGTGACCGAGGGTTCTCTAGGATCCTATGGGCAGCGTTCCCTATCTTCCTGGAGACAAGATCAGGTTTCTTGGAATGCAAAAGACAGAATTCTATTGCAGGAGATCTGAAATAGTACATAGTGCTAAAAATAGCATGGCTTTGGAATACATTACAGATCACAGAGGTGGTGTAATTAATGGAAAGAACACAGAATTTGGAATCAGGAAACCCGTGTTCTATTTCCATGCCTCACACAGACTTACTGTGTGAACTGGCGGGTCTCTATATGGGCCTTGGTTTCTTCATCGACTAAAGAGGGGAATAAATAATGTCTTAGGGGCTTCATAGGACTCTCAGAAAGATGCAGAAAATGCATGTGAAACCCTTTGCCCTTTTGAAATTATAAAGAGAGAGATTAGTATTGGCTTTGATGCTGTTACCATGATTTTTGGTGTATTTTAGAAGGCAAGGCATTCTGGTTCGATCAGGACAACACTAGCATCAGGTAAAATATGTATCCATACTCCTCAAACTTTGTGTTGAATGAGCAATGGTGGGAGCAGTGCCTGGGCATTTTGTAAAGAAAAGAAGAAGCTGAGATGGAACCCAGTGGAACATTCTGAGATAACTGAATGGGTTCCACGGACCCTCAAAAGGGGAAGATTGCCCACCATCTTGGACAGACTCTGCTCCTTTTACAAAGACAGAGGCGAAGAGAATCCAAGTCAGTAAAGCTTTTTTTTCCCCCACAAAGAAATGCTCATTTCTCAGTGCATGGGGGAATCAATTAGCCACAGTGCCGTGTTCAGGTAGACTTTAGATTAGCTCGAGACCACTCCACTACAGATAATTAACCTTCGTACCCAAATTAGCAGTGAAATAAGCCAGTTATTAGTTTTCATAATGAACAAAATTGAGTATTTTGGAAAGTTAAACCCCTAGAGCTTAAATTAAAATAAGCATCTGGGAGAAATCCCTAAAGTATACTTCAATTCATTAATACTACAAATTCCACAGTAGATTGAACTGACAATGTGCTTTTTCTAAAGGAAATTGAGTCTCTCAAATAATCATCTGGATTGACCTCAGAGAGTGATTCTCCTCGATGCCCAGAATCTCAAAGATTGGCTGAATGAGTGAGTTGATGTCCTTTTCTTGCTAGGAGGCAAGAGGCAGGCATAGAAGATGAGGAGCTACACGTGACCCTAAGACAAACAAATGGTTTTATTAAAGGTCTCAGAGAAAATTATCTTGACTCCAGCCTGGAGGATAGGCTGCTGTTGACTTGACTTTTACTTCGAGAGCCAGCGTACTATGGATCATTGAGCTAAACGTTGGAAGGATCGGCGCTCTCTCTTTGTGGCCATGTGACTTGGGAAAAACCACTGAATTTCTCCATATCTCAATTTCCTCCTTGGTCAGCTGGGAGTGAGACTGACTGCTTTGTTCATCTCCCAATTTAGAGGATCAGTATGCCGAACTCTGACCATGGAGAGGTGCTAGAAACATGGAACGTGTTCTTCTCTTTTAGCTGGAGGTAACCTCATCTTTCCCATCCCCAACCTCCTAGGAAAATGACTTAAAATAATCAAGGACTTAGATATTAATAAATATTTATTAAAAGTATTTGCTGAATATTTCACATAGATGAGCTTTTAATCCTCACAAAATCCTATCAGTTCTATTATTATGCTCATTGCCTGCCAAAGATCACTCAGCAATCAAGGGGCAGGAGTGAGATCTGAGCATAGGCCATCCCACTCCAGAGGCACGCTCCTCACCATAGTGCTGGGGATCCATGTCGTGCAAAGATAGGCCTTGCCCAAATCCAGGATGCTTGGAGGATTCTCTATACTGGTGAGAGTCCCCCAAAATTGCCAACTACATTGCCAAACCCCCAGAAGGTCATCACCAGCTCAGAAGCCAGAGAGAAGGGCAGACACCATAATTAAGTACATCCCCTCATTTCCCTTATAAGGCAATCCTATTACATGACTATTATTGTCTTCATTTTATATACAAGGACATGAAGGCTTGGGGAAGTTGAATAACTTGTCCCAGATTATGCAGCCGGAAGTGGAGCCTTTTGCAAACACAAGGGCTGTGGTGTTTTCCTGGCCCATTGACCTTCCAGGGAGGGACTGTAGGTATCATCCTAGCTTGCCCTGGTGAGGGTTTCCCCGAAGCCATGTCACAAAGGAAAGGCTCTTCAGCTTTATGTAGGGGCAAGGACAATTTTCCTTACCCTAAGTCCCTATTTGGACTATAAAGAATGAAATCCCTCATTCTGGTGTCTTTTAGAGTGTACAGGAACATGATCCCATGGAATGTGAATGGTGGTTTACCCTTAGAGTAACATTCAGCATTTGTATGGTGCTTACATTTTCTCTTCCAAGCGCCCTATATCACAAAATACTCATATTATCTCTCAGATTTTTAACCAGAATGATACTCAGTGTATAAACAGGCATCTGCATCCTCCTCAGACTTAGGGCAACCACATCAGGATGGGGAAGTTCTGGGGTAGCCGTGGCCCAAACATGGCAGCCGGGGCCAAAAGGGCCATTCCACTATTCTTTGAATCCACCCTTCCTGACATGGGCAGAAACGAGCTGATGAGTTTGTGAGGCCTGGCTCAGGGCCGGTAACTACGTGTGGCACTGGGCTTTCAGAGGCTGCCACTGCCTGAGGGTTCTTTGCTTGGGCAGAAGCTTATTCATGCAAGAGGCAGACCAGCGTAAACAAGGAAGGAACAAAGTTAGCAAACTTTTCTGGAGGCTACACGGTGCATTAATATCTGACAGTGGCAGGAACATGAAGACTATGGAAAATAATCAAGGCGAGGTTGCACTGGAGATGAAGATAGATTCAGAGGGATTTTTCACGCACATGAAGAGCCTGGAGTTCAGTAGGGAGACATGGTGGCATCTAAGAGGAGACAGGATAATTTATTGAGAGGGGAGGAAAACAATGCAACAGAAATTCAATGAATATTTGCCTGAGTATTCAAAAGGAGGCTGTAAGCAGATGCTTGGATTGAACACACATCCCTAAGGGAGAAAACACTGTAGAAAGAAATCAAGACCGAATCAGAAAAAGATGAAGAAATTAGAAATTCTAAAGACAAACAGAACTTGGATGCCCATAGAATCTGTATGAGCTTCCAGGGTTTAGGAAGAAAAAGACAAATCAGTTATTCCTTCCCCACCCTGCCCCCATCCCATCCCTCAGCCCCCAAAGCTGGTCACTGGTCCTTCAGGCGGGATTGGGGTGTAGACATACCAGCTCTGGTTTGAGGGCATCAAGTCAGGGCCAGACTGAAGCCAGGGACTGAGAGGGGGCATTAGGGCCATATCCAGGTTGGAAGTATAGGGAAACCACACAAAGAATAGGGAAAGCAAATCACAGATCACAAAACCAGGGGTTTGCCAGAAGGAATGTGGCCTTCTGGATGTTAGGGGTATGCCAAGATTCACTACAAAGGCCCAGTCTGAACAGATACATGATCAGAATTTATGGCCCATTTCTGTGCTGCCAAGGGACACTTAGAGAAACTCCAAGAGTGAAAAACGTGGTCTGCGGCTCTGAGCTCAAATGGTTGGTGCGTAGAAATGGAAGCTGAATTCTGTGCAAAGCCACTTCTCTTAGTCTTTCAATCTGTAGTTTTGTTTCTGTTGCCCAAGCCCCCATGTCGTGTCGTCACCATGGTCTATTTATAATGGAGGGGTCTATAACCTCATGGGGCTAACTAGGAGGACAAAGTTGGGAGGGAACTTCTGAAAGTCCCAAGAAATACTTTCTAATGAAAGGAAGGGGCACCTGGGTGGCTCAGTTGGTTGGGCATCCAACTCTTGATTTCAGCTCAGGTCATGATCTCGGGGTCTGGGATTGAGCCCCACATTGGGTTCTGTGTTTGGTGCAGAGTCTGCTTGTTTCTCTCCCTCTGCTTCCTCCTTCCTCATAAATAAAAATAAAATCTTTTTTTTTTAAAAGGAAAATGACTTACCAAATATAGAGAATATTAATTGAATTTTATATGCTTTCATTTAGTGATATTGTACCAGTGTTCATTTATCATCCTTCTATGCCCTGGAAACTTTTTATAGCCCCCCTTCTTCTCAGCCTTAAACGGACTTGTTTTGCTTTGCTGCAGTTAATGTACATGCTGAAAGCACCTACTCTAAGTGGGCTCCTCCATCCAAGTGTTTGGTGTGTTTTTGATTTTGCTGTGGTGGGTTCTCCCTTCTTGGATCTCACTTGGAGCCCCTGGGTAGCCTGGATGCTTGAGGCAGTCAAAATTCCACGCAACCTTGTTAGTCTTGCAAACTTTTATACATCTTCCTCAAACCTTCGCTTCTCATCAGTAGGTTTACATGGCGACTTGGAGCCAAAACACAGTCTGGCAGACGCTTCATGCCCGTTAGCTCACTGTCCTCTACCAGACAGCATTTCCAAAGCCTGGGGTTATCTCCTGTCTGTTTTCTCTAATCGCACTCAGATTATTGCTATGCACTCCACACCTGCCATACCATCTTCTTCAACACACAGTTCTGTTCTGGCCTTCAATGCCCTCATTTTGAATTATCCTCCCCACCCCCCTGCCCGCCCCAGTGCAAGTCATTATGGCACAGCGTTCCCAAGCATGAACCTTTGCAACAGGGAGACCTTGTTTTGGATTCTGGCTCTGCATTCCAGTGGACATTTGTCTTGGCACCCAGTATCTGCCGTGCTGTATTAGTCACCCGTTGCTGCTATAACAAATTGCCACAAAGTGAATGGCTTAAAATAACACAGATTAGTTATGTTCTCATCCTGGAGGTCAGGAGTGCAAACTGGGTCTCTCTCCCTGGGTGAAATGAAAGTGTCTCCAGGGCTGTATTCCTTCCTACAGGCCCTGGGGGAGAATCTGTTTCTTGCCTTTTCCAGCTTCCAGAGGCCACCCACATTCCTTGGTTTGTGGCCTGTTCCTTCATGTTCAAGACCAGCAATGCCCTGTTGAATCTTTCTCACGCTCCATCACTCGGACACTGACCCTCTGTATCCCTCTTCTGCTTATAAGGACCCTCATAATTACACGGGATCCATTTAGATAATCCAGGGTAATCTTCCTGTTTAATTAACTGACTAGCAACCATGACTCCCATCTGCTTCCTTAATTTCTCTTTGCCATGCAGTCTTAACCTAATATATTAATAATTTCTGTGGACATTGTTGGGGTGGAGGACATTCTTCTGCCTTCCACACCTGCCTATGTTTCAGAGACCTGGCGAGGGGCGAAGACCCCCTCCCATGCCAAGGGCCAACAGTGCTGGACACTTGCTTTCTCAGGCTTAGGGCTTGTGATGTAGGTCCAGTTTATCAGAGGTGCCCACACCGGGCTTGAGCTTGGGACGCACAAGAACAAGGGAGAAAACTTTTGAGTCAACTGTGGGGCATTTTTCCTGGCTGCATAAACTCAACACAGATACTTCTGCCTCTCAATATTTCCATGAGCCTCCTGATGCCACCCCTCCCCCAATTATTTTTTTCAATATTTAGTAACATCACACTCTTCTTTCATTAACTGTTTTTTGATATCTTTTTAATAAATCCCTTTCCTGCTAACCCACAATTGTCACTTGTTGCTTATATCTATGGTCCCCAAGTGACACAGAAATCTGCTAGTTGTGTGACCTTGGGCAAGACACTGAACTTCTCTGACCTCAGTTTTTTCATACAACACCTACCTCACAAGTTTTGGGAACCATAAATGAAGTAAGGTGTAAAGATTTTGGTACAGGGCTTGGCTGTGCCCTGAAAAACACTCAATGAGTCATAGGGAAAGGAGAATGGCATAATTCCTATGTCCTGCATGGAGGATTTAAAATCTCAAAATGGTGGACGGTATATGGAAGTACATTGGCACATGGAAGCAGGAACAAAGCATTTCCTTTCTAAGTTTTTGTACATTTTGGAAAGCACAAAGTGCCATTCAGAGGTTATATAGAAGGCCATGCTGTAAAGATGATTGATTGAGACATAGTTGTAAAAATGATAAAGCTAAATCAGTGGAGACATCCTGAAAAAGGTCCAACAAACAGGTTATTATCATGTAGACAAAGAGTCTACAGAGAGCTAGTAGGACTTCTGTCTCTTTGCGAACCACAGAGCAGGTCATCTGGAGAACCCATCCCACAGAAGCCAGAGCTTCCCATGTACTGCTCTCCCACAAGTCGAGCGCCATCTTGAGAGATAAATGCTTCACACCCTTGAAAGTGACCCAGATGTGAGTTCTTGCCTATGACTGATGCACAAGGTCCAAATTATGTGATGTCAAGAAATCTCCTCTGAGATGGCATCTCTTAAAATTGCTGGCTGGCAGAGGAAGTTAGTTCAGTGGGTTGATCATGTAACAGCGCCACCTCTACTCCTCTAAGCACAAAACAAGAGTAGGGATGCAAGCAGTGCTAATATTTATTGGGTAACTTACCATGTGCCAATTCTGGGCTCCAAACTTCACCCGTATTGTCTTATCATGGTTGTCCCAGGGAGACACCCTCTGGAAGCAGATGCTCAGAGAAAGGAAGGAACGCATGCAGAAGGTTTACTGGGAGTAACATCTATGAATGGTAAGGAGGAAGGAAGCAGGATTGGTCAGGGGCAGCTGTCAGGCCAATGCAGAACTCACAAAGTCTCTGCCAGCTCAGTGAGGAGTTCTAGAGCACAGATTGCCCATTTGAGGAGTCCTTCCTAGGGTGGAAATGGCCTGGCTAGAGTCCCACTGCCTGACCCAAACATTGGCCAGCAGATTCCTTGAGGATTGTATGACCATAGCCCCCTAAGCTGAGGTGTACCCCAAAGGCATTAAAAATTTACCCTCCTCACTGGTTCTCTGAGTCTGCCTGGTGAGGCCAGGGAAGTATGGGCCAGTTAAGGAATTTGCCTGCGGTGCCCAAACAGGAGTAACAGAACCCGAAGGTCAAACCCCCCAGGTCCCCAGCCACCTGCCGCATGTGCAGGCCTCTCTCAAAAATCTTTCAGAGGTCCCACAGAGATTAAATGAGATAAGGCATTTGAAATTTCTTTGAACAGAATAAAGGTCCATAAATGTTCAAAGGATTTGACAAATGGATATTAAAGAACAATAAGCAATATCCCATTTATTAATTTTCCTCAATTTTCCCTGCTTGCTATTTGAGACATTTTGCTTCAGTTCCCAGAGAGGCATGAAAGCAGACTTTTTACAGCATATGAAAAGTATTAATAATTTGGTATGGTCTTAATTCATTTCATGATTCAGTTCTGCCAAATCTGCAGAGACTGCTTCCAGCCTAGTAATTATAAAAGGTGCTTCCAAATCAGTTCTGACTTGATCTTATACTATTTGATCATTTTATTATTCTGCTTTACTTTATTATTCAGTTTGATTTGGTTCTGTTAAGAAACCTAAGGCTACATAAACTGTATATTTTATATCTTTAAAAGTTCTATTGAGATAAATTCTTCTATAAAAAGGCCCTAATGATAAATCAATGTCATTTATTTTTAAATCTGAGCGTATTGCTCCAAGAGCAGAAATCTTCGATACCACTTACTCCTGTAAGCACACGCCGATGCTATATATACAGTAGGCATGACTCAATTTGAGCAATTTTTCCTTTTAAACAATAAATAAATTAATCACACTCTTAAAACATAGGTTACTTTGTGCCAATGTCAAATGCACTAAGATGTGATTTTATTTTATAGCTGGTGATTTTGATGTAGGTGAAAAAGTCAGGAGGGAACTTAAGATTCATGGAGGCCGGGAGGGGGCCTCTCTCATTTCTCTGCCTTCTATGTGGGGACTTCTACTACATCATAAACTTTCAATAGGTAACTAGTAAGTGAGCGAATGGAAAGCTTTGGAATCATACAGGCCTGATGTTCCCTGAACATCATTTTGGTCCCTTTGGATGGGATATAAATCCTACCAATCACTTTGGTGCTTTTTCTTGATTTGATGGCTTGCATTAGCATTATCTGGAAGCATATCATTTGAAGTACACACTCTTAGCGAGCATGTGCCCCATGCTGGGTCTTAGTGCTTTCCATGTAATTCTCACTATGGTAACTCACCTGTTGGCTTGAGATGTAGATGCAGTTACTATCATTTCCATTTTACAAAAGAAGGAATTGGAACACAGGTAATATGTTTAGTTGCTGCTATGGGTACAGATGGGATTCACACTGGATCACCTGGTACTGGGGCTTTTCCTGTTTTTGATGAGCAAAGATACCACTAGAGGTGTCTTGTAGAAATTAAAGTCAAACCGCTGGCCTGATGGGTCAAATAATTTTTTAAACAAATTCACTAAATCATGGTGAGTAGATGGAGGTGAGTAGATGTAATTCTTTTTATTCTAAAGCAAGTAATACCTTTGTCTTGGAGGCTCTGCGTCACACACGTGCATATAACACACTCACACACACACACACACACACACACACACACACACACACACACACACATCTTTATTGTCATACAGCCCAGCTAGCCAGCCCTGGTTCATCTGGGAGTTGGGTGTGAACCCTTTATTCTACCTGTCATGCATTCATCCAACAAACAGGTCTTGAGTTCATCCAGTGTACGAAATATAATGCTAAGTACTGCAAGGCACAGAAGTAGGTAAGACCTATTCCTTGCTCTTTGGGAGGTTAGTAACAAACTAAAAAATCATTCGATCAGTTTTACATCTTGATATCTTTCAGTCTGATCAGCGTCTGTCTCATCTAGCATTTAATTAATTTATTTTTTTATTCTTTTTTTTAAGATTTTATTTATTTATTTGAGAGAGAGAGAATGAGAGATAGAGAGCGCAAGAGGGAAGAGGGTCAGAGGGAGAAGCAGACTCCCTGCTGAGCAGGGAACCCGATGCGGGACTCGATCCCGGGACTCCAGGATCATGACCTGAGCCGAAGGCAGTCGCTTAACCAACTGAGCCACCCAGGCGCCCGACAGACCCGTTAGGTCAAGTCACCATTTAAATGACGTAACCCTATCTAATGAGTTTAAGCAAATGGCAGGTCAGTTAAATTCCAATCAGTGATCAGGCTGGGTGCTTGCTGTTGAAGGCAGAGAGATTGGCAGAGAGGGAGATGTTTACAAAAGCTGTCTGACAACCAGGCACACTTGCTTTCCGATTTGCTCTGGGTTTGAACAAGCCTTTGTTCTGATAACAAAAGAAGTCTTGAGATCATTTTGGGAAGAAAGGCTCAGTATATTGAATTCTGTATATATTTGGCAACGTGCTCAAGCCCCTGTCCTCCTGGGAATACACCACTGATGTTTGGTAGCATCCTGACAATAAGAGTCATTTGTTATTAATCAGTCTCTTCACATTCATAACCATATTTGATTCTCAAAACACTCCATCGGGATATCATGTCCTTATATGATAAACAGGAAATGGACACTCAAAGCGTAAGCAAAATTTCTCAAGGTAGTGCTGTTAGGAAATTGGGGAGCCATAGCTTCAATCCAAGCTTTCAGACTCTTGCCCTCCTCTGATGTAAGGCTAACTCGTGAACCAGATCACTGTTTTCAGTCTTCCAAAACTAGAAACTATTGAATGGAATCCAGAGCAGATAGCTCTCATCAGGAACGGCAGATACACGTTGCTCTGCTGCCCTTGCCTCTGTCCAGGGCAGAGAGCACTAGTCAGCTTGGCCCCCTTCTCCAGTGAATCCAGATAAAGCTTCAGAAGCCTTCTTAGCATGGTGGGTCCAGACAGCCACCACTAACTGGACCCAAGCCCCTGAGCTTATTCCTGAAAGCGTTCAAGCAGAGACTGATGCCCACCGGTCACCTAATGTTATAGGAAGGAATTCATGCATCGAATCGGAGGTTCAGGAGAGAAGTGCTTCGCAAGCATGGTGATGCCATGGACTCTTCCGGTGGCCTTCAGAAAGGTGTTCATTTATTAATTTTTAATTGAGATTATTAAAGTCCAGCCAAGACCTGTGCAGCCTAGGAACCCATCGTTTATAAATTGTCCTGAGCTGATTTGGATGCAACAGGTCCATAAGTCACAGCCTGGGAACTGGACCAAATGACCTCTAAGGTCACTTCTGAATTTGAAATCTGAATTTCATGACTTGCCGCCACCCGGCGCTGGGGATTTGATGCATCATGCAAATGGCGTCAAGGGCATGGAGTTTCTAAATCACACTGAAGACAATTATCCGGAACAGGTGAAAGCACCAACTAGCCTGCCATCCGCATATTAGTGGCAAATTAGACTCCCCACGTTAGCCGTGTTCTCGGTGATATTAGTGTTACAAGCCCTAATGTATTGTATTTTATACTTCGGAGAGCTGGAAGAGAGTGCTAATTACATGCAAGTTTCCCAAGATTTCAGCTGGGAGTATTTCACATGAAAGTTAATTGTTCTTTTGGGGTTTTACCACTGGTTTATCCAATTAACGCAGAGTTTGCCCATATATCATGGTTTTGCTTACAGAAGGGAAACCCTATTACTCACTTGGATAAAATGGGGCTGGTTCTGAGGGTATTTTGGCATCAGCCCGATTGCTTCTGGAACACATGGACAACGGTGTTCACCTGCTGCCTTCTGAGCGGGAATGAGGTTTGTTCTGTGGGAGGACAGTAGAAGTTGCTGGTGAAACAACAGTGATTAAGGAAAAAAAGCCCGAGCAGATTTGCTTCCAAAGCTTTCCACTTCCTGTCATCTCTGTAAACCTGGAAATGAACTTAGATCAAGTGCAGGAATGGTACAAAGAATCCTTCCATTGATATTATGTATTATCCAGTTCACAGGTCTTTGAGTACTCAGTGTTTTTCCTTGTTTGTCCTTGTGGATTTGGCCTATACTCTTTGAAGAATTCCAGACATTCGTGTATGGTATTTTTTTTAAATGGGCCCAGTTGTTTCCCAGAGAGAGCAGTGGGTATGGTTGAGGTTAAGCTTACCATCTCTGCTTGGCCCTAGTCAGAGCTATGCACCTGCCCCAGTTCTTTTCTTCTTTGGAAGCTCTGGAGATTCAACATGGTGTTGCCATTGGGAAGAGTTCCAAGTCAGCAGCTCACAGGATCAGGATGTGGGATCCATCCACTCAAGCACAGCCTGAGTACAGAATCAGGAATAATAGTCAGGGTGGTTACCAGTGACAAGGGGGAGTCACCAAGAGCTGTGGTCCGGGGAGGGGGCCAAGCATTAAGTGTGTGGGGGAGGTACTGTTGGTATCTCATGACAAGATTAGATGATTGTTGGGGCACCTGGGTGGCTCAGTCAGTTGAGTGTCCAACTCTTAATCTCAGCTCAGGTCTTGAGCTCAGGGTCGTGAGTTCAAGCCCTGCATTGGGCTCCACGCCGGGCATGGAGCCTACTTAAAAAAAAGAGAGAGAGAGAGAGAGAATATATGGTTGTTTGTGGAGAGACAGCTTGTTCTTATGGGATTCCTTTTTGCCTGGGGCTGTTTTTATTGAGGAGGTTTCACTCAATGCCTGATAGCTCCAGGGAGGTCTAGGTGAGGTTGTGCAGTGAGAAAGGGGGAGGTTGGCTTGCTGATGATTTCAGCCCCAAGAGCCTCAGGTTGTGCTTTGTTCATTGTGCTGAGGAAGGGTCAACTTAATTGCTGACTTGACTCATATTTAGCTGTCTACACCTCATAGCCGTAAATATCTGTGACTCCGCAGGTTAGGTATCAAGGGATCAGTGAGTGTGAGTGGAGCTCCTGAAAGGTGTGATGATAATCAAATCCTTGTTATTCAGCCCCAAAGCCACCCCGTACCCTGTTTTGCCACGCTGGCACTGGGAAGTGGCCATACCATGTTCTTTTGCAGCAAGCTCCATACTAGGCTCTGCCAGTAGGGGGCGCCGCAGGGAGATTGGAAACCTGCAGGAGAAGCCATGCAGTCGGCTTGCGCCTCCTTGTTTTCCCATTGTTCCTGTCAGCAGCATGCCTTTCTAAGGAATTACTAAGGAAGAAACACCCTCCCCGGGCTCCAGTGGAGCCTAGAGGAACCCTACTGAGAGCTGACATCAATATATGAGCTCTGAGAGGGAGCATTTATGCTCAGCAAGAGCACAGAGCCAGCTACTGGAGCTCCTGCACTACCTCTGCCTTCAAATACTTCCTGCGGGGCCCCATGCGCATGTGGGAAGCCAAGGTCAACTGGCACACGCCAGGGGTTATAGGCAGTGCTGGTGGCATGAACATGGTCTTTCCCTTGATGGTGAGTGGCAGTGCCCTCACTCAGTTATGAAAGCCATTAACTTGCGGTTAGCCTTAATGCCTTCTTTATCCCGCTGGCTCCGTCTACGAACCATCACTGAGTAATCCTAACAGACAAATACGCTCGTGCCTGTCCACTAAGAGCCACTGTTCTTACAGCGAATGACCTTCCCAGGTTGGGCTGACCACAGTTTCTCTTGGGTCTTCAGGGTCCCTTGTTTTCCAGTTTTGACTCTATAGTTGTGCTTCTCGGGCCCATCTCTGTCTCTGTACATAGGATGGGAGGGAGAATACTGCTGTGTGCGTCCCTTCGTGACTTGCTTCCTGCTCAGAGCGTACACCATCTTTTTTTGGTGAATTCCTCTGGGCCCTGCTAGATGTCTGGCTCATGGGGAGTGCTGGGTTAGTCCCTCAAGAGATTCGATGCCACGAGGCAGAAGTTGACCTGTTCTGAGGCTGAGTGCTGCCAAAGGCCAGAGGAGGGAAGGTCCCCTGTGAGCTGCTCTGAGCCTGAGGGAGGGAGACATGGAGCTCACTCAGCCTCAGATGAAGATGTAGGCAAGCTTCCCTTAGATACTCAGTCTCACCCAAGTGTGGTCATGACTCATGATTAATGACATGTTGGTTTAGGGTGACTTTAGAGCAGGAGCAGTAGGGAGGAGCCACCCAGAGTTCCTCGTAAAGAGGTACGGCCTAACTATTTTGAGATGAGAATGAACGTTCTCACCCTTCTTGGGCTTCTGGAATCCTTCCATGCTGAGCTGTGGTTTGCATCAGTGCTCAGTAAATCACACCAACCTCCCTGATATCAAAAAACAGGACAAGAAAGGGAAAGCCCGGATATCACGTAAGGTTAATTTTTCTTTTGAAGAACGTTTTTGTCCTTCTTAAGCGATGAAAGGATTGGAATGGCTGGTATCACTTACTTCTGGAGTCTGGGTAACTGTAGGATTTTCAGCGGAAGAGGAGTGTTTGCTGTCGCTTGCTATTTCTGAAGTCCCCATTAAGAACTTGGTGATTGCCAACAAGGGCCGGCTGTTCATTATCAGACTGACAGAAAGCCAACTCTCACTTTGTGACTGCCAGGGGGAGGGACAGACAGAGACAGCCAAAGAGAGGATGCTTTCTCTGTCCTCAGAAAGGTTTTTCTTACCTGTCTGGCAGGGAATGCGCATCCGGTGGCTGAGACAGCCCTAGATCTACTTTCTGTTGTTGCCGTGACTTACCCGGAACCTTGGAATAGTTCTAACTCTCGACTCCAGAAAATTAGCTGGAAAGGGTCAAGGGCAGATTGCATTTGGGAGATTCTGTTCTTGCCCCAGCCACAGCAGTCTGATGGGGGGGACTAGAGTGCTTGATATGGATCCCCATTTCCTCTGTAAAACCAGTTCACTCCAAAGACCTCTATTGTGCTCACTTCCTGGTAGATTGGATGGTTTTTCAAGACAAGGTGGTTTCTCCAGTGGAAATGACAAAAGGAGCTCCCTGGCATCCCTGCTCTGGAGGTGACTTCCAAGGTAGTGGGGCTGATTGTGTAGGGAAATGGGACATTTTAGAACTAGGGGAGTGTTAATCTAGTCCCTTCACTTTATAAAGGTGGTGAGGAAGTACTGAAAAAGCTGCTAATACCAGCTAGCTAATACCACACTGTTTGGTGACATTGCCAATAGCATCAGCAGCAGATCCCTCTATCTGAGGTGAGAATGCGTGGTTAAATCTAGAAGTAAAAGGCAGGAATTGGCTCAAAACCATAGCTGTTGTTCTAAATCTGAAAATCATGGGACCTAGAATTAGCTTACTTTCTAAGAGCATGGGTTGTTTTTTATTATAAAAACCTTTCTCCATTGTGAGACATTTTGAGGCTAAAGGAGCAATTAAATGTCCCCCGGAATTTTATCGTTGAGAAGTAAACACTTAAAACTTCAGTATACTTCTTTCTGTTGTCAATCCCTCACATTTTGTGGGGCAGTGTCACCATGTTACCAAGGGCTTGTGTGAGATCTAGAAGGGCAAGGACACCCCGAGAGTGAATTGTGGGATGAGGACTAGAAACCGGATCTCCTGGGTCCCTGTCTGGCGTTCTCTCTACTCTGCCATGTTGCATAGAAGCTCCCTAAGGCTGTCCCCCAGGGACATAATGGGCCTCAGGGCCTTCAGGGTGGGCCTGGAAAGGGCGTTTCAATGAGGAGACCCACGTACCCTCTGGAAGATGCAGGGCCTTCAGGATGATAGAGCTTTGCACCGTGCTGTGAAGGTCAAGTGCCCCCTCCCTCCCTGCTGCGTCTACATTATGCCAGGCCCCGTGCCAGGCCCCCGGGCTAGCAGGGCTCACAAACCAGACCCAGTTCTTGCATTTATGGAGCTAACGTTGAAGGGGGAAGAGCCCACATGGCAGTGTGTATGTATGTGTGTATGTGAGTGAGTGATATGCCTGATTCTTCTGGCACATTCTGTCCCCTTCCTTGTGACCTACCTTTTTCCCCCGCGTACCTGAGAGAACACAGCAGGGACAGGATCTGTGGTGAAGGGAGCCAGGTGGAGCATTCGTGTGGATGCTCTGGCCTTTTCTCTTCCATCCCTGGCTGCGATAAAATAGAGAGGCCAAACAATGAATCATGGAACGCTACGTCAAAAACTAATGATGTAATGTATGGTGATTAACATAATAATAAAAAAATAGAAAATAAAATAGAGAGGCCAGGGGAAATTTGAAGCCACAAAGGTTTTCGTGATGATGATCTGGGTCAATGCTTTTGTTTCACTGGTAAGAGAACCAAAGCCCACCGACTCGCCCCTAAGTGACTCAGCTAAGAGAGATGGCAGCAAGGACAGACCTAGAACCTGATGCCTTTTGGCTTTTGTACAATTCTTTTAATCAGGGGAAGTTAATATGTTATGACTGTGCCATCAGCAAAAGAGACCAGTGAACTGTGTCCTTGGATAATAACAGATAGTGTGCATCGAGGGGGTCCTAGGTGTTAGGCACTGTTCTCAAGGTCATTTCTTCACAATATGTGGTGGGGCCACTCTCATCCCCTTTTGCAGACCGAAGACAGTGCATGGAGGGTTAAATCAGTCATACAGGTCAGGAGCAGAGGGGTGAGAGTGGAACCCAGGGGCCCATGCTCAACCATGACATTGGGCCTTTCTGAAGATCAGCTCACAGCAGTAAAGAGTGGTCTTGGAACACCACTTCTGGAGCACACAGACCTCAGATCTAGGGGAACTTGGTACCCCACAGCTTTAATGCAGCCTCCCCTATCAGCAGGCCTGGCTGGAGGCTGGGCACAGGGAGCCGCATGGGCAGAGAGTGACTCTCGCCCCAAGGTCACAGCCCTATCAAGATCAAAGTAGCACAAGGTCACAGGAACTCCTACAAAATAATAAGAAAAAGACAACTCAAAAGAAAAAATAGGCAGAGACTTAACTTTGTAAAAGGGGAAATCTGAATAGCCAATAAACAGATGCAAAGGTGCTCATGCTTATTAGAAGGCAGAGAAATGCAAACTACAACTATCGTGTTATTTTTACTACATGCCCACCAGAATGGCTAAAATGTAAAGACGAAGTTTTGGCAAGGGTTGGGAGCAACTAAAATGCCGCATGCGTTGCTGGTGGGAATGTAAATTGGTTCAACCACTTTGGGTGTCTTCTAATATGATACTGGATGTATGCGCCCTTGCTCATTCGGACCTTCCATGTCTAGGTATATATGCAATAGAAATGCATACATATGTTTGCATGGACACAAAAAAAGCAGAGCAATGTCCAAAAGTCAGCCAGGCAGAGAGGTGGGTTGTTTGCTCTGAACGGAGTCCCACTGGGTACTTGAAAACAGCAGGGAAAGCCAGATGTGAATATGTCGTATGAGAATTGAGTGACAGGGAGCAGAGTCGGAAGATGAGGGCCTTGAGCAGTGGCTGAGGAAGTCAGCAGGAGCTAAGTCCTGGCTAATGCATGGGCGGGACTGTGAGCCCCAACTTCTGTTTCTGTGTGGCCTCTGGATGGCGCATGGAGCCTGGTATGGGTCCTGAGCACCTGCCGTAAGAGCCAGAGAAGGAGAGGAGGAAGGAGGAAGTGAAAGCTAGACCTTTTGGGTGGGTCGTGGTGCAGGCATTAGGAAGGAAGAAATGTGATTGAGACCAGGCTCATAACTTTGTCTTTGCAGATACCCACTACCTTTTTTTTTTAAATTTTTATTGTTATGTTAATCACCATACATTACATCATTAGTTCTTGATGTAGTGTTCCATGATTCATTGTTTGTGCATAACACCTAGTGCTCCACGCAGAATGTGCCCTCTTTAATACCCATCACCAGGCTAACCCATCCCCCCACCCCCCTCCCCTCTAGAACCCTCAGTTTGTTTTTCAGAGTCCATTGTCTCTCATGGTTCGTCTCCCCCTCCAATTCCCCCCCTTCATTCTTCCCTTCTGCTATCTTCTTCTTCTTTTTTTTTTTTCTTAACATATATTGCATTATTTGTTTCAGAGGTACAGATCTGTGATTCAAGAGTCTCGCACAATTCACAGCGCTCACCGTAGCACATATCCGTAGATACCCAGTACCTTAAGGATATTTCCTAGGTATGAAATTGAAATGTGCCCAGTAAGGATAGGCTGAAGCTTTTGAAGAAAGGGAAGAGGAAGGAAGCTGCTGATAGACTGGGTGAAGGAAACCAGGAAGGCATGCAGGTGACGTGGTGACATTGGTCATGGTGGCATCAGGCCTTAGGAAGGAAGGAGTCAACTCAAGTTCTTAGTATTAGACTTCAGCCCTGGGGACCATTTTAAGGAGAGATACTAGCACAAACAAAACACCCCCAGAATCTTTGGATGTAACATTGACATATGCTCCCCCTCCAAATAGGACTGAACCGATGTTGTTGAAAAGTAGAGCTTGTCCCGTCAAATATTTAATTCATACATTCTACCAAGCAAAACATAGCTGTGCGCTCTCTCCTTGGTGGTCTGTCCCCAGGAAGACTTTGTGGTGTACCTAGGTGCCGAGAGATCCCTGTGGTCTTCAGTCTCCAGCCGTGAGTGGAATTTAGAAGGAAATGATTAGCTCCTATTCCAAGGCTGTGGATTAGTGATAAGATGGCTGTTGTTGTCATCATGGGCTAAACAGTTCATGTTTATCATAAGAGGAATAACTCTAATGTGCTTGTCCCGGCATCTTAGAATACTGGAAAATTCACGGATTACTGGGGGTAGGCTAAAATCTAAGACTTAGACGGGAAGCCTAAGGAAGGCCTTTTTTTTCCATGACGTTTCCCCCAGTGCCTCTCAACCAGGAGCCGTCACCTGCAGCAGGCTTTGGCAACGTGCGTATGTGCAGGTGCGCATGTGTGTGACTCACAGTGACTGGGGAGCATTACTGACATTTCTTAGATGAGGCTAAGTGATTCTAAGTGATTTGCAATTCTCTGTATAGTCCAGGAAAATGAAGACTTGTTTTGTCTAATGCTGTCCTATTGAGAACGCCGGACAAAATTCCAAATAGCAGGGAGAGCACGGGAATGATGTACAACGCCCATTCATGCATGCCTGATGAACCTATAAAGTAGTGGACAGATATTCAGGAGGCGGCCCTCCTAATTTTTTTGCAGTTTCTCTGCTGAAATCTACTTGAGGGCTGAGACCATGCCTTATGTAACTTTGTATACACATAGGGCTTGGCAGAGTGTCTGGCACTCAGTAGGTACCCAAAGTGTTGAATAGATAAATGTGTTCATCAAGGCATCTCCTGTTTGGTCAATTGGGCCAATACTGCAGTACTAGAATAGTTTTTATTTTTTATTTATTTTTATTTATTTATTTTAAAAGATTTTATTTATTCATTTGAGAGAGAAAGAGCACAGAGGGAGGGACAGAGAGAGAATCCTCAAGCAGACTCCCTGCTGAGTGCAGAGTCCTACGCAGGGCTCGATCCCACAACCCATAATGCTAGAATAGTTTTTAAAGATCAGATGCATCTGGGGAGTCTGGGTGACTCAGTCGGTTAAGCATCTGCCTTTGGCTCAGGTCATGATCCCAGGGTCCTGGGATTGAGCCCCACATTGGGCTCCCTGCTCAGCAGGGACCCTGCTTCCTTCTCTCCCTCCACCTGCCGCACCCCTGCTTGTGCTCTCTCTCTCTCTCTCTCTCTCTCTCTGTCAAATAAATAAATAAAATCTTGAAAAAAAATAAAAATAAGGATCAGCTGCATCTGAACCACACAGAGGTGAAATAACAATGATGAATAAAGTGCAGATGGATGGAAGGGGCTTTGCAATGTCTCATACTCTTCGGCCTTTACCTGTGTTAGGCAAAATAACGCTTCTTATCCCAGGACCTGCACATCCTAATCCCTGGAGCCTCTGAATATGTTCCTTTACACAGCAAAAGGAACTTTGCTGGTATGATTAAGCTAGTAATTTTGAGATGGGAGATTATCCTGGATTATTTGGGAAGGCCTGATGTAATCACAAGTGTCCTTATAAGAGGGAGGCAGAGAGTCAGAATCAAGAGAGAGGTGTGAAGATGCTGTGTTGTTGTCTTTGAAGACTGAGGAAGGGGCCATGGGCCAAGGAATGCAGGCAGCCTCCCGAAGCTGGGAAAGGGAAGGAAATGGATTGTTTCCTAAAACCTCCAAAAGAAAAGCTGTCTTACCAATCCATTTAGACATCTGAACTCTGGAACTGTAAGAAAACACATTTGCATTGTTGAAGCCAGTACGTTCTTGTGAATTTGTTACAGCAGCGATAGGGCACGAATACACATCCAGAAAAACATGAGTTCAAGGATAGTTGGGTTGCTCAAGGTCATGCAATGGGTTCTGGCCAACATCAGCTTTATAAAAAAAGACCCAGGTCTGCTGATCATGCTCTGCTCCCCCATCAAACATTGTTATGTAAGCCTGATGATGGGACATCGGTCACAGCCAACCAGGGCACAACCTGTCACGTAATGCAAGGGAATTCCAATTAAATGCCTCCCCGCTACCTGAATTTCTCTTTGTTTTCCCCGTGAGCAGTGACTGTGAGGAGTGTATCCTGAGAACCTAGTACTTGGCGGGATCAGCAAGACAAAGCCCGTTGGATGGTTTGGCTCACACCTGTAGGCGTCCTACCATATCTGGGCCTTTCAGGAACAGGAGTTTGAAGGGCGTCACAGCATCTAACCCTGTCTGTGCCCTGCAGGCTGCTACACAGGTCTGTAGGGAGTGTTCTTGGTAGAATTTGACTTTCCGGATATTTTCTGTTGAGTATGTGTGGCTTGGGGGTGCAGAGAGAGATTTTTTTCAGAGGATAGAAGTGAAAGCATTCTTAGTATGACTGATCTGAACCTTTTCTGCTTCCTCATCTCTGTGCATCAGAAGCTTCACTGGGCTGATCCAGTAGAGACTGGAAGTTACAATGGCTTAATAACAAAGAAATTTGTTTTATTTATTTATTTTTTTTAATTTTAATTTTTTCAAGAAATGGAAATGAGGAAGAAGATAGTCCTAGGTTAGCTGGCAGCTCACCTCATCTTCAGGAAGCTAAGTTCCTTCTAGTTTCTCTTCCTATCATCCTTAGCACATGGTTTCCATCTTTAAAATCACATCATGATCCACAGGAACAGTTGGAGATCCAGCCACCCCTAGGCTGAGGCCACCATTAAAGCAGATGAGCAAACATGTGCCCCAGCTGTCCATCCCGATCTAAGGAACCCTCCTGGATATCCTGCTCAGCAATTTCTACACATTTTTCATGATCACAGCTTAGTGACAGAGCTGTACCTTGCTGTAAGCAAAGCTGGAACATTGGGGTTCCATTACTGAGCAGAAGAGAAGAATGGATACCGGCTAGGCCACCAAGGAGAATCCCACCTTTTGTGCCTGCATCCACCTCAGGTGGTTTTAGAGCCCAAACTTGCCCTGAGGCTCTGCGGTTCCCATTCCCCCCCACCAGCCCCACTTACACTTCAAGGCCTGAGGGTTGAAATGAGCCACCCCTTACCGAGCGAGGACCCCAAGGAAGAGTGGGTGTAGAGAGTTAGTCAGATGTTGCTGGGTTACCATAGCTTATGAACAGACCCCGACAATGTCAAATTGTGCCCGAACCCTGCGCTCCTGGGAGAAAGCAAAAGTTAAAGGCATTCTCTTCACCCTTTTGTGTTCTGGAAAATAGCCCACTGCAAGGAACCACCCTTGTCCATATGCCTTGGAGAAGACGCACAGATGCCCTCATTGTTTACCCATGACGGGGCCAGACACGAACCCTCCAAACGCCCATTCTCTACCTCGTAAATGATTAGCTGAACTGTTTAGTTCCCACTGATCAGTTGGAACAAAGTGTTTGTTCCCCAGACTTTGGTTAAGCTTCTGGGATCTCCTTCCATATGATGGCTGTGGGCCCCCTCTTCACCCTCCAGGGGCTCCTCCAGTAGGTGTGTGAAGGTGCTCTGGGGGGTGTGGATCCCCAAGTCGCAGAGTAGCGCTCCCTTGCTCGCGATTACTCATCCCTCTCTATAGAAGAAAACCCTTTTCTGCCAAATTCTGAATAACGTACAGATTTTGTGATCAGAGTTTCCCCCCCCACCCCATTGCAATAGTCCCACCCTAACCCCCACGCTTTGCAGTAATCCTTGTGAATGACAGGCTCTCTTTACTAAGTCCAGATTTGATTTTATTTGGCAGCCCTAAGTATCAGGGCACTGGACAGGCACCCAGGATGTTCGTGGATGAGAAGGCTGGGGGCTATCGCCAAGTAAAGCTGAATCTCTGCTCTCCCGAGCAGCTTGTGTTCTGTGCACCTGCCGTCCCTTACAGACTCATAGGAGGGGGAGGGGAAGTCAGCAGGAGGACCTTGAAGAACCCCTCTATAGTCACCAGTAGCTCCACCATACTGCCACTCTGTGCCATAAAGGATACGCAAGGGCTTGTCGTCAAAATGCCTGGGAGCCTCTGGGTTAAGCAGGATAAAGAGTGTTTTTCCCTTTGCGAGGTTTTTCAGGTACCTTTCCAGCCTCTCAAGAATAGGATACAGTATATACAGCTTCCCCCCAATTCCTTGACCATGGAATGCTTTTGTTAACCAAACACTTAGACACATCATGTGGAACAGTTTGGGAAATGCATTTCAAAGCTTCTCGTATCTTCTTCGGCAGTTGCCTAATGCACCGTGCAGAAGACAAGCTTTCCTTTGAGCGATCGTGGGGACAGGGGATTGATGCGTCGGGAGCCGGTGGTCAACGGTGCAGGTCGGCAGCAGATCCACTTGAGCACAGGCATTCTCTGTCTTTAAGCAGGAGTTGTGCTAAGTAGCCTTTATCCTGAGGAAAACACGCTAAATGGGTCAGATTTCCCAACAGGAAGATGCTGTGTCGGAGACGCATTTGATTTACGACAACTTCTGCTGTGACCTTGGCTTTCCAGTTTGCAAAGTAATGTCACCAGGGTATCTGACTAATGCACGGTTGTGAATTTTTCATGGCAAGACATGTGTTTGTGCTGTTGGCCTCCTGGGCAAGGAAAAAAGCATGGCGTGTCAAGAGCAACATAAATTGTTAGGTAAATCTTTATTCCGCGCCCCCCCAGACCTCCCCGCAAAGACCATTATTCGTGTCCCACTCAACCGTTCATTTATTTACAAACATTTATCGAGCAGCTTCCATTTCTAAGTACTGTGGGAGATACAAAGATATATAAACAAAGTGGGGACATAAGTGCTCGGGCAGCAGGTGTGAACGTGGACCAGCGGAAAAGGGTTTCAAGTGGGGGTCCCTCTTTGGAGTGAGTATGCGGTGTCTTGAGAGCCTGCGATAAATACACTTATCTTGTAAAAATACGTCTTCCGGGTCCTCTAAGGGCACCCCAAGGGATCAAATACCAGGTGTCTTGTCGGGTTCAAATCCCAGCTATGGGAGCTGAAGCAAGTTTCTTAAGGCCTTGGACTTAATCCCCTTTTTTGTAGAAGAAGGGGATTGAAACAGATAGTTCAAGTTTTTTTTTCAGCTCAGAACGATGTAGAGATAAAAATAGACCCACATCCACACGTTCAAGACAGAATTATACACGTGATAGGATGTGTGCGTATGTGTACACATGTATACAAATATATACAAATATACGCACATTGTTTTTTTTATTTATTTTATTGTTTTAAAGATTTATTTATTTATTCCAGAGAGAGAGCACATGCATGAGCCAGGGAAGGGGCAGAGGGAGAGGAAGACATGCAGACTCCCCGCTGAGTGGGCAACCCCACGCAGGGCTTGATCCCAGAGCCCAGAGATCACAAGCTGAACGGAAACCAAGAGTCAGACGCCTAACCCATGGAGCCACCCAGGTGCCCCACAAATACGCACATGGACATCGTAGAAGCTAGATTGCTTTCAGCTAGATGTGCAGTAAGACCTGGGGGGTCTTTCTCCATCATGTGAGCTCTGAAAGAGGCCTGAGCGATGGATTTGGAGAGGTGGGAGCCTGGGGCGGCGCATTCAGGGTCCAAGGCACAGGGCAGGAAGGAGTCCTGTGCAGGGGATGTCAGGGCACCCTGGGGCTGGAGCCCAGCATGGGTGTTGGGTTACAGTGGAGGCAGGCCCTGCAGGAGTGGGGGCACTGGATGTTAGAGGGCCTGAATTTTTTTTTTTAATTTATTTGAGAGAGAGAGAGAGAGAGAGTGCACAAACAGGGGGAGTGGCAGGCAGAGGGAGAGGGAGAAGCAGGCTCCCCACTGAGTATGGAGCCCAATGCGGGGCTCGATCCCAGGATGCTGGGATCATGACCTGAGCAGAAGGCAGCTGCTCAACTGATTGAGCCGCCCAGGTGCCTAGAGGGCCTGGGTTTAATGGCAGGAGAGCCATTTCCCCTCTGCTCACTGGGGTCTGGCCCCACCCCGACTCTCCCATGTGATGACTGTTTGCACCTGCTCCTCTCTGCCTGACTCGCCCTTCCCTACCTCCTCTGCAGTCCTCAGTTCTCCTCCCCACTCCCCTCTACAGAGAGCTCCACAGAGCCTGCCCAATCTCCCCCTGCTCACCCTCTATGTCACTATCCAGTTTATTTCCTACAAAGCACTTAACGCCATTGGTGGGAACATAAGCACCATGCTTGTCCATCAGCTGTTTGTTGTCTGTGTCTTTGGGGATGAAAGCTCCGAAAGGCAGGGGCAGAGCTGGCCTGGTCTGCTTTTGGATGCCCAGTGCTGAGCACAGGGCTCACATACGCTCAATAAACATTGTTTGGATGGATGGATGGATGGATGGATGGATGGATGGATGGATGCATGCATGCATGCATGCATGCATGCATGCATGCATTCATGAGCTGAAATTCACACTGCTGTGAAGCAGGAGGGAAACCTACACTGTATATTTCTCGAGTGTATAGAGCCTAGAGTATTTTGTTCAACTTATGGTCATTCCCCAAACCTACCCAGTGTCCAACATGCAGACGTAAGCATAGACCACACACTCACACAAATATTTTTTAATGAAGTAAAGACATTTGTTCCCCCTGCTTTTCAAGTTTTGCTGAAGAGGTCCCTTCCCTAGATGCCCAGAACTGGGGTGAGAAACTTTTGGTCTGACAGGGGGGCTTCCAAGATTCTTAAAGCAGCCCCACCTGTCCCCAAAGGTGAGTGAGAGGTGATACAAAACAAATATGGGCATAGCTTGTCACGAAGAAGCGTCTGCAATCAGATTCATGGGAATGATGGAATTTTCAAGATTGTTGTACTGGTAGCTGGCAGTGAATTGGGATGGGAACCAAGTTTTCTTCTATGAAGCAGCTATTAAAAAATAGTTAATATATACTAAGTTCTTGCCATATGCCGGGGCCCAGGCTAAGGATTTGATACCTATCACCGCACCTCACCACCGTACCACTGCACTGTGGGAGCAGGTACCTCTGCTCTTTCTGTTTCATATGCGGGGGCACGGGGGGGGCACGGGGGCTCAGAGAGGTTATCTCTCCGACGGCATGCAGCCTGGGAACCCACCATGCCCTCCTGCTCCTCCCAGTGGCCTCTACAACCAAGGGGTATGAGGTTGGTTCACACTCCAATTCCTCTCCACTTACTGCGAGCTCAGAGAGGTTAAAATGCCCTTCATCCGTCAGTCGGGAGAGTAGTGATTTCCTCCCCGTCCTTGTCCCTGTCACCGTCGGGTGCCCTCCAACTCCTGATACGAATTTCAGACAGATTTCTTTTCTGGCTTTTACAAGCATCTGGAAAAGAAGACTCTTGGCTGGTGTACAGCAAGCACCTGGTGCAAACCTGTTAACTGTCTTCTGGCCCAACCAGGCCGTGCCAATAGTAGTTGTAAGGGATTCAGATGCTGGGAAAGACTCCGGTTATGGGAGAAGGTCATCTGTCCCTGGGAAATGGCACTTTCTCTCGCCCTCGGGGTTTCTGCCTCAAACAGTGTCTCTCAAAACAAAATGTTTTTTCCTCTCTCTCCGTACTGAGGTGGCGGTGCCATTTGCTTGTTTTGTGTTTTCCCCCTTCCCTCAGGAATAGAAACTTGAATTGCTTTGTATAGAAAACCAAATTATTGAATTACAGCAAGAAAAAAAAAAAAGAGAGAGAGAGCTATTACTCCTTCAGAATGAAGACAAATGCACAGTTTGTGGTATAATGCATCAATTTGAGTAGTAAATACAGAAAACAGAAATGATATTTATATAGAGAAAAGGAATAAAGATATCACAGGACCACAGAGAACCACCAACTCGAAGAAGGCCGGCTGGGTTATATAACTGACAGAGTTAAAAATGGGGGCGAGGCCAGCCACACTCGGGGATGTGCTGGGTGGATTTCTACACCATAGCAATGGAGACTGGAGATTGCCCAATCCCAGCAACCACTCAGTTGCCTCAGTGCATGGAATTCAGCTCTGGAAACTCACTTCTATGGACAAGTGTTACCACTTAAAAAAAAAAAAAAAACAAAGCAAATAGTAATGACTAAATTTATCTAGCACTTATGACAGAAGAATTTTACATACATTTCATCTAATCTTTACTACAAACTTACGAAGTGGGTACTAATATTACCATTACTATTTGATTGATGGGAAAAATGCACAGAGAAGTAAAGTAACTTGTCCAAAGTCACACAGCAAATAATGCCATAACCCCAGTGCTGTACTGTCTCTCCTCATTCCTGGGAGGGTCAGTCAGGCTTATCTCTGGCTCCTTATAGGCACAAGCCTAGCAAAGACAGGAAGGATATCTCCGTGTGTATTGGGGGTGGGGCAGGGTCCCTGAACCCTATAGGAAAGTGATTAGGAGGGCCACCATGAACTAGCTTCCCCAAGTTTACCATATTGGCTAGGGTTGTGGGTTTGGATGCCAGGTCCAGGTAGAAATTGATTTTGGAAGACACTTGGGAGGACCTATGGCTGATCTGCTAAATCCCAGTTTTGGATGTCACCACCTCCATGATACCTCCAGAGTGAAAGCACCCACTGCCGCCTCTAAGCATCAGTAATGGGATCTTCATGTTTCCCTTGACATTTTCACATTATCTCCAGTGATGTACATTTACTGTCTCCAGCTCTATGAGAGCACGGATGACATTCTATACATGGGAGGGCTCTTCGATGTAGCTGATTTGCCGCAGCTGCCTGGATGTGTATGGCTCTTCTCATATCCCCTACTAATTGGGCATACACATCCCCGATAAGAGTGAAATTTCTAAATCGCACATATCCCCGATGATCATGGTCGCTTTATGTCAACTGAGCACGTATTCTGTTCTAAGCACTGTGCTAAGCACCTGCTATGTGGTATCACATTTATTTCTCCTGATCGTGCATTGGGCCTATAATTGCATTTACAGAAGGGAAGCTGGGCTCAAGGACGCAAGGCCAGTAAGTGGCAAAGCCTGGACTTGAACTCAGATCCCACAGTGACGTTGGGCCATAATGCCCATCCGCCACTGACCACCACCACCACCATCCTCGACTGCAGCTCTTCTTGACTCCCACTCAGCCCCTTTTCCCCCTCTGTGACCACACCATAGCCCTGAGTCTGAGGACAGCCCTGAGGGGCTGCTGAGATCAATAAGGATGGGCTAGAATTGAGGCATAGAGCGAGAGGGATGGGCATACCCAGAACATAGAAAAAACTAAATCATTAAAACCCTGCCCTGTTAGTGCCTGCTTGTTCCAGCCGCCTCACATAGTCACCAGGACACAATGGGAGAATCAAAGTAGTTTCTCTGAGGCTCTCAAGGCAGATGCAGCATGACTTACAGGGGGACGATGCTCATAAACATGTGCCAAACGAATGACTGTTTTTTGTTCACTGTGAAGTGAATTGATCCCTCTGTGCCCGAAGACCTGTGATTTTTGTAATCAAGAAAGCATCCATTAAAATAGAACACGGTGAGTTGGAAGGGCCTTTAGAACCCAGCTAGTTCAACCATCTTGTTTTCCAGTTGAGGCTCGGAGATTGTTGCCACCACACCTGCTGGGAGTGGGCAGAGGCGTGTCACCTCAATCCCTTTGGCTCCCCTGGCTTTGACAGTGGGGACAGAGAAGCTAATGATGGACCCGGTCCTATTTGTTTGGAGATGGGTGTCAACGCAGAGGGAGGAAGGAGCCGATAGCCTCCTTCCCTCCTACTGGTTTTCAGTACTGTAACCACCCTTGCAAATTGCCTCTTGGGATGACATATTTTTGCACACGGTGGCTTGTGTGTCAACAGCGCGTTGTATCTGTCAGGCCAGCGCCAGAGAAATTGACGATCTCATCAGTAATGTGTTCGGACCCGGCTCTGGTGCCAGAAAACCCTTTTTATATGTGGGCTCACCATGAAGCTGTCCAAATACAGTGTGATTAATCTGGGCTGCTAAGGAGCAGAGAGAGGGCTTGAACCACGGGACGTGACAACAGTTAGCAGGATTGTCATCTTACCCTGCCAATGATGGACCCATACGATTCAGATGTGAATGAAGCCGTGCCCAGGCCCCTACCGACGGGGGCGTAATTATGCCCAGCTGGTCTTGGAATTCGGTAGAGTTCCTGATTGAAAGCCCTTTCCTCGGGAAACTGTGGCTTACCTTCTAAGCAGAGGGGCTATGTGGGGCCTTCCTGAAAAATTTCCTTGTGGCCCCATATTTAAAGTCTCACTGGTACTGAACATAACATTATACTATGAAGTTATGAGAAGTGCTCCTGCACCACGGGCTGAAATCAGTCTGCTTTCATTGCTCTTGTCAGTCTTTGGGGTCTAAAGTGAGTCATTGCTTAAGAACTGAGAAACGAGGGAAATAAGGATGTCTTCTGAGTGTTAAACTTTAATACGGATACATAATAGATCAGAGCAGAACCCTGCAAAGTCACCTTAAAGAGACAGGGAGAATAGACAGCCACCTTATTACAGCTGTTTACGTATTCAAAGGAAGACCTTGGCAATCAGGAGAGTCCCGGCAGGAAATGTAAGGTGCCGGCGGGTGGGGGGGAGACCCTCAGCAAAGGTCTCTAAGTGTTTCTGGTGCTGGAGGCACCACCTGCAGGGGGTGGACGTGGGATTTATGGCTAACCAGCTCCAACCATTTTAGTCCCATTGCTTAGGTCAACTCTGCTTGATTTTGAGACTCTCAAACGACAGTCCAGCTGACACATTTTCATTCTGATTAGATGCTTCTCCAACCCTTTTTTTTTTACGTGGCGGCTATACATTTTCTCACTGTGAATTGGGCAACTGCTATGTCTGGTTTTAGACATCAGGCCTGTAAGTTTGGTCAATGTGAGTCTTCCCCCTGAGAGAGGAAGTGTGCTTTCCATGAGTTGGCAATAACACACTTCTGGCCAGCAAGAGGGAGGGCAGAAGCGAAGTCCTGGATGGTGGTATATGAAATATGGTTAGGATGGGGCCACATCCTGAGGGCACTTCATCAAGGAGAACCATCCTGGCTTCTATAGAGTGGAACGTATTCCAACTTCATTCCATTGACGGCAAGAGCAAAACATTGTTTCCTTTTTAAAACACTGCCTGATAGGCATACGCCCATAGATAAAACTTGAAGTGCTTATTGTGATGAAATGTATATAGAAATGCTAAAGAACAAGGGCACCTGGGTGGCTCAGTCTGTTGAGCATCCAGTTCTTGATTTTGGCTCAGCTCATGATCTCAGGGTCCCAGGATCGAGCCCTGCATCGGGTTCTGTGTTCAGCGTGGAGTCTGCTCCTCTCTCTCTCTCTCTCTCTGACTCGGCCCCTTCTGCTGCACTCTCTCAAATATAAATAAAATCTTTAAAAAATGCTAACGAACATAAATCGATGTGTAGACATAGTAGTGAGTGCTTAGTGCAGCCCAGGGGTGGATAAAGGCAGACTCTGGACACAGGATCTAGACCGCAACCCCAGAGAGAATTTTCATCCCAGACTGACGTATCGGTTACTGGAGGCAGTTCTACATCATTTAACTTCCCCTGGACAGACAAGAGAGATTTCAAAGTAAAAACTACCAAACCTTAAATTCTCTGGTTCTGTCGTTCTATTCTGTGGCAAATGGTTCAAAAGCTCTATACTAGACCAGAATAAAATGGTCCTTCGTGTTATGAAAATTATACTGTTAGCTCTTCCCACAGCCATCTTCCTGTTCAGCCACTTCCGTGTCCCGGGCTAGCACCACGGTTGCATGTGATGGTCAAGAACCAAGTATTTTTGCCTAGCTCTCTTTCATATGCGAGCCCCTCTATGGTTTTGATACGGTCCCTACATGTCCCCTCCCGACCTTTTTTCCTGACCATGGTCCAGGTAGGAAGAAGGAGGAATGGTGAGAGAAGAGGCTGTGTTCCAGCTGAGTGAGCCCCTGTAAGGAGCTTTCCAGAAAGTTCCATTCAGCACTTACATCTTGTTAGCTAGAATGGTGTCACGTGGTTACTTTTATCTACAAGAGAGTCTGGGAAGTGTATGTTTTTACTTTTTTTTTTTTTTTTTTTGAGAGAGCGCACACGAGCAGGGGGAAGAGCAAAGGGAGAGGGAGAGAGAGAATCTCAAGCATGCTCCGTGCTCAGTGTGGAGCCAGACACAGGGCCTGATCTCAGGACCTTCAGATCATGAACTGAGCCAAAATCTAGAGTCGGTCGCCCAACTGACTGAGCCACCCAGGCACCCCAAAAGACGAGCACAAATTAGCTACATTTCTGAAGCATGTCAAGAAGGGTTGGTAGGTTGGTAATGGGTTAAGTGGCTACCAAGTCAGAGACCTGGGACCCCATCTGGACTTCTCCCTCACTCTCTCCATCCAAGAATTCCCAACACACTAACATGTCACTCCCCGGTGTCCCCTCCTGTCCATTCCTGCTATGCTTATTTTATCAGGCCCCAGTTTACTTCCACTGTAGTACTTAAAGAATTTCTACTGATTTCCTCTGCATTCAGACTCCTGCTTAGGTCAGCACTCCTCTGCTCTTGGCTCTTGAGTGGCTCCCCATTGCCCCTAGAGTGAAAACCAAACTTCTCGTGCGCTGGTTTCTTCACATTTTGTATTTTGTGTCTCCAGCTTCACATCCTTCTTTTTTTCTCTTCCAGCTCATTGTGTTTCCACAGCAGCGAAGAGGATCGTGTGCTTCTGATCATCTTTGACTTCTCTCTCCCACACCCCGTAGCTGATCCCTCCATATATGCACCACCTTCAAAATATATGCAGAATGGAACCCCATCTCAGTAATAATTGTTGAATGAACGAGTGCGTGAACACTCAGCTTATGCTTTGATGGACTCTTTCACGTCCTTTTTTTCTGTGGTTTGATGTTTTCTCTAGAAACAGTGAGAGCCCCAGTGACTACCAGAAGTCTAAGACGTGGACAGGAGACAAGGGTAGTAGTGAGGATTGTCTTCAATAGTAATAATGTTTGGATGCTTCTCTTCAGGTCACTGTTTTATTCTGGTCCCTGAAGGAGACAGGACAGGGCCATAATTATGACAGGGAAACACTGGAGTCCCAACTATCTGATTTCAAATCCTGGTTCTTGTTCTGTGGTCTTGGACGTGTTCCTTAGCTTCTCTGTGCTTCAGTTTCTGCAAATGCGAGGTGCTGGTGATAATAGTGCTTCTCTCCTAGGGTTGTTGTGAGGACAAAGTTGTAAGGGCTTGTGACAGCACCTGGTCCATAGAAAGCAGTCCCCAAATGCCAACCAGTAGTAGTAATGGGACTCGTGGTAACAGGAGCAGCCATGGTTAATAGCATCGACAAGGTGATACTTACTTTTTAAAATTTTTTAAAGGATTTTATTTATTTATTTGAGAGAGAGAGCACAAGCAGGGGGAGAGGGAGAAGCAGGCTCTCCGCTGAGTAAGGACTCCGACTCGGGACTCGATCCCGGGATCCCAAGATCATGACCTGAACTGAAGGCAGACACTTAGCCAACTGAGCCACCCAGGAGCCCCACAGTGCGATATTTCTAACCCTGCCTGCTTTGGCCTCAATCAGAAGCTGTGTAGTTAATATTGAGATTGAAACGGATTTTTGCCATTGTGACCACTTGCTAACATCAGAGGGAGAACTCTGGGCACCTGCAGTGTTTTTGCTGTTCATTTCAGGAGCATGAGCGCTTCCTTGGAGATGTATTTATTTATTTGAGAGAGAGAGACCTAGTGGGAGGGCAGAGGGAGAGGGCGAGAGAATCTCAAGCAGACTTCCTGCCAAGCACAGAGCCCTATGTGGGGCTCGATCTCACCACCCTGAGCCAAAATCTAGAGTCAGACACTTCACTGCGCCACCCAGGCGCCCCAGTGTCAGGATCTGTGTCAAGGGGGTGAATAGCTGCTGTTTGTCCCTCGTAATCCACTCTTTCCGTTTGGCAAGAGTAGCTGGAACTTTCTTCGGGAACTTGTTACCAATGCTGATTTTTAGGCCCCTCCCTAGGCCCAGTGTGTCAGAAATCCTGGGGGTGGGGCCCAGCAATCTTTGTGTTCTGACAAGGTTTTCTAGGTGATTCTGATGCGCACTGATGTCTTAGTGATGTAGTTTGGGATTATAGGTGAGGTTCAGTGGGGTGGAGCCCGGCGCCCACAACCAAGAAAGAATTCTTGAGACAACGGTGGTTTATTAAAGCGCGGGGACAGAACCCGTGGGCAGAAAGAGCTGCTGCACGGGGCTTGTGAGGGGTGGCTGATTATGTACTATGGGGTTGGGGGAGGTAAGGAAAAAGGGAGATTTCAAGAAAGAACTTTCATATGTTAAAGAAGACTCAAAGGATACTGGAGGCCTTGCCATTGTCGAGGTTGTCTACCCCTCTAGCAAGACATTAACAGTAAGATAGCTGGGAGCTTCCAGCAGGAACCTTACACTCTGCCTGCTTCAAGTATCTGTCAATGGACTGCAGGTTATAAGGACATTTAACTGTATCTACATTTCCTTCTGGACGCTAGGCCACTGATAGGAATACTTTTGTTCTTGTAGATTGCTAAGACATTTGTAAACTGAGGGAGACTCAGGTCTTGCAAGATTGTGGTCTCTATAGGTTAACTATTTGTTTTTCCTTTAGGGCAGCCAGGAGTGCCTGAGGAATGTCACATATATCCCATCGTGGCGGGGGTGGGGTGGGGAGCGTTGTGGGGTGTCAGCTTCTGCCTGTCCTTAGCTTGCCTTCTGTTCCCTCATCATTAGGACCACTGAGCTGAGGCCTTGTTACTCCAAGTGTGGTTGCTCAGGCCAATACCTCCCTCCATCAGGACCTAGGAACTTGTTAAAAATGCAAAATCCCAGGCTGTTTCCCAGACTGACTGAATGGAAAGTCTGCATTTTAATAGTATCTCCAGGTGATTCATGGGGACATTAACATTTGAAAACACTGATCTTGGGCACTGGTTCTCAAACTTGGCTGAAAGCTGGAATTACCTGTAGAGCTTGCAAATCCACTGCCAACTAGGACTCACTCCCAGTCTGGTGCATTAATCTGGGGGACAGCCTAGGAAATGGAATGTTTTTTAAGTGCCCTCCCCACCCCCACCTCAGGGAACTCTAATATGTAGCAAAGTTTGAGAACCACTGACCTAGGGCAGGATTCTCCAAGGGTGGTCCCTGGCCCGGGAGCACATTTCTCTGGGGGCCGGGTGGGGTGGGGGAAGAGGGGGGAGCTTGTTAGAAATGTAAATTCCTGAGCCCCACCCCAGACCTACAGAATCAGAAACAGAAGGGCTGGAGCCTAGCAATCTGTGATTTACCAAGCCCTCCGAAGTGATGCAGGCTGAAATCTGAGAACCATGATCAAGGGCCCCAAATCTCTGTCTATAGCTGGCAGGTGCCCGTGGGGGTTCCTAGGATGATTAACCATTCCCCTTTGCCAGAGACTGAAAGATTTCCCAGGACACAGTGCTAAAATCAGGACAGTCCTGGCCGTTTTTATGGAAGAGTCCATTTTTATGGAAGTGGCCTGTGGTCCATTCCATTGGCCAAAACTCAGTCATTGGCCATGCGTTGCTCAGATGGAGGCTGACAGTTATGGTTGAGCTGTGTGCCCAAGAGGAAGAGGGATGTGTTTTGGTGAGGAGCTAGCTAGTCTCCGCCACAGCTTCTGACCATGCAGCAATAGTCTCAGGCTTCAACTATGCGCAGGGGTGCCAAAGTCTAAAGTTGCCTCTAAAAAGGGCTCGCTAAGAAAGGGTAAGTCTTTGCTCTCTGGGGATGCTCTGCTTGCCGCTGACTTTTCTCTGCCACTTCTTGGCTTGTGACATCAGCATCTGGTATTAGCAGTTCAACAGGAAGGAAAATGGAAAAAAAAAAAAAAAAAAAAAAACAACGCTTCCCCAGCGAGTCTGCTCCCCGTTCGCGGGAGGCTGCAGCTGGGATGTGATGGAGTGAGCATATGGCTTTAGGGAGGCCCATTTGGTTCACTTAGCAGAGTTCTGTGGCCTGTGAATGTTCAACACATTTTAACATTAAAGTCGTCAGGCAGCTGGCCCAGTTCCTGCCTCCCTGCGCTGTGTCTGAGGCTGGTTGTGCAGAAACAGAGGCGTGGGGCAGATGATCTCCGGCAAGGCTGACGGACGGGAACAGAGCAAGGGGCTTTCTGAATGCATCACCTGCTCCAGAGCATCTCAATTCAGGCTTTATGCAAATGTCATGTCATTTGCTGAGGCAGGGAGGTTGTAGTCTGAATAGGAGAACCAGCCCCCTTCGGTCAGGGGGCTTCTTTGAGGCAGAGAGAAATCAGGACACATGCCAGGCAAGTCTTGGCCAGCAAGGAGGGAGAAAAGACGCGCTCTGGAATACATTTTGAGCGGGATTTGCAGATGGAAGTACAGTGGGGTCTCTCTGGTGGGCAAGGTTTTAGTAAGGGTCATTTTTCCCCCCTTCTCTAGATAGAACCCGAGACATCCTGATCTTTCTGACCTGTAGACGGGGTGGTGGACAGAGCACTGGACAAGGACTTAGAAGATCCGGGCTCTAGCTCTGCCCTACCTGCCACTCTCGAATAGCAGTTCAGGCATCATTGGCTGCTTAAGCTTTTTGGGTTACCAGAAGTCACTGGGGGTGCTGATGGGGCATCAGGGGGTGCTGATGGGGCACAGGGAGGGTCACTCGCTTGGCAGGGTGCAGAGGGGCCAGTGGAGGAGAGTGAGCTGAGTTTCCAGGTGTAACAGAGCAGGGAGAGTGTGCCCTGCCAAGTGTCAGGGCCGGAGGGTGTGGGGGCTGAAAGTCCTTGACAGAATCACAAAACCCCCTGGGCACACTATATTCTCATGTAGAAAGGCTCCTTTTCAAGGACAGCAGATCCTTATCTGGGTAGACAAGCTTTGATCTCTCCGAAAGACCTTTTCTCTTAGGTATTTTATAGGTCAGGTATTTCTTACCTTTTCCCAAAGGTTCAACGAAGACAGCAATGTCTTCTTTGTCTTTTTCTTTCCCCTTCTCCTTCCTATCTGTATTGGTTTCCTATGGCCGCCCTAACCGATTGCTTCAAACCCAGCGGCTGAAAACACTGCATACTTATTATCCCACAGTTATAGAGGCCAGAAGTCCAAAACCTATCCCCCGGGGCTAAAGTCAAGGTGGTGGCAGGGTAGGTTCTTTCTACAGTCTTGAGGGGAGGATCTGTGTCCTGGCCTCTTCGGCTTCTGGAGGCTCCTGCATCCCGTGGCTCATGACTCCTTCCTGGAACCATTCCAGCTTCCTGCTTCCATCCTTATACCGCCTCCCTCTCTTTTGTGAGGACCTCGTGACCACATTGGACTCCCCTGGATAATCCAGGAGAATCCCCTCATCTCAAAATCCTTGACTTAATCCCATCTGCAAGTCCCCATTTACCGTGTAAGGTAACATTCACAAGTTCTGGGGATAAGGATGTGGGTAATTTTGAGGCGGGGGGCTTATTATCTAGCCCACTCTACCATCCTTCTTTTTTTTCATTCACAAATACTTACTGAGGACTTTCTATGTGTCAGGTCCTGTGCCTGATGCTGGGGCTCTGATGAGCGTAAACAGGCATGGTCCCTGAGCTCACACTCTACAGCGAAGACAGACTTCTATCAGAGTCGCGCACATACATGTGAAATTACATGACCATCGTTAAGGGTACATGGGGCTATGAGACTGTGTCCTAGAGGGATGTGCTTGATCTAGTCTGGGGAGGGGAAGTAAGGGACAGTTAAGTGGTTTCCAAAGTATCTGTGGAAGGCCACAAAGACCCTGTTAGGAATTTTGGTCTTTGTCCCAAGAACAAAGGGGAGCCACTGGAATGTTTTAAGTAGGAGAGTGTTAGGGTCAGATTTGCATTCCAAAGCTCACAGCTTTGTGGAGAATAGGCTGGAGGCAGGCCATTGCAGTTGTCTGGTGAGAGCTGAGGGTGGTGGAGACCAGCTGTTGGCACCAGGCAACTGGTGATAATAGTCATCTCTTTTGCTCTCTCTCTCTCTGATGGATCATCTCAAGCTTGTGTTGTAGAAGAACATTATAAGATTGAACACATTTATATCAATGTACTTTGAATATTAACTAAAACCTCTGTGACAAGTGAGAAGGTGGCTGGGCATGGACATCTGAATCCCAAACAGAGGGGCTCTAGGATCTGTGGCTCCAGCCCAGGAACGCGATGATGCAGAGCTGGTCTGGAAGAAAGGGGTCTGGTAGCCTACATTGTTCCAAAGAGCTGAAAACCTCATGTGGATGTGAGAGCCATGGGAGAATAAAGTTATCTAAAGTGATTTCCGAGAGCACATGACAACAGTAAGATAGATGTGACTACCTAGGAATCGTGTTCAATGTCAGGCATGATTTGAATGGAGAGTCCAGTCAATGTGGAGGGTAGGTGTTCAGAATGGATGCTCCTTGAACAGTGTGATGTGCATTACATAATGCCCAAAATATAAAAGGAATGACTGAGAGAAAAGGAGACACGGGCGCAACCTAATACCTCTATTCAAATATCTCAAGGGTTGGGGCGCCTGGGTGGCTCAGTCGTTAAGCGTCTGCCTTCGGCTCAGGTCATGATCCCAGGGTCCTGGGATCGAGCCCCGCATCGGGCTCTCTGCTCCGCGGGAAGCCTGCTTCTCCCTCTCCCACTCCCCCTGCTTGTGTTCCCTCTCTCGCTGTGTCTCTCTCTGTCAAATAAATAAAATCTTAAAAAAAAAAAATATCTCAAGGGTTGCCACATAGAAGAAGGAATAGAATTATTCTGTGTGACTTGAGAGGAAGACCTAAGGCAAATAGATGACATGATAAGACTTTAGGTCAAAAGAAGGACGAATACTCTAAAAATTAAAGCTACTTAACAAGAGGATGATTTAGGGGAAAGTCTGAAGAGAGATATGGGCGCCTACCAAGATACCAGGCGCTATTGGGGCTAGAGGTCAGGAAGACATGGTTCCTGTCCTTTGCTGCCATTTTGGAAGTTAAGCAAGACCCAGGCCATAATAAAATCAGAGTATTTTATGTGAAAAAGGGGGCCTGAATGTGGCATGGGAGGGGCTTGGGTCAACCCATCTCATCCCATCCCTGCGTCCTGCCAGGCCAGCCTTCTGTAAATGGCTGCCTCTGACAGCTGAGTCATTGTAGTAACATAGAAAGAGGAAAGCCAAGATGTGTCTTCCCGAAGAGGCAGACTGTCTCACAGGCCAGATTAAGACGTGATTGATTGTGTTAGCCTATCCAAATAAAGAGTTTCCCATTAGCCAGCCATAAAAGCATGACGGATAAAGTCGCTGAGCAAACACCAGCTGTGCTCCTGTAGGTACAGTTCTGCCAAGAGGGGCCTTGACCCATGAGGCGGATCTGGTTTTGATGGCATGCATAGCCTTGTTCCCATAGGGTCCTATGGGAACCCGATGCTGGAAAACATATTGATCATAAAACAGGTGCCCCCTGGCGCTGCCTCCCTGCTCCAAAGACTCTGCAGATGATTTGGATTTCCTTGCAGTTTTCCTACAGGAAAATCATGTTCAGGCCTCTCAGATGTCCCACTGGCTAGAGAGTTACTCTGGTTTTTTATGTGTTACCTTTCCTGATGAATTTCGTTGGAGCGAATGAAACATGTATTATGAGACAATAATTGGTGGTCAGAGAGTGACTCTGTGTCATAACCCTGAGGACCAGATCCTGCACTGTAATGAACTCACTGAGGCTCTGTCACTCTCTCTGGCCTCTTGGTGGCCACCTGGATGGACTCTTTCTAATGGCAGCAACATCCCCTCATGGACATCTATGCCAGTCATTTGCTTATTTGCCCTCAGACCTATCACCATCTTTTACTCTGTAATGTGCAACAAAACTACAGTTCCCAGGCTCCTTTGCCACATGGCTCCTAGCAGGGCTGTGCCGGTAGGGGGTGCCAGTGGGAGATTGGAAGGCAGAGGAAAGAGAACCTTGGGAGCTATAATTGTTCTTCTGTCACCCCAGCTCATCCACCTGTGGGATGGACCTCAGCTCCTGAGTTCTAGCAACCCTGCCTCTTCCCTTTGTCTCCAGCCCCGGGGAGGGGGTGACCAGGAGGGTAGCAGCTTCCTGCTGTGGGAATATTTTTGTAGCCTTACTGTCCCCTCTTTGATGTCTTAGTTGTTTTGTCCCCTTTGTAACCAATCCCCTGCATAAAATTCCCTCTTTTTAGATTACCTGGAGTGGCTTCTGTTTTCCTGTCCGGGCCCTGACTCAATCAGTGTCCATTCAGTTTCTAGGTTGTCACTAGCATGGACCCTCAGAGGCTAGCCTGAAAGGGTTGGGACTGAACCCGCGAGTCCATCCTTCTCGTTTTGGAACACAAAATAATCTTTGTCATTAATTTTCTAGGGTCATGAATTTTATCCGTAGATTTGGGACAAACAAAATAGCTGTGTTTTTTTATACTAAGACACACACGAATACATTGTAGTAGAAAAGTCACAGGATTTTAAGATTAAACCAAAAAACGTCAGAGTCTTTTTGCACTTGTGAGAAGCCCACGGATACCCTTTTCTTTTCGAAGTGCTTTAGTTGAAAGGTATGAAAAGCACTGCCACAGATCCTGGACTGGAAACCTTTTTCTCCAGAGGGCCAGAGAGTAGTTTTATGCTTTGTAAGCCAAGCCATCTCTGGTGTAACCACTCAGCGTGGTTGCTGAAGCACCAAAGCAGCCATGGACCCGGCGTAAATGAATGACAGCGGCCCCTGTGCCAATAAAACTTTATTACAAAAACAGGCAGCAGGCTCAACATCCCCCTGACCCGTATGAAAGGTAATGGCAGGGGTGGGGTCAGAGGGCATTAGAGACTCCCAGTAGATCATTACATGATTCAAAGTGCAGTATGGGGAGATCCACAACGATGAGCATGTTTATTTGGAGAAGGGAAAGGCCACGGGTAGGAGGCCAGTTGAACAACCATCCTGGTGTGTACGTCAAGATGTCTGGCAAACCTAAACCAGGTGTAGGCAGTCAGGTTGGGAGAGACCTTGACTTGGTTTCTCACTATGCCTATCATTAACTCCCATGGAGATTGTTCCAATTTCCCCTCCTCGATATGAATTTTGGGAGCCCTCGGGCCATCATTCCTCCATTCTTTTCCCCTCGGTTCCTGCAACCTTTGCCAGAAGCACCTCTGTTGACTCATTGTGTTCTCTGGGACACTGTGTAGACTAAAGCAGGGCTCTAAGTCACTGACCTTCCTGTTCGATTGATGGAGTGACTCAGGGCTTCTCTCCCCGGCTCCAACGGCTGCCACATTCCGCAGGAGACATCCCCAAACGAATACAACTAATTAGTATTTGCAAAGTGATTCCTGTGGCTGAGGTGAGAGCCACCCAGAAGGGCCAGGTATAATCACTGTTATATCCTTGGCTTACATAGTTCCTGGTCCACCCTGGAATGATTTTTTAAGCCTTGGTAATTGGCGAATTATAGTGTAAGTGCTGAGAACCAGCTGTGGTTGTGAGTGCCTCGAACGTTTCCATAGGTGGTGGGGAGCTGGGCGTAGATGTTGACAGATGGGTTAGGGAAATTACAGCTCAGGTTCCACGCAGCTGCTTTGAAAGAATATTGGACAAAGGACACGTCTAAGCAGATGCGCCATTAGCAATCAGATGATTTAAGAAGCCGTCCGATCAATATTTATGGCTGGATAAAGAAAAGATATTTACTGTACTTCTGTGATCTGAGTCAAAGCAGAACACCGACCTGGACTGCCTCTCATCAGCTCTGGGGCTGGAAGAGAAAGGACCCGAAAGGAACAAACCAGAAGTCGCATGTCTTGGCGCTGGGTCAGTGATTCATAAGGGTTTGTGAATGAGTGAGTGAGCGAGACAGCTGGGCCCCTCTCTATTCCCAGGATCTCTTCTTCGAGGAGGAGTTTTTATCACCGAGGATGATTAGACACCAGTGAGGCTCCTTCCCTGACCAGAGGCTCCTGGATTTCCTTCTTCAACAGCTCGATGCATTTGTGAAAGGTTGTTTTCCACATCTGAACCTCCTGCCCATCCCAGAAGGTACCTGAGTTTGCAGCTCCTGTGGAAAATGGCAGGGAGGCTCCTCGCTTTCCCTCGGCGAATCACACACCTCCTCTGCGTCTCTGGAGGACTTTTTCTGTCCTCCATCTGTCCCTTTCTCACGCTTCTCTCAGAGACCCCCCTGGCAAACAGCACCACCAGCAGTGGGCAGGAACCCTACCCGTCTACACTCCACATTTGCACGAGGAAAATGATTACCCCTCCAATTCCGTGGGGTGGGGTTCCGCCCCGTGTGTGAGAGGGGCTGCCATGCCAAGATATCCATCAAGGCGAAAAAGAAAACCTTTGTTCAAGGAAAGCGGGCCAATCCTGCGGGTGGGCTGGGGGCAGAGGTGGGGGCCAGGAACCTGACAGGGTGAAAAAGGGGTGTTGATGGATATGATGTGAAAAGAGAGGAGAGGTAATGAGCCTAAGCGTCCAGCTGGGCCGTGCCAGACAGCTGGGCCTCTGACAGCAAATCCACTGCCCTCTCCCTCAGCCCTCTGCCGCTGGAGCAGGGAGGTTAGTGCCCAGGGCTCTGACAGGTGCAGGCGAAGGGTGAGCGATGCCGGAGCTGAAGGAGAGAGTCCGTACCCTTGATGTGGCTTGCTGGCAGTCAGCACACGATAATACTCGAGTCCCATATATCAGGCGGGCTGACACTTCTCAGGGAACCCAAGGCCCTTCACGGGTTCCCTCTTTTTGAAGGGAACCGTCAGGAGGAAGCAACAGGCCATGGGAACAAGTGGACAGTGTCATCAGAGGCCCTCCTGGCTTCTAGTCCTTTGGATGTTTCTTCCCCCCAAGTGAGGCCCGGCCCTGCCCTTTGTTTACCTGCATTAGGGACAGGCCTAGAATAAAGCCATTGTCGAGCTAATCAGCTTTGTTCTCTATTCAGACATTCTGGCTTAGGGCTGAACATGGACTAATGCCCATAGCAGGATAGAACAATGATGACATTCATGAGTCAGCATTAGGTCAGTCCTGCTGCTGTCAAGGCTCATTATTTGTTGCTTTTAAGAGGGATGCTTTTTGCCAGCAGCCAAGCCACCAACACCCACGGGTAAAGGAAAATGCATGTGGATCTGTCCTGGTGTGTCCTGAATTTTACATCCTACATTTCTTGGCAGCCCGGGCAAAGCAGACCAGGAGGACTCCACCACAAGGCAGCCATCTGTTGGCAAGGCAGGTGCTGAGCCTGCCTTCCCACGCTCTCTCCGCCACGCCCTGGGGCCTGCCCAGAGCTGGGCCAGAGAAGAGACTTGGTCTGGGGTCCCCACGGCTCTTGGTGCTAAGAGGAGCCAATTAAGGAACCAGCCAGCAGCCCCAACAGGGAGAATCACTCTTGACCTTGCAAAAGAAGTTTTTATCGGGGCATTCTTTCCAAGATCACTTTTGCAAAATGTGTCAGATGCACTGACAATGTCAGGACACCTGGATCCTTGAATCTTAGGTCTGTGGGATAGAACAAAGTCAGAGCTCCTTTGAAGGCATGGTATGTTACTACCGATCACGAGGGCCCCCACCTTTTAATTACTCCTGTTGAGCGTAGGAGCAGAGGCTAGATGAGACTCGGGGTCCTTCTTGGCCAATCTGTACTCTTGTACCCCACAGTTGGCAGTTGGCCAACCCTTGGATGTGGGCGCTGCACAAGGACTTCCTTTAGCAAAAAATAAAACTAATTGTCCCCGGTGGGCTTCAAAGAGAACTCTACCAATTCGATCTTACAATTGTTCTTCCCGGTTACGGACCATCTCTGGTGGGAAGCTCACACGTTCAACAGATGAAATAAGCTAAGTATTCATCAAAACTGCTTTTTTTTTTCTTCCAGAATTCTGTTCGAGCTAGAAAAACAAAACTCACAGCAAAAGTCAGTAGAGTTCGTTCTGATTCGATCCGTGACCCCAGACAGCATGTTCATCAGTGTGTGTGCACATGGTTGGCTTTGTTCTCACACCTCTCCCTTTTGCAGAGTGAAATACTGAGGCAGAAGGATGTCAGTCCATTCCCTGGGGCCCAGGACCAGGCAAGATTGAAGTCGAGGCCTCTTCTGCTCCATCTCCTGGCAAACAGCTGCTTGTCAGGTGTTTATATTCCTCCGGGCCAGGAGAAACTGGAGCAATTAAAAACAAAAGCCTTCTATCCATCCGTAGCATTACCCGAGCCTAGCTGGGTTTGCAGCTTGTAATGTGTTATTTATTTTTGGTTTTAATTGCTGGCAGTCCCAGAAACATTAGTGTTATATATAGTGCTAGGCTCAGCAGGAGTAATTAAAAGGCGGGGGCCCTCGTGGTTGGTAGTAACACACCAAGTGCTGGCTGTTTAAGAAAAACGTGCCATTGATTTGCTATCAGCAGAATGCAGGGTGGTAAGGGAAGAACAGAGGAGACACTCCAGGCAGAAAAATCTCACCAAACGGGAAAGGTTTATGCGCAGGCCAACGTGTCCTGAGTCTTAGGACAAAAATACAACTGATGCAGATCAACTTTTTAAGCAGCACCAGAGCTAGGAAGAAGAACCAAGGTTTATTGAATGCAGTGCCAGGCACTTACATCTGCATAATCTCGTTTAAAACTCAGGAGACCCCATCCAGGCTCATGTTGACATTCTTCTCAGGATCTGTTACATGGGGCACAAACCCAGAGTCCAGACGCCTTCTACCTTGTTCGCAAAGAAAATACAGCACGTTATTTTTCCTGGCCCTCTCCGGGAGGCAGACTGTGGGTGGGTTTTTATTTTGTTCTGTTTTGGCTCTGACGCCTTGGGGGAGGGATGGGCAGAGGGAAGGGAAGTAAGATGGTGAGGGTGACCAAAGAACAGGAGTTTGTGTAAAGATGTAGAAAGAGGAGAGGAGAGGAACTGGTAGAGTCGCAAAATGTATCATCTCCTGGAATTATTGCTCATTCTGCAAATATGGAGCATCGGCCTCCAAGAGCTTCAGAGAAGCTTTCCAGAGCACATGAAATACGGTCCCGTTTATGTGCCTGTAATATGCCCATTAGCATACACATGGAGGATGGGGTCTTGTTTATCAGGACTCCGCTCCCAGCACGAAGGCCAGGTAGAAAGGGCTGACCCCTGTGCCTCCCTTAGAATTAGTCTGTGGTTTCCCAGATCTTTATTTTGAGTAATTTTCAACCACACAGGAATATTGAGGGCATGTCATAGAACATAGCAAATGTTAAGTAGCGCACGGAACGGTTACCACTAGAAGGGTTTTCCCTGTGCTACTTCAATTAATCCTCCCCCAAATGCTGCTGATATTACCATCCTCACTTTATAGGGGATATGACTGGGGCACAAACTGCTTAAGAAACTGGCTCAAATTGCTATGTTTGTATCCTTTGGATAAATACCCAGTAGTGCAATTGCTGGGTCATAGGGTAGCGCTATTTTTAACTTTATGAGGAACCGCCATACTGTTTTCCAGAGTGGTTGCACCAGCTTGCATTCCCACCAACAGTGTAAGAGGGTTCCCCTTTCTCTGCATTCTTGCCAACATCTGTTGTTTCCTGAGTTGTTAATTTTAGCCATTCTGACTGGTGTGAGGTGGTATCTCATTGTGGTTTTGATTTGGATTTCCCTGATGCCGAGCGATGTTGAGCACTTTTTCGTGTGTCTCTTGGCCATTTGGACGTCATCTTTGGAAAAATGTCTATTCATGTCTTCTGCCCATTTCTTGACTGGATTGTTTGTTTTTTGGGTGTTGAGTTTGATAAGTTCTTTATAGATTTTGGATACTAACCCTTTATCTGATAAGACATTTGCAAATATCTTCTCCCATTCTGTCGGTTGCCTTTAGCATAGTGATTTGAAGGGGCACCTGCACCCCAATGTTTTTAGCAGCAATGTCCACAATAGTCAAACTACGGAAAAAGCCCAGATGAATGGATAGACTATGGTGTGTGTGTGTGTGTGTGTGTGTGTGTGTGTGTGTGTGTGTGCATTACTCAGCCATCAAAAAGAATGAAATCTTAACATTTGCAACAATGTGGATGGAACTAGAGTGTGTTAGTCTAAGCTAAATAAGTCAGTCAGAGAAAGACAATTATCACATGATTTTACTCATATTTGGAATTTAAGAAACAAAACAGAGAATCAGAGAGGAAGGGAGGGAAAAATGAAATAAGATGAAATCAGAGAGGGAGACAAACCATAAGAGACTCTTAACTCTAGGAAACAAACTAAGGATTGCTGGAGGGGCGGTAGGTGGGGGATGGGGTAATTGTGTGATGGGCATTAAGGAGAGCATGTGATGTAATGAGCGCTGGGTGTTATATGCAACTGATAAATCACTGAACTCTACCTCTGAAACCGAAAAAAAAAAAAGGAAAGAAAGAAACTGATTCAAGCTTATACACATAAGAAAGGAAGGAGCATATATCACATCATAGACAGCCTGGTTGCAGAGCAAGGTTCTTGACCACTGCACAGTTTTGGTTCTGAACAGTTATTAACAATCTTTCCAGGAGCCTGAATATTAGCATCTCAGGAGACTGGAAGCAAGGCAGTTTGGTGGGCTTGCTCAAGGGTGACGATCTTCTCCAGGGAAGTCCAGGTAGGCATGTGCCAGGGAAGGCAATGGGTTACTGATGAGTAGAGGCCCAGGTCATTTAGGAGGCCAGAGGAAGCCCCAGAAGAAAAGGGTTTAGGAAGGAGCCAAGAAGGGTAGCCATTCCCTGAAACGGGACCACAGGTTACAGCTGAACAGGTTGTGACCCATACAAGGACATTTGACTGAGGGCTGAGTGGGGCTGGAGTCAGTCCAGGCTCTGCTTGCCAAGATGTGTTCTTGTGTGTCTATCCTAAGAAAGTCCAAAGAACCAGAGTTACCCAAGCTGTGGACCTTTGGAGCTCTGTCTGCCCCAAGAGGCATCAATCTAATTTACATAGTGGAATTTTATAGGCTAGCCCTCAGCCCAGAGGTACCAACAGAGTGGGGGTGTTCCCCTGCAACCCACAAAGATGCCCAAGACCTAGGCATTCTCTTTCCTTGATCTCAGCTCTTTGGCTCAGTCCATCTCTATTGGTGGCTTACGTGGCTGGGCTGGGGCCAGTGATGGGCTCCTAACGACAGTTGTTGAAATAATGGGAGAAGTAAAGGAAAAGAGACTTGAACTTTGCCTGGAATTTTAAAATCTCTCTAGCATATATTGAGTCTCTCTAAATTTTGATGACCTGCGGAAAAGCCTGTATAGGAAGCTTAGAGTCTACTCTGCCCAGGTTCATTCGATGCCAAGATATGGAAGGAGGTACCCATGAAAACACTAACACCAACTTGGTGCATCAGCAAAAACATGGATCAAGTGTATGGGCTGTCACATGTCAGGGAACAGGTGTCCCCCAGAAGCTCTGGAAATTCCTGGGGTACATACTGATAGGGCATCTGTGGGGGTGTGAGAGGGAGAAGGAGGCTTCCAAGGTCAGAGTCCTGCTTCCCAGAGGTCAGTCCTCCAAAGAACTTGGGAGAATGGAAACAGATTTTAGAAGGCTAGTGGGTACCACTCACTCCTGGCCCATGAGTTCTGGGTCTCTTTCATTTCTTTTTTTTTATTTTTTAAGGTTCATTTATTTATTTTAGAGAGAGAGAGAGAGAGAGAGCGTGAGCAAGGGGAGGGGTAGAAGCAGAGGGAGAGAGAGAATCCCAAGCAGACTCCCAGCTGAACGACCAAGCCCGACGCGGGGCTTGATCCCAGGGCCCCGAGATCATGACCTGAGCCGAAACCAAGAGTTGGGTGTTCAACCAACTGAGCCGCCTAGGCGTCCCTCTTTCATTCCTGTACCCTTTTCTCCTCTTCTTTCTCTAGGCAGTGGTTAGCACGGTGCCTGGCATAGACAGGCCTCTCTCGCTCTTTGCCGCCTGGGCCGTCTGCACATTGTTGGTCTGCAGCAGTTCTGAAGGGCTCCATTGTGCTTGGGCCTTCCCGGTGCCAGCCCCAGCAAATGAGGGGATTGAACACAAAGAGCATTGCCCACAATTGAGTGTTTGAGGCTTGTCTATCTGGGGCCCTTAACAACCCAGTGGGGAAAAGCAAATGTAATTTCTCCTCTTGGTTTTGCCTCAAATGCATCACAAATTGGAATCACTTCATGTCCGAAGGCTCATTAGAAATGTTCCTGAAAGGCAACGCAGCCCATTAAGGCTCATTCTGAAGAGTGATTTTTATGTGCTTCACATTTGTGTCTATATTTGTTAAAGATCAAGTTCAATTTTTGAAATCTCCAGATGTCTTGGCTCAGCTACAGATCTGAGTCAGAACTCTTGGGGGATACCCCACTTGGTAATAATAAAGTTTCCCTCCCCTTGTAAAGGCCCAACATTTTAGCCAAGGGGATCATTATTGCTGCTTAAAACCCAGAATTGCAGATTGAATTCGCTTCATCAAAATCATTTTCTGTAAAATGACTGATCTTGAATTTCAGTGAATGTAACCAATCTCAGCTGCTTCATTTGGTACCATGGTAAAGGGTAACTTTCCGGATGTGCTAATTCTGGAAAACCTCACCTGCCTTCCTCTTCTTCATCACTCTGAATCCTGGCATCTGAGTCCTGAGTTGTCAATTTTGGAGATTTAATCATTAAACCAAACTAACATGGTGTATAGTGATCTCTGCTTTTCTATGAAGAAATGAAGGCAAAGTTACAACATGAGATCAAGCCTCTTGACGTCAAGTAACTCCACACTTATCTTATAATGGGCCAGGTCAGATACCACTTGGCATGTTGGGGGATCAGGTTTGGATGGGTGGGTGGCTCTTTGGAGTGGCCAGAAATAAATGAAGCCAAGAGGAAATTGACTCAAGAAAGAATCCCAAGGGTCAGAACTATAGAACCTAACATATGCTCAGGACCAATGGCAAGGAAAGGCCTGGGGAGGGATTACTGAGCGTGGACATTCCAAAAGACCAAAAAGCCAGAGAAGGAGAAGGGTTCCAAGGAGCAGGGGAACAATGTTGTTGTCTGAGGGCAGATGTTGGATAGACTTGTGGGAGAGTGTTGCTGGCTCTTTATCTGAGTCCTGGCCCTGCCAATGGGGCTGCTTGTTTAATGCTCTTGTTAGATGGGGTGGCATCACCATTATATAGCATTTATGATAGAAACGAGACTTGCAGGCCCTTTGAGTTTAGGAGCAGTCATAGGATACGTGAGACATTACTTATTCTCCAGTATTTCTGTTGGTAGATCTCTATAATTGCTCTTAGGAGTTGATCATAGAAACGTCCAAGGAAGGTAAGCCCAGAAGCCTTTGGGTCCAACCAACCAAGTAAATGAACAAACAAACCCACAAGGAAAGGAATCAGCAATATTGTAAGTTCTGTGAGACTTCTGTAGATAATAGAAATTCTAAGAATCATAGAGCTTAATTAGGCCTTCAGCAATTACTTCCTCCAGTTAAGCTCATTTCAACCCCTGCAAGTAGTAAGCCCCAGAGACCCAGTGACACCAGCCAGTTGGTGGTGTTTCCTGGACCCAAGACCACTCTCCTGCCTAATGTGGATGTCTTTATTGCTGTCTCTCTTCATAAAGTTTTTTTTTAATCTTATTTTATTTAAATTCAATTAATTAACATATACTGTATTATTAGTTTCAGAGGTAATTTTGTGATTCATCAGTTGCATATAACACCCAGTGCTCATTACATTAAGTGCTCTCCTTAATGCCCATCACCCAGTTACCCCATTCCGCCCCCTGCCCCGGCAACCCTCAGTTTGTTTCCTTTGGTCAAGAGTTTCTTATGGTTTGTCTCCCTCTCTGATTTCATCTTATTTTATTTTTCCCTCCCTTCTTCTCTGATTCTCTGTTTTGTCTCTTAAATTCCACATGTGAGTGAAATCATGTGATAATTGTCTTTCTCTGACTGACTTATTTAGCTTAGATTAATACCTTCAAGTTCCATCCATGTTGTTGCAAATGTAAGATGTCATTCTTTTTGATGGCTGAGTAATGTTCCAGTGTGTGTGTGTGTGTGTGTGTGTGTGTGTATACACCACATTTTCTTTATTCATTCATCTGTCGATGGACGTCTGGGCTCTTTCCATAGTTGATCTACTGTGGACCATTGCTGTTCTCTTAACAAAGTTTTAACCCTTCTCATCTTTACTTTCTGATGATGCCAATTTTAAAAGCCAAAGATCCAAACTCTCAGTGGGAATACTGATGAGAAGCTCTGTACCTGTGGGGTACTGTATTTAGTAACTCCTGTGATATAGGTAGAAGAGACACAGTCTTCAAAAAGGATCATCTGCATCTCCATGTACCTTCTTCCAAGTCTTGATCTGGTGCTGGAAATGTTTGCCTCATGGTTAAATAAAGCAGAAGGGCACAGTGGTTAATGGCCTCGGAAACAGTTGCTTCTGGATTTGAAATGTGGCTGTCCCTTTTACTAGATACGTGAGCTGTGGGCAATTTTCTTAACCTTTCCATCACTGCAAAGTAAGAACACACTGCCCACATTTTAAATGTTTTGGGGAGATTTCAATGTAGGACATGCAGAAGTCCTCAGCACTGTATCTGGTACATAATAGTAGTGTAATGACATCGAGTGGTTCCTATTATTGTTTGTTCACTTGGGGAAATTTAAATTTAGCAAGGATATCAAAAAATTGTCTCAAAGTGGTTTCCTTAAGACAAAGACACAGCAACAGCTCATTTGCTCATGACTTGCCACTTGCATTAACTTGAAGCAAATTCCCAATTTCCGCCTGAAACTCAGCTTTCCCATCTGTGTAATAAGGAAGAAGCTTCCTCTGGGTGCGGAGAAATTTCAGTGAGGTCAGTGTATATTCAGAAATCCCTTCCCTCTCTTGCCTCTTTAAACTCCTAAAGTGACTCCCCAAGTGATTTTTTTTTTGCCCTTTATGACCCTGAAAGATCCCCTCCTGGCAATTTGTCTTTCTCTCCCCTGTACATGGTGTGATTCCAGGATGACCCCATTGGCTCACCTCGTGACCCCTTGCAACCTGGACTGGCCTGGGTGGTCCTCTTCTGGTCTGGCCCAGGGCACCTTGTCTTTTGGGAAAGAGCCCCAGAAAGCATTGCTGTCCCATTACTGAATGGGGTTTGGCCATGGAACTTAGGCAGAAGGGGTTGCGGCCTCCCCGGTGTGTGATACATGCAATTTCACAGAGCCTGGAAAGGGCTCCTGCTTGGTTTAATGCTCTAGCTGATGCTGTCTTGAAATGCTTAACAATTTTTAACTTGTGTTAAGTTCTTAAATAATTTCCAAACAACGGGACCCCGCAGTTTCATCATGCACCAGGCCCCACAAGTTACATCACCGATCCCGAGGAAAGGTGTGCTGCGAAGACTTGGTGAAGCTGAATTTATTGATCACTCCCTGGCTGAAGGGCTAAGCACGGGAGAGGGATTTGTTGGGGCAGGGAGCACAGCACGCTTTGGAACGCGTAGTGGAGGGTGCATCTTGGTAGCCATAGTGGGGAGGACTTCAGGGCAGAGACCCATGAGATCAGAGTTCCTCTTGGAAAGGTTTGTGGAAAACAGGGAATGAGGCAGATTCCTCAACCACCAGGTAACCGTGTTCACAACACCTGATCACATGTTCTTTGGAGTCACTTGAAAGATTTGCCTTAGGAAGACTTGAATGAGGTCAGTCCAGGCCCAAAGAGGTTCTTGGATTAGGATGCACACAGTTTCCTGAGCCCGGACAGGTTGCAGAACTCATACTTACCACAGCAACCAAGGGAGGTTGGCCATTTGAATAGGAGGTAGGCTCACTGATGCTGATGGGGCCCTAGGCATCTCGACACACTGTGGCCCTTCATACTCTACATTACTGTTGCATATGGGTCTCTGCTTGGGAGGACTCCCTGGGCCCACTGGGCACATCGAGGACCATCAAGTCATCTCTGAGGACTCTGAGAGCCTGACTTTATTGAATGCTCCCTGCTGTTAGAATGGCCCAAGGAGATCACGGGCTCCTGCCTTACTCAACAAGGCAGCTACTGGGAAGCAGGCCCTCCTTCCTTGAAGCAATTTGTACACCATTGAGCTCACTCCTGCAGTAACTATCTGCAGTTAAACCGTCCATCTTTTCCTCCTGTTCAGGATTCTTAGTCTCTGGAACAAGACGATGATACAAGAGAGGTATTGTGGAGATAGATTCTACATGTCTGAAAGCATGGTGTACTTAAGTGCGATCAGCTATGCCAAGCAGATGGATCTCTTAAATCAGATGTGTTGGGGGTGTGCGTGCACAGGATGATGTTCATTTGACAAGTGGCTTTTGTGAAATTTCTTTATTGAGTTATTTTACCTGGCGTATTTAAAATGTAGTTTCATTTGCAAGAAAAATGAATTTATGTTCCCTTCCTTGAGAAACCTTTTGTTACTGCATGGGATAAAAGCTGTGTATAGCAAACTGCAATGACAAAGGAGTCTTTACCAGGTTTTCTTAAGAACTGGGCTTCAAAATGAGGTGGGGGTAAAAAAAATATAATACTGATTAGGGGCGTCTGGGTGGCTCAGTTGGTTGAGCGTCTGACTCTTGGTTTCGGTTCAGGTTATGATCTCAGGGTCCTGGGATCCAGCCCCGCATTGGGCTCCCCGCTCAGCATGGAGTCTGCTTGTCCCTCTCCCTCCCACTTGCCTCCCCCCGCCACCCAGCTCATGCTCTCTCTAAAAGTAAATAAATAAAATCTTTAATAAAATAATACTAATTATACAAGTATGCCACAGATTTTTGTGGAAAATAGTCAAAATACACAGAACTCACAGAGTGAAGCAGTTTGGACTCTATTCTTTTAGGCCTTTGATAAGCATTTTCCTGTCTGTTGCCCATAAATCTAGCCACACTCATTCAAATGTTCAAGAAATAGCATGTTTTTCATTTTCCACAACTCAGTGTGATATCTGATCGCCACCCCTCACTCTGTCAAGCTGGCAGGAAATTTAATTGCAGACATTTTGGCGATCACCATTGCATTGGGCCCAATAGCAGGTCTTCGGCAGTGCTAAAAGCATGGCAGGTGCCCGTGGGGTTTTGGTCATTGGTCCTCACAGGTTATTCCTCAGATGTCGCTTGTCCCCACCCTTATGGTCTTCCTAAAGTATGGCTCTCTGCTTCCCCCCTACTCTGCTCAGGGCAGGAAGATTCCCCAAAGGCTGCCGACCCAGAGCCTAAGGACCAGGCTACCCTGCTGCTTCTCCAAGTTTCTGCTGCATCCGTAGCGGGACAAGAGTGGCACCTGGTTCCTGATCTGGAAACCTCAGACTCCTCCCTTCCTACTCATGGGGAAGATGTCCTTTCTCTAGCTCTTTATCCTCAAGTGACTTTTCTTATTCCTCTGCTCAAAGATCCCATCCCATTCCCTCCATGAGGTTTGAAGAGTCTTTCACACAGTAAGAATCCCTGGGCTTGGAGGCCACTTCTGTCTCTGCCCTACTCAAATCCCTGGCTCTGGGAATTACAGAGCTTGGCTACCGGTTTGGAATACAAAGAAAAGAGATGAAGGCAAGCAGGGGAAATGCATCTAAATTATCCACACACATATGTTCTCAGTTTATCTACCCATATTCTCCACTAAACCTATTTCTCCCATAGTCCCCATCTCTGTTAATGGCCATTTTGTTCTTCCATTTGCTTTGGAAAAAAGAAAACAACTTCTTTGGTCACGTTCCATGGTTACTCCATTGCTAAATCTTATTAGCTCCACCTTCAAAATGCAATGGGAGGGGTGCCTGGTGGCTCAGTGGTTAAGCATCTGCCTTGGCTCAGATCATGGTCTCAGGGTCCTGGCATTGAGTCCTACACTGGGCTCCCTGCTCCACGGGAAGCCTGCTTCTCCCTCTCCCTCTGTGCTCTCTCTCTGTCTCAAATAAATAAAATCTTTAAAAAAAAAATGCAATGGGAACTCAGCCAGTTCTTCCCAGTTCCCTGCTGTCATCTAGTCCTAGGCATGAGTATTTCCTCATTTCATTAGCCTCCTAAATGATCTCCCTCCTTCCACTGCTGGCCCCCAAAATCTCTTCTCAACACAGCAGCCGGGGTGGCCCAGGTTGAAACAGCCCTTAGATCATGTCCAGTCTCTGCCCAAGACGCCAGTGGCTTGTTGTCTCATTCAGAGGAAAAGCTGGAGTCTTCAGGATGGGCTCCAGAGCTCTCTATAAAGTGGCCTTCCTTCCTCCCTGTCTGATAATCCTTTTACCAGCCCTGCTTCCTTCACTCATTCTGCCCCATCCTGGCCACTGGACACTCACACTGGCTAGTCCCTTTGCCTAGAATGCTCTGTCCCTAGACGTTCCCAGCACCCTCACTTCCTTCAGGTCTCTGCTCTCACTGTCACCCTATCCAGAGAGCAATGTCCCCTGCCCAGGTGCTCCTTGTCTCCCACGGCCTTATTTTCCTCCCTGCCACTTACTGTCATCTGATCCAAGTATACTTGCTTCTTGGCTTCACCTCTGTCTTGTCCAACCTCTAGAAGCGCAAGGAATTTTCCTATTTTTTTCACCAAGGATTCTCTAACCATCAGGACATTGCCTGGCACATAATAGGAGCCCAAAAGATAACTGTTGAATGATTGATGAATGAATGAATGATTGTACAGAGAAACAATATTTTCTGCCTCCATGTTTTTTTTTTTAAGATTTTAATTATTTGAGAGAGAGAGATAGAGAGAGCATGAGCAGTGGGAGCAAGAGAGGAAGAGAGAGAAGCAGGCTCCCCGCTGAGCAGGGAGCCCAACACAGGGCTCGATCCCAGGACCCCGACACCACAACCTGAGCGGAAGGCAGACACTTAACCAACGGAGCCACCCAGGCGCCCCTGCCTTCATGTCTTATATAACTCATTTATATTATAGCAATGTTTTTACACTTGGCTATTGTCTTCCATTTAATAATAGATCGTGATGGTCTTCCCATGACAGTACATAAAAAAGAAAACACACCATTCTCTGTTAATGGCTGCCATAGGAGGACGGCTACAGCAAAACGTGCTCAACCATTTTCCTACTGATGGACTCTTTGCAATTTTTCTCCATTACTAACAACGCCAGCTCATTGTACATTCAGAATCTTTCTCTTGGATAAACACCCACAAGTGGAACTGCTTGGCGAAAGAGGTGAAGCAAATTTTGACAGCCTCATTTGCATTTCTACTCTGTTTCCCCTCCTAGGTGAGCATGTTTATAATCAGGTACTTTCTTCTCCCTCCCTGTGTTTCTTCTCCCTTACCCTGGCTGGGGAGAAAATTTCAATAGTTTGCTCGTGGCGGAACAATTGGTAGGCGCGTACTATTTTCAGCTGCTGCGTACATGTGAGCCATGAGCTGGAATGTTTGCAGATTCAGCTGTGCTGGATTTTCTCCTTCTCTCAACTCCTTTGGCATTTAAAATCTGCACTGCCCAAATTGGGGCTTGATTGTACATTCTCTCATATTGTTTCATGGAATTAATCTCACTCCGCAACTCGACGATTAACTCCTTGATGTCAGAAGCACGGTCTGTTCGTCCTGTGGATTTCCACAATATCCTCTGGGTTGAACTCAGTTTTGGCAGTGTTCACCAGACACTTCAACAATTGTGTCTTGAGTGCGAATAAATCTGTGGTTTATAGCATAGAGGGAGGTTTCAGAGTGATCACAGAGCTTGGGCAGAGCCTTGAGGGAACAGTTGGAAGTTTCCAGATAGGTAAATCGTGGGGAGAATGTTCCAGACAGAGGAAAAAAGAATACACAAATGTGTGGAGTTGTGAACGGCATGGCGGGATTGGGGAACCCACAGTACATTCTTCACGATGAGAGTCTAGGTGGCAGGTGAGCTCTGGTCTGAAATGAGTTGGGAATACTAGATCGAGGCCAGCTTCTGAAGAATCGGGCCACCATGACATATGAGAGATCACATGGGCCAGAATCACAGGGCACCTGGCTAAATTTCCCAGCTTTATTATCATTTAGATTAAAGCACGGTCTCTTCTCAAACTCGGGTACATGAATCCTGGGGCAAGAATTAACCTTGGACTACTCCCTTTGGCCATCATCAGGGGACTGGGGTCATGGAACTTTTATCTTGAGCACCACATTTTGTTGGAGGAAGAAGTTCCTTAAAATGGACAAAGAATGCACCCCATATATAGCACCCTGATCTTGTATTTGCTACCTTGATGAAAAGATCTGGCTTTCCTTCAATGTTTGGAAATGAAGATGTAGAAGGTCCTGAGTTCTTACAGCTCCCCGGTGGGCCCAAACAGCCCTAGACGCTAGGCTTTGGCACTGATGAAGCAATTCAATAGGAGAAGCTCCTCGCTTTCCAAATCACTAAAATTGAAACCCATTCCATGTTGTTGTAGAATTATCAAGAATTTTCTGCCCCAAGGATGTAGCGGCGGTCTTTTCTCCTTCAAGCAGGTCCCAGAGCAACTCGTCTTACGGAATTGTCTGGTACCTTTGTTTTCTTAGGAAGCTGAGTGAAGGGCAGAACAGGTGCTCTTTACTTCTTTTGTCTTCTCTCTTTTTTGCTCCTAGTTTTGTAAATGCAAGGATGACTGAGTGCCTGGCTGTCTTGAGAAAAACATAAGACTGCTCCCATGAAAGATTCTTGATGACTTGATCTTGAGATAAAAAAAAAAAAAATAGTCTGCCGACAAGGAGGTGCTGAAATCACCCTTCAATAATTAATATAACCTTTCAGTTTGGGAAGCCCATTAGAGTGCTTAGAGATCTTCGAATGCCATAATCTCATTTTGTCCTAGAACAATCTGGGATGGGAAGCAGAGAAGCTCGTGTCCACGTTCTGTAGGTAAGGTGGCCTCAGAATTGTTTGTCACCTTGGAGATCATTTGTTCATCAATTCCCTTTTTTTTCATTTGACTCAAAATTAGCTCAAAAGCTAACTAAATATCCCTACTGACAAAATCAGCGCAGGACCCCGGCTGGGCATCCTGCCCCCACATCTGGGCACTGCGCACAGAGCACCGCCCCCTTGCCAACGTCTCAAGAGTTGGAAGTGAGTACAGGATGGAGGACTCCGGGGTCTGGGGGTACGGAGGGGCCCAGGGAGGCGGGGGAGGGGAAGGATACCAGCCGCCGAGTTAGAATAAAAATCAAAAATGAAATAAGAGAAGTGACAACAGAGAACATAAGGAAGTATATAAACCTGGAGAAGGCAGCGCAATGGGTAATAAAAAGTGAAATAGGGCGGAGGGGGCCAGTGGATTAAAGGCACATCTATCACCGGCACGTTGAGTGGAGGAGACAGTGAGGGAGGCCCGAGGAACCAGCGGGAGCCTCCTCGCAGAACTCATTAAAGGAGCTTCCAAGTGCTCTTGGCAGGAGCACACCCACTCAGGTTCAAGGCTTGGTCTGGGGGCCTTTCGGCTGTTCTCACAAAGCCCTTTGCGCCCTCAGTCCTGGGACTGACACCGGATTCCAGACTAAGCGTTAGTGTAGACCCAGCTCAATGTCAAGGTTCCTGCCAATGCATCTGAGCTCGCTGTGCCCCCCAGGCGGGTGGACCTCGTGGTGCCACCCACCCTGGGACCTGCCTGGAACCCCAGGCATTTCCTATGACATCATAAGCACCAGCAACACCGGGCTCGAATTTCCAGGATGCCTCGAATTTGGTACCACACAGAGTTCAACCAAAGGGCCATTTTTCCATAGTTATTTTTAATGGTTTTGGAGGGGGAAATAATCTTTAACTGGGAGACAAAGAGCTGACACATAAATCTTCCTAAGCAAAATCCGTGTAAAGTACTGATGCACTTTATAAGCTGTAAACTAGGCTTTTATTAGCCATTTATGAGCCATTTTTTATGATGCAAGTTTAATATTAAACTATAAAGTTCACAATGCACTTATAAAGACAGATAGACCCATTCACTTTATAATTCTTGACTTGGATGCCTCGCAAAAGCCGAGCGTATCATGTCATTTCAGGAAACTGGCCCAGTTGGGACTCTGGAAACTGGTGTAGGATTAGGTCTGGGAATTGACAAGCACTGGGGTACACTGCAGGCAGGATTGGGAGGGAACAGTCAAAGGCAACCATAAAAATAAATGTACAAGCTGGGAGGCAATTTTTCTTCTGACTTTTCTGGAGCGTGGGGTCTTTATAGCCATTTAGGAAAAGCCTATTCTCTAGAGTAGCAATTCTTTTTTAGAGCAGCGGCAATATATTGCCATTTGATTTTGTGCACCCTACCTTCTCCATCATAGATCAGCGTGGCCGGTCCTTTGTTAGTCGATGTGATGAAAATTAAGTTTGTTTGGAGAACTCAAGGCCATGTAACTGAAATAATAGGAGATAATTGGGAGTGGGATCAATTTAGACTTGCAAATTCTATTTTTCCTAGGAAAGAACTACTTGGCATGTGGAAAGCGGATGGCCCTTCGTGGGCCTTATGCTGAATATATGAATTATCAGTGGAGGATTTTTCTGATTGCAAGCCATGCACCGTATGACTCTCAAGCTTTCTGTCTTTGAACCACACTTTGAAATGCTGGACGTTTTTTGGGTTTTGTTTTTGAAAGGATCGAAGACTTAAAATAACCCCAAATGAGTCAGCAATAATAACAACACTTTCACTGCCCTAGTGAACCATGCTATGCCCTTGGGTTGGAAAAGCATCCACGGTCACCACACAGTATCCACTTAGTGGCCTTTCCCCGCTGGGTGACTCTGTGACAAGAGTTTACTCCTTCATCCTCTCTCTGGAGGCCAAGTCCTCACACATTCCAGGACCACTGCAATCTTTTTCATTAAGTAATTTTTTCATTCTTGAGCCTCTAGTATATACCAGACTCTTCTCTAGGCACTGGAGCTCTATTGGGGGACTTCAGATTTGTCTTCGTCAACCATTTACTAGAAACTTCTACTCCTAAGAGGGTGTGCTTTGGCTCTGCCCAGTGTCCAACTGCCCCATCAGATCCATCTTCCCTCTGAAAGATTACTGTCATGGTGATTTGTGGGAAAATGAAATCATTTCTTATAGGAATATGGCAGCATGCGCAGACTTCTCTCGGTAGATGGCCCTCAAAACTCTGGACTCTGGTCTATACTGGTTGCCTCTAGCTTTAGGGAGCCCTGGGGACCACTCTCATCGTTGTGGTCCCTGGACATCCAAGCTTCTCTGACATCCATCAGCTCCTGGCTTTTATTTCCAGATTACCCTATACTACTCAATTCCACCCATTTCCCCAGGCTTCCGAAACCTTTTTGAAGAATTCTCTGGAACCACATTCAAATGGAGGCTGTGATCTCCCGTATCCTGTAGGGAAGACTGTGTCTCCCTTTCCCTGCATTGCCACCTCCACACCATTTCTGCTGGGAAGATCCTAAAATCTGATCAGATTCCTTCCACCCAAGCTCTACTCACTACCTCCATCCCCCAACCCCTCTTGGTCAGTGATGCTCGAAGATCTGATTCACTCTCTCATCCCTATCCCTGGGCTTGTTATCAGGGCCTCAGTATGTCCCTTGGATGGCAGGTGGTCTAACTACTTGGAATCTTGGGGTCTGATTTTTCTCACCAACAACAACCCTTTCCTCAACACGCTGGGGCCGCTCTCCCCCGTGTTTATTTCTTTTTCAGTAACAACACACCACCTCTGAAATCTCAATTTCAAGCATCCTTCCCTCTGATCACCACTTCCTATCTTCCACTTTATTCCAGTAACTATCGCATTGAGAATACCAATTCATGAATTCTAAAGCTCCTTTGTTCCCCTAACTCTCTGTTCCCTGGGACCTTCACTTCTCTACCAACCAAGCCTGCGTTCTGTAATCTGGCAAATACCCTTACACTTCTTACCTGGTTTTCTCTCTCGGTCGGACTTAACTTATTGAACCCCACACTTGGTTAAGCCCAATGATCTACGTCCTCCTCATTTGCTCTTGAGCCCTGGGTGGGGGGAATCACTCTGCAGCTATCAAACCATTATTTTTGCTCCCCTAAACAGTGAAACTTATTAAAATAGTGTCTGTGTTGTATGTCATCTCCTTAACTCTCCTCATTCACTCCACTGAAACCATCATTGTCAGTGTTCCCATTGACATTCACATTGCCGAGTCCAGCGGCTGCTTTTTTGTCCTCATATATTTAATGCCTCAGAAGCCTTGGCTACTGATGACACTTTCCTCCTCCCTCATATACCTTCTTTTCTTGGCTGGTGTAATTCTATTGGTTTTCCTCCTATATTTCTGGCCATTATTCTCACTCTCCTAAATCTTAAATTACCCAAGGTTTTGCCCTAAGACCTACACTTAATCTATACTTATTCCTTTTATCATTTTATCCAATTCCATAGCTATAAATATTATCTGCTGGCACATGACTGTATCCCATATTACTTTGTTCACTCTCAAGTTCTCCAACGAGTATCAGTCACGCAACTGTCTTATGTATTCATTAAGATGTCACCTCACACCAGTTAGAATGGCTAAAATTAACAAGACAGGGAATAACAAATGTTGGTGAGAATGCGGAGAAAGGGGAACCCTCCTACGCTGTTGGTGGGAATGCAAGCTGGGGCAGCCACTCTGGAAAAGAGTATGGAGGTTCCTCAAGATGTTAAAAATAGAGCTACCCTATGACCCAGCAATTGCACTACTGGGTATTTACCCCAGTGATACAGATATAATGAAAAGAAGGGCCATATGCACCCCAATGGTCATAGCACCAATGTCCACAATAGCCAAACTGTGGAAGGAGCTAAGATATCCTTCAACAGCTGAATGGATAAAGAAGCTGTGGTCCATATATACAATGGAATATTACTCAGCCATCAGAAAGGATGAATACCTACATTTACATCGACACGGTTGGAACTGGAGGGTATTATGCTAAGTGAAATAAATCGATCAGAGAAAGACAATTATCATATGGTTTCACTCGTATGTGGAATATAAGAAATAGCACAGAGGACCATAGGGGAAGGGAGGGAAAACTGAATGGGAGGAAATCAGAGGGGAGACAAACCATGAGAGACTCTGGACTCCGGGAAACAAACTGAGGGTTGCTGGAGGGGAGGTGGGTAGATGGATGGGGTAACTGGGTGATGGGCATTAAGGAGGGCACGTGATGTGATAAACACTGGGTGTTATATGCAACCACTACAACCCAGCACACCCAATCCGTACTCTAGATTTGCCCTATCCCTGGATGAGCCTCTGCTCCAGTCTTCTTAGTTTATGAAATGGTGCCACTCAGTTACTCAACTAAACAAACACAACAAATAAACACACGTAACTCCCAAACCATCTTTTTTTTTTTTTTTTTTTTTTGGCTTTTCCTTCAAAATAAGTTCTGAACTGGATCTTCACAGGGCTGGCTTCTTCTCTGACAAACCTGTCTGGTCTACGTCTCCAAAGTCTGTTGGCGCTATTTTTTTACTTCATTTAATTGTCTCTATGGAATTTATTATGATGATACTAAGTTTGTTTGTTTATCAGTTGATCGATTGATATCTATCTCCTCCATAAGAATGTAAGTTTCAAGAAAGTGGGGACTTTTCTTGATTTTTTTCTGGTGTATCGCCAGAATCCAACCCATTGCTGGCACATGGTGGCCTTTTTTTTTTTTCCCCTTTTTACTTTGAAATAACTGCTGATTCATATAATAGAGATCCCCAGTTTTCCCCAATGGTAAAATCATGCTGAACTATAGTATAATATCACAATCAGCATATTCACATAGATACAATCCACTGCCTTTATTGAGATATTTTGAATTTTGCTTGTAGTTTTGTGTGTGTGTGTGCTTAGTTCTGTACAATTTGAACACAGGTGTAGATCCATGTATCCACAACCACAGTCAAGAGTAGCCAAACTATTTTACATTCCCACAGCAATGTGTGAATATTCCCATTTGTCTGCATCCTCACCAGCATTTGGTGTTGTCACTGTTTTTATTTTATTTTAGCTATTCTGATAGATGTGTATTGAGATCTAATCATGCTGTTTGTCTGCATTTCCTTAGTGGATAATTATACTGGACTCATTTTCATATACTTACTTGCCATCTTTGGTGAAATGTTTCTTCCTGTCTTTTGTCCATTTTCTAGTTGCCTTTTTGGATTTTTTTGAGTTTTGAGAGTTCTTTATTGTAACCCTTTGTCAGATATGTGGTTTGAAAATATTTTCTCCTAGACTGTAGCTTGTCTTTTTGTCCTCTTAACAGGATCTTTTGCAGAGCAGAAAGTTTTAATTTTATGAAGTCCAATTTATTATTTTTTTCTTTTATGGATCATGCGTTTGCTGCCAAGTCTGAGAACTCTTTGCCTACCCTCAGATCCTTAATATTCTCTCTTATGGTTTTCTCTAAAAGTTTTATAGTTTTGTATTTAAGGCCAAGATTCAATTTTAGTTAATTTTTGTATAATATGCGGTTTTGACTAATATTTGTTGAATGAGTAATTAAATGAAACAATAAGGTATAGTATACTGAGAACCATCATATAACTCAACCAACTTAGCAAGTTATACTTCAACAATCATGCTTTAATTTTTACATCAGTAATGAATCTTGAGTGGAGTAGGATGCATCAGCCTTGAATTTGACTTAAGACTTGACATAATGCTTGTGTAAATTTTAGGCATTTGGGCTTCTGCATTCATTGAGCATAAGTGCTTCATAGAAGGAGATTCCTTTTTGATAGGGGAACTCTCAGCAAGCAAATATTCTTTTGAATTTTAGTAATGTAGGGTCTGGGTAGTTCTTTTTGTAACAAGGTAGAATTTGTAATCACAAAGTGTGCCTCAGAGCCATGAGGAGTAAGTCCCATAAGTAGAGTCCCATTCATGATGAAGAAATATTCTATGACCCAGAATTCTTCACCAGGAATGCCCATTACTCCTGTCCTTCCAAACTGAAAGATACAATGGACATTGAATTATATCCTAGGAAAAATATAATGAAAAAATCAGTTTGAGCTCAGTTTCTAAGGTCAGCCTTTTTCTACTCTCCCTGTTTTCAGTGTTTGATTTCTCCCAATATAGACAAGGTAGAAGAGATGGAAGGTGTACCTCTTCTGAAGCTGTCCAATAACTCTTCTGGGGCTCCTGCCTCTGGTTACTCTACCTGCATCTAGTAAGAATGTTAATGCAGTGTTCTTCCCATGAGTGGGATCTGCTACAAAGCCAGGGTGCCACAATGTGTTTGATACAAGTATCAGATCAGATAACACACTCAGGACTGGGCTCTTTAGAGTCAGAGATTTGATGGAGACGAATAAGACAAGACAACTACTTTCAAGGGCATCAGAATTTACAAAGGAGACAGACATGTACACTCATTTCTCAAATACTAGGCAGATTCTGATCATTGTCATGATCAGAATGATATAACCAGTGCAAAAAACTTGAGAAATGTGAGAAATTGGTGTTACATTCTTTAATTTCAGTAAATTGTATCTCATCTCCAAACGATTCTATTTAGACCTGCTTGATTTTTAAAACAGCTTTATTAAGATATAATTCAGATACCATACAATTCATTGATTTTGAGTGTACAATTGAGTGGTTTTATTATATGCAAAGTTTTGTGCAACCATCACCAAAAGTCAATTTTAAAAACTTTTAATCTTCTCCAGAAAGAAACCCTAAACTCCTTTGCTGTCTCTCTCATTTTTACCCCAAGTCCCCCAGCCCCTGGCAACCACTAACCTATTTTCTGTCTATATAGATTTGTTTACTCTGGAAATTTTATATGAATGCATTCATAAAATGTGTGGGGTTTTTGTGGCTGCCTTTTCTCACTTAGTGTAGTGTCCTCAAGTTTCATCCATGTTGTAGCAAGTGTCAGTCCTTCATTCCTTGGTATGGGCAAATAATATTCCATTGGATAGGCCACGTTTTATATATCTGTTCATTAAATGATGGACATTTGGGTTGTTTGCACTCTTGACTATTGTGACTAATGCTGCTATGAACATGCATGCACATGTTATTATATGGACATATGTTCTTGTTTGAGAACCTACCTAAGTGTGGTCATACGATAAGACCATGCTTACACTTTTGAGAAACTGCCAGACTGTTATCCAGTGTCTATAATTTTTACATTCCCACCAGCAGTGTTTCCTCAAACACTAATTCCAATCTCACCACATCCTCACCAACACCTGTTATTATCTATGTTTTTGATTATAGCCAGACTAGTGAGTATGGATTGGTTTCTCATTGTGGTTTTGATTTGCATTTCCTCAAAGGTGAATGTCTGTTACATATCTTTTCATGCACTTAATTGATTATTTTTTTATCTTCTTTGAAGAAATGTTTATTCAAGTTTTTGCCTGTTTTTCAGTTGGGTTATTTGTTTCATTATTTTTGAATTCTAACAGTTCTTTATATGTTCCAGATAAATTCCTTATCAGATACACAATTTGCAAGTAGTTCTTGCACTGATGGTTGTCTTTTCACTTTCTTGATGGTATCCTTTGTAGCACCTAAGTTTTTAATTCTGATGATGTCCCACTTGGTTGTGTTGTATAATTATTTTAGTACATTTGTAAGTTCAATGTGTGAAGATTTTGTTGGGGACTTCTGCATCTAAGTTTACAGTGGATATTTGTCCGTGGTTTTCTTTTCATGTACTGTTATTGTCTGGTTTTGGTATCAGGGTGATCATGCTGACCTCACAGATTATGTTAGGAGTACTCCTACCTCCTCTTCTGTTTTTTGAAAGAGTTTGTGGTGGATTGGTGTTAGTTCTTCTTTAAACATTTGGTAGAATCCACCAGGGAATTTGGACTTTCTTTGTGGGAAGTTGTTTGATTACTCAATTCTCTTTACTCAATCTAAGACTGTTAAGATTTTCTTTTTTCTTGAGTTAGTTTTGTTAGTTTGGGTCTTTCTAGGCATTCCCCCCACCCATTTCATCTAGGCATACACAAATTCACGTTTTATTTCTGTAAGGTAAGTAGTTATGACTCCTCCTTCATTTCTGACTTTTGTCTTCTCACTTTTCTCTTGGTCACTCTAGCTAAAGACTTTAATTTTGTTGAGCTTTTAAAAATCAACTTTTGGTTTTGTTTATTTTCCCTCTGGTATTCTATTTTCCATTTAAAAATTTTCCATTCCTCCCTTACTATTTCCTTCTTTCTGTCTGCCTGCTTTGGGTTTGATTCCCCCCCCCCCTTTTTTTTGTCTAGTGTCATAGTTTAGATCAGGTTATCGATTTGAGATTTTTAGTGCTTTTTAATGTACACATTTATAGCCCCACATTTCCTTCTAATTAAGCACTGCTTTGGTTTCATCCAATAAATATTGGTATGTTGTGTCTTCATTTTCATTCACCTCAGAGTATTCTGTGATTTCTTCTTTGACCCAGTTAGTGTTGTTTAATTTCCACATATTTATAAACTCCTCAGATTTCTTTAGGTTATTAATTTCTAATTCAATTTTGATTAGAGAACATACTTTAAACAATTTCAACCCTTCTAAATTGATTGAGGTTTGACTTATGGCCCAGCAAGATGGTCTATATTGGAGCATGTTCCATGTGCACTTAAGAAGAATGTATATTCTGCAGTTTATGGATAGAATGTTCTCCATATGTCTATAAGGCCTAGTTGGTTTCTCATGTTGCTCAGGTCTTTCTATTTTCATGTTGATCTTCTGCCTAGTTGTTGTATCCAATACTGAAAATGCGAATATTGATGTCTCTACCTTTAATATTGAATTAGCTATCTCTCCAACTCTGTCAGTTTTGCTTCTTGTATTTGGAGGCTCAGTTGTTAGGTACGTATGTGTTTATAATCATTATATCTTCCTGATGTATTAACTTTTGTCTGATATTACAATAGCTCCCCCAGCTATGTATGGTTGTTGTTTGAATGATATATCTTTTTTTATTTCCATCCTTTGACTTGCAAACTTTTTATTTCTTTGAATTCAAAGTGTGTAGCCTATAGGCAGCATATTGTTGGACCTTGTTTGTTTAGTCACTCTGATAATCTCTGCCTTTATGTTGGGTTGTTTAACTCAATCATGCTTAGTGTTATTATTGATAGAGTTTGATTTATGTCTGCCCTTACAGTTTTTGCTTTCTATATGTCTCATGTCTCTTCTTCATTCCTCTCTTCCTTCTTTAGTGCTTTCATTTCCATTAAGTGAATATTTCCTTCTTGTTCCATTTTAATTCCTTCAGTAATTTTTTAAATGACATATTTCTTTGTGGCTGCTCTAAGGCCAACAATATATATTTTAACTTACCAGAATGTATTTCATATTTATACTAACAATTCCAGTGCTATATAGAAATGTTACTCCCGTATAGCTCTATCTGCTCTTCTGTTTTTGTACTGTTATAGTACAGAGTCAAGATTTTCTCTTTGTGTTTGTCTTTCAAAATTTTTACTACAATAATATCTGAGTGTAGATGACTTTGGTATTATCCTACTTGGAGTTCATTGTACTTCTTAAATATGTAGAACAATGACTTCTTTCAGTGTTGGAAGTTTTCATCCATTACTTCTGTAAATCTTTTTTCTATTTCTTCATTGATATTTTCTATTCGATGAGCTGTTGTCATCATGCCTTCCTTTATTCATGTAAGCATGGTTTCCTTTAGTTCTTTGAACATGTTTATAACAGCTGCTTTAAATCTTGGTCTGCTAACCCAACATCTGGGACCTCTCAAAGATTAATTCTCTTACCTGCTTTCCCCACCCCCAGTGTATGGGTCACACTTTCCTTTTTCTTTGCAAGTCTCATAATTTTTGTTGTTGTTGTTGAACACTGGACACTTTAGATAATATATTATAGGAACTATAGATACATATATCCCCACCTCCTCTTCAGGGTTTGTTATTTTTGTTTTTTTGTGTGTTTATTTGCTTTTGTGACATGATTGGACTCTTTCAGTGAAATCTAATCCCCCCACAGTGTGCAACCTCTGAGCTAGCCTCAGTTACTAAAAATTTGTTAAATAAGTGAATGCATAAAATAGGTTTGTAATTTCTTACTTTTAATTGCTTTTTAGGAGAAACATCTCTTCTAGATTGCATAAATTTTATTTTTACCCAAGTTGGAGAATTTTTTTTTTGTTTAATGTAAATTAACTATTATTTTGAAGATAGGATCTGTGTGAAAGTAAGAGATCGAATAAATGACACCACTATGTCCTGTTCCACTTCTAAGAGCATCTGTCTTCCATTTAACATTAAATTTTCATTAAACATTTCCTTTCCTCAAGGTGCACGTGGCTCAGCTTTTTTTTCAAAGCATTATACCACCAGATGGAGAACCTGCTTTAAATTCCCTCGAATTCATTGTGTGCCTGGGGCACTGGTTGATTTATCAGCAATAGAGGCATAATAATATTTTCCCTTCCTGCCTTAAAAGAATTTTAGGTGTTAAAAATGATGTCATAAGTGTATTTTGAAAGTATTACAAAGATGTTCCCTGGTAAGGCACTGTTGCTGCTGTTATTATTAATTAGGAAGGGTTAGATGTTAAAACGGTGGTAATCATGCTCCCGGATCCAAATGTCAACAAACACATTTTGGAGAAAATATCTGTCAGGAAAGATCATGACTTCCATCTATAATTTGAATTCATGCCTGTGCCTCTCCAGGGCCTAAACAAGCCATCCTTTAGGTATTAGAGTTTCCTACAACTAATATTCACCTGTCGTAAGGTGACTCAGATGCAAGGAAGTGTAGTGGAAGAACACGTGATTTGAAAGCAGTTATTTGAAACTGAATCTTAATCCTCCCAATTTCTTCTGTCTAATCTTGCCTGAATCTGCTTAATCTCAAAGAGTCTCAGTTTCATCCCCAGCTAAATGGGCATCTTTCATGGTATTGCAGGAGAGGTTAGGTGAGAAAACACCCATCATCATCCTGGAACATAGTCTGTGCTCCCGGTTAATATAAGCACTCACCTCCCGAGCATTTACCCTGGGCCTTCCTCATGGGATGATCCCTTCATTTCATTTGCAGGTTTTCCATGGCCCCTGGCATGGTTTGAATAAGAATGGTTTAGGAGGGACATCTGATCTGAGAGATCAGTTGGATTTTATTGCATTCTCCTGATATCTGCATTGTGTTTATGAGAAAAACTAGCAGAGCACAGGACTCTAGGGATGTGGCACTCTAGAATGGTAAGTAGTGAAGAGAAAAATCAGATCAGAAGGGGCAACAATCAGATGGGGCATACTGCAAGAGGTCCCCTTGGCCGTTGGAGATGATTGGCCATATTGGGCACTTGGAAATAAGTTAGGGATGAACAGGAAGAATGGGACCCTGAGGGAGCAAGATAAGGATCTGGAAAACTTTTTTTTTTTTTAAGTGACCTTTTGGATTCATCGTCTTGGCATTGAAAGTGAGCACAGAGATCTGTACCAGTGCTCCCTATTTGGCAAGCCATCAAGAATGCGGTTTTGTGATTTTCTGCTGTGGAAATCATGTCTTGAAAAATTTTATCTACTAAGTGCAGTGCATTTAAGTAATTTATTAAGTGATTTATTTTCTTATTTGTACTCCTCTAAGATATACCCATCTGCCAAAGAAAATTTCTGGGTTTTATGAGATAAAAAGCAAATGACTTCTCCATAAATGCTCCTGTCTTTTCTTCCTCTCTACAGCACCCACCCCCTCCTCTTTTTGAGTTTGTCCCCTTTTAATCGATCCCCATCAAGGCTGTATTTACAGATGCATGGTGCCAGTGACCGACATTAAATTCCATTCTATCCCACTTGCCTGCCACTGATAAGTGGTGTGTGGTCTGTATCCACAGCGCAGTCAGTCAGCTGCGTTACTGCACCCGTGAGGCTTGTGTTGTTTGTCATGGCCAGGCACTGCTCACTGCTGGCTTCTCAGTGAAGGTGATGCATTCAATGTGCATTAAATAATTATCGACACTGTCAGGGAAATGGCAATTTTATGTTGTTCTGTGAAGAAAAATAGTGTGTATGGATTTGGAGAGCAGTGCGCCTTCCTTTACATAACTCATTACATTGGAAGATACAATTTTGTAAATAGAAGTGGAGATTTTGGGGCACCTGGGTGGCTCATTCGGTTGGGTGGCTAGCTCTTGATTTTGGCTCAGGTCATGATCTCAGGGTCCCTGGACGGAGCCCCATGATGGGCTCTGCCCTCAACAGGCAGTCTGCTCCAGGATTCTCTCTCTGCCTCTCCCTCTGCCCCTCCCCCTGGCTTGCACGTGCTCTCTTTCTCGCTTAAAAAAAAAAAATCTTAAAAAAAAAAGTTGCAATTTATTCTGCAGCTCTCCAGATGAAGCTATGCAAAATCACATGGCCTTTGGCATGAAAATGAGGCCCTATTTTCTCTCAGGTAGTGTTTGTCCCCTAAAAAGGAAAAAAAATCATTATAGAAAAAAATGTTCTGTTGGTCATTGCTTTCACTAGCTTCTGTCAAGTGGAGTCGAAATCTTTTATGCGTGGCTTCAACTTTGTTTCGTCTCGGAGTTGTTTTTGACCAGGAGGCTGAAAACAGTAGATAGTGGGGTCTGGCATAAAGATTACTTACGCTCCTGAGACAGGATCGAGTCTCTAGTGACTGTTATTACCGCTTTCATCACCACCTAATTCTTATTATTCATATCAATAATGGTAATACGTATCACAGAGTGATTAAGTGATTCAGTGAAGTTCCCATGGTTGGGAAAAGGAAGAGCTGAAAGTAATCCAAGGTCGTCTTGATTTCAAAGCCCATATGCTACCATTTCTACTCTATACCATTTCTCCTAACACTCTCTTGTGCCTTAGTTTCTCCGTCTTTACAAGTTCCTAGAGCCTGCCGCCCTTCCTCTTTGCCCACTCAGCTGGGATGATCATGTTTGAAATCACAGCTGGCAGTCTCATCCCCAGTGTTCCCTGGACGCTGGGCATGGCTTGCTTGGCTGTCCTTGTAAGCACCACCCTCTACAACCAGGTTTATCTCTTCAGCTTCATTTTACCTTGTAAATACATGATTGTAGCTACCTATGATTAACTGGATACTAACTCCATGAGGCATAATATCAGGCATCCACTAACAGTCCACTTTTCTTTAGCAAAGCACCCCTTTGTCATTCCCTCAGGGCCTGGTAGACCAGTTGATCATTTTACTCCACTCATGTGGCCAAGAGTTTGGCACACGATCAAGTGAGGCCAATCAGGTTCTGCCAGGAATAGACACTGGGTGGTGGGGGCAGTCTCTGGATATACCTGAATTGAGACATTGGAATGGTATCACCTAGCAATACCAAGAGTTCCCATCATGAAGTCCCCTGAGATGCCATGGTTCCCACCTTTCCTCAGGCCTGGTTTGTCTGCTGTTTGATTTTGTGACCCCCAACTACCCCAATTCCTCCCCATAAATTCCCTTTATTTACCTAAATTTACCAGAGTGGATCTGAGTATGTGATATGCAGGTTCTTCACTGAGCAATACAGAAGTTGGCTGTGGTTTGAGTTTGGCTCATGACAGGACTTGTGAGGATGTCCCAGTGGTCTCTGAGCTTGAGGAAACTGCCATCTTGGAGAAGATATTGAATAACTGCCCCCCCTCCCTGTGTGTGCAGTATCTTTTCAAATGAGGTGTGAACAACGTTTTGCAAAGAGTTGTTTTCACGTTCTGAGCACAAGTCCCTTCACTGTCACGAGGTCGTTTGGTTGCTCATGGTTCTGTGTGGAGAGGCAGAGGACCCAAGTGATCTGAAAACTCAAGAATGTGAAGCTCAGAAATGAAAGCAGTCGAAGGCATGGGTTTCCTTTCAGAGTGATGAAAATGTTCTGGAACTATTTAGTTGTGATGATTCACAACAGTGAATGTACTAAATGCCACTGAATCTTATACGTAAAATGGCTCACATGATAAAGGAAAGAAAGAAGCATGCCATTTTGATTCAAACCCTTTTCTGAACCCTACCCTTAGTTTCATTGGGGAATTCATGTCAACAGTAGAGATTCTTCCTTCCTACATGTTTTCACATTCAGGCCCCTGCAGAAAATGATCATAATTGCTCAGAACACTTAGGTAAACTGGAGGGATTTGAGGATGCTTATAGGAGGCTAAGCAAAAATTCATTTTATTTTCTTTATATTATGTGATTAGAAGAAAAAAATAGAAAATACTAAGGAAGGTATTAAATACCAAATTTCTATGAAACTTTTCAAACACAATCTTTTCACATTTTTTTCACGAGAAACTTGAGCATGCTTCTGTCCACATAATGTTTTGCATCATCCCCAGCTTTACTGAAGATATAATTTATATACAGTAAAATTCGCCTATTTTAAATAAATAGTAATGAGTTTTAGCGATTGTCTACACAACCAACACAATCAAGGTGTGGCCATCTCCTTCATGTCCAAAAATGCAGCATGATGTTTTCCATTCCTTTGCAGTTGATTTCCTTACCTGACTCCTGGCACCTGCTGCATCAGCAACTGCTGATCTGACTTCTGTCACTATAGTCTTGTCTTTACTACAATTCCATGTAAATTGCATCATACAGTGGCATTTTGTTTGACTTTTTCTTTTTTAAAAAAAGATTATTTATTTATTTGAGAGAGAGAGAAAGAATATGAGTTGGGGGAGGGGCAGAGGGAGAGGGAGAAGCAGACGCCCCGCCGAGCAGGGAGCCCGACGCGGGACTCGATCCCAGGACCCTGGGATCATGACCTGAGCTGAAGGCAGGTCATTAAGCTGAAAGCTTAACCAACTGAGCCACCCAGGTGCCCCTGACTTTTTCTTATTTAGCCTAATGTTTTTAATACTGATCTGTGTTGCCATGTGTATCAATATTTGGTTCCTTTTTATCACTCAGTAGTATTCCATTGTACAGATATATAATAGTTATTGATGACATTTAGGGTGTTTGAAATAGCTGATATTATCAATAAAGCTGCTATGAACATTCCTGTACAAGTCTTTGTGGGGACATGTGTTTTTATTTATTTAGGCCTTCCTTTGTTTTTCCAGTGGGTTTGCTTAGCGATGGTAAATTTATGTTTAGCTTTTTAAGAAACCACTTAACTGTTGTCCAGAGTGGCTGCAGAATTTCACATTCTTACTGGTAATGTATGAGAATTCCATTTGCTCCATATTCTTACCAACTTTTAGTGTAGCTAATATTTTTAATGTTAGCCATTTTAGTAGATGAGTAGTGGAATCTCATACTAGCTTTTTTTCTCTCTTTTTTTAAAGATTGATTTATTTATTTGAGAGAGAGAGAGCACAAGTGGGAGGGACAAGGGGAGAGAGAGAGAGAATTCCAAGCAGACTCTGCTGAGCATGGAGCCCGATGTGGGGCTTGATCTCACAACCCTGATATCATGACCTGAGCTGAAACCACATCAGCTGCTTAACCAACTGCACCACCCAGGCACCCTTCACATTAGTTTTAATTAACACTTCCCTAATGAGAGGTGATGGTGAGCATCTTTTCATGGCCTTTTTTGCTATTTGTATATCCTGTTTTGTGAAGAGTCTGAATAATTTGAATGTTTTTTCTTGGGTTTTATTAACTTGGAAGATTTCCTTCAATAATTTGGATATATGATATTGTTATGTATATGTGTACATATTATATATATAAAAAAGTATATATTAAAGATGTAGATACATATATATGAAAAAGTATATATTAAAGATGTAGATACATATAAGTATATGTAAAGATATATATAAAATTGTGTATATATATAAATATATATATAAGTAAGGTAAGTATAAGTAATGTAAGTATACATATGTAAATGTGCGTATATATATATATAAGGATATATAGGTAGATAAAGGTATATATGCATGTATATCTTTGTCAGATGTATTAAATATCTGGTATGTTAAATATGTATATTTGTGCTTTTAACTATATCTTTTTAAAGAGCAAGTTCTTAATTTTGATGATGCCCGTTTTGTGTTTTTTCATGCTTTTGAATCTTTTTAAAGAAATTTTTGCTCTACTCAGTGTCATAAAAATTTAATTCTATGCTTTCCTCCTAGAAATTATATAGTTTTGTGTCTAATGTTTTGCTCTATGATCCAGTTTGAATCAAGTTATTTGTATGATGTGATAGGTTCATTTTTTTCCATACTAATATCCAATTGTTTCAGCACATTTATTGAAAAGGCTGAATATTTCCCATTGAATGATCTTAGTGCCTTCATCAGAAATCAACTGGCCCGGATCTTTGTGGGTCTGTTTCTTGACTTTGTTCTGTTAATCTTTTTTTTTTTAAGATTTATTTTATTTATTTATTTGAGAGAAAGAAAGAGCAGGGGGAAGGGCAGAAGGAGAGAATATCAAGTAGACTCTGCACTTAGCACAGATCTAGATTGAGCATGGAGCCTGATGCAGGGCTTGATCGAAAGACCCTGAGATCATGACCTGAGCTGAAATCAAGAGTCAGGCACTCAACTAAGCCAGCCAGGTGCCCCATGTAAGTCAAATTCTTTTGAGTACTGTAAGCCTTTGGCCTTTCCATATAAATTTTTGAATCAACTTGTCAATTCTTCAATCAAGCCTGTTGTTTTGTTTAAGATAATTTTTAATATAGAGACTCATTCGGGAAAAATTATGGTATTAGCAATATTTGAACCCTTGAAGCCACTCATGTCATATGTTTCTCTGTTATTTAGGTTATTTAGGCTTTCTTTAATTTTCCTCAACATTTTTTTTAAGTTTTTGATATAAATGCACACTTTTCATGCAATTTATTCCTAAGTATCTGACTTTGCTTCTCATTGTAAATTGATATTTATTTCATTTTCCAATTGTTCATCAATAGTATATAGAAATACAATTAAATTTTGTATTTTAAATTTTGTATTTTATCTTGGAAACTTTATGAACTCACTTATTAGTTCTTAGCAGCTTTTTTGATGATCATTTAAGATTTTTAAGGCACATTATCACATCATTTCCAATACAGATTTACTTCTTTCTTTCTGAACTGAGTGCTTAACAAATGTTTTCCTTGCCTACATCGGTGGTTAAAACATTTAGCACAATGTAGAGTAAGAGTGATAATGGCATCCTTGCCTCGTTCCTGCTTTTCAAGTAGAAGCTGTTCGGTCCTTCCCCACTGAGTATGAAGCTAGCTCTTGAGCTTTGCAACAGATGCCCTTTGTCAGATTAAGGAAATTTCCGTGTATTTGTAGCTTTCTGAGAGTTTTTGTTTCTTTGGCAAACATTTTCTCTGCATCTGTTGACATGCTCAGGTGTTTTTTCCTCCTTTATTCCACTGATAACTGTGAACCATGTTGATTCATTTTCAGATGTCACACCAACCTTACATTCTGGTATAAACCCTTCTTGGTCAAAATTTATTATCCTTTTATATATTGCCAGACTCCATTTGCTAAAATATTGTGAGGTTTTCGCATCTATGTTATGACAGATGTATGTAAATGTACATTCTTTCCTTGTGATACATTTGTCTGGTTTTGTTAGTGTAACACAGGCTTACAAAATGAGTTGGGAAGTAATACCACTCTTTTCTGAAAGATTTTGAGTAGAATTGGTATCATGTCTTTCTTATATATTTGCTAGTGAATACATTCACCAGTGAGCACATCTGGGCAGGAATTTTCCTTGCGGAAACCTATTAATTATAAAGTACATTTCTTTCATATATATAATGCTATTCAAGTTCACAATTCCTCTCGGGGTCAGTTTTGGTAGCTTGTATTTGTCAAGGAATTTGTCTATCTAACCCTAAGTTGTTGAATTTTTTTTTTGACAAAAAGCTGTTCATAATATTATGATAGTATTATGATAATAGAGGCTTTTCAATTTCATTAAACTCCTCAAAGAATCAGCTTTAGGTTTCATTGATTTCCTTATTGTTTGTCCTTTAAAAATGTTACCGATTTCTTCTCTCTCATCTTTAGTAATTCTTTCCTTCTACTTATCTTGGGTATATTATTTTCTCTGTATTTTTTTAAGATTGTATTTATTTATTTATTTGACAGAGAGAGAGCACCAGCAGGAGGAGCAGCGGAAGGAGAGGGAGAAGCAGGCTCCCCGCTGAGCAAGGAGCCCGATGTGGGGCTCAATCCCAGGACTCTGGGATCATGACTTAAGCTGAAGGCAGATGCTTAACCTACTGAGTCACCCAGGCATCCCCCAAAATTTTACATTGGAAGCTTAGAGAATTGACTTTAGAGCTTTCTTCTTTTCTAGGAATTTGAAGCTATATTCTCTATAAACACTACTTTTCCTGTATCTCTCAAATTTTTGTAATTGAATTATTATTCAGCTCCAAGCATTTGTAGTTTCTTTTTAAATTTTTGAGACATGGATTATTTAGAAGTATGTGGTTTAGTTTTTCTAATATTTGGAGCTCTCTAGATACTTTATTGTTACTGATTTAGTTTAATTCCATTTTGGTTAGACAACCTATCTGTATGATTTCAGCATTTAAAAATTATTTAGGCTTGTCTCATGGCCCGGTGTGTGGTCTGGCAACTGAGCCATATGCTTTGTAAAGACTGTGTCTTCTGTAGTTGTTGGGTCTCATGCCCTGTTAATATCAATTAAGTCAAAGTAACTGATAATTTAATTATTGATATGGTTAGGCATGTGTTTGCCTTTTTATTTTTTTAAGAGAAGGAGAGAGAGCGAGAGAGCAGGAGCAGTGGGGGAGGGCAGAGGGAGAAGGGGAGAGAGAGAATCTCAAGCAGGCTCCATGCCCAGCACAGAGCCTGATGTGGGGCTCAATCTCCTGATCCTGAGATCATGACCTGAGCAGAAATCAAGAGTCGTTGCCCAACTGACTGAGCCACCCAGGGACCCCTGGGTTTGCCATTTCAGTTTCAACTTTTTGTTTCCTTTGGTTTTCTTTGTTTGTTTGTTTATTATTTCTTTCCTGTCTTTTGGGGGGAAGGTATCATTTGGTTATTTTTAGAATTCCATTTTTATTTTCTTAGCAGCTTCTAGCTTTCCATCTTATATTACATTGTAGTGGTCCATTTAGGGATTGCAATGTAAATTCTTAGGTTTTAACATTTATCTATGGTTAATATTGTACCATTTCCTGAAAAATGTATCAAGTGTGCCACCATAAAGGTCTATATGGATCTCTGTGTTACAAATATATTACAAATCCACGAGTTTGTAATTTTGTCTTTAGAGTCATATGCATTGTAATGAAATTATATGGAAAAAAGGTGAAAATAGTTTGACATTTACCAGATTTTTTATCATTGCTAAAGCTAGTCATTCCTTTCTGCGGCTATGAGTTTCAATCTGGTTTGATTTTTCTTCTGTTTGAAGAAATTCCTTTAGCAGTTCTTGTTTGAGAACTGTTTTCCACAAATTCTCTTAGTTTACATTTATCTTATTATGACTTTACTTTCCCTTCATTTTTAGAGAAAAATTTCACTAGATCTAGAATTCTCTCTTGAGAAATTTCTCTTTCAGCACCCTAACAAAATGGTGTTCTACTCTCCTCCAACCTCTGTACTTTGTGATAAGGAGTCAGCTATTAATCAAGTAAAGAGTTGGTGTTTTTCTTGCTGCTTTTATTACTTGCTTTTATCATCAGCTTTCAATGATTTGACTATAATGTGTGTCTTTCTTTTGTCTTGCTTCATGTTTGCTGAGCATTTTGAATCTGTAAATGTACATTGTTCATTAAATTTGGAATATTCGACCATCATTTCTTCCAAAATGTTTTTTACCCCGTTTGTTGTTTGTGCTCCAATTACACATATGTTAGACTGGTTTATATTGCTTAATAGGTCATGAAGCTCTACTTGCTTTTTTTTCAACAACATTTTTTCTTTGCTCTTAACATTGGATAAATTTGATCTTTCTGCAAGTTCACTTACTCTTTCCTGTGTCTTTGGCATTCTGTTAAATTCATCCAGTGATTGAAAATTTCAGATATTACACTTTCCACTTAGGGACTTTCCATTTGGTTCTTTTTTATTATTTCTATTTGTTTACTGTCACTTCCTGGGTTTTTTGTTGTTGTTGTTTGTCACTGGCATATTTTCTTTCACTTCACAGAGTATAGTAATTATAATGGCTGTTTGAAATTTCATTTTGGCTAATTCTAACATCTGGGTTATATTGGAGCTGACTACAGGTCAATTTTCTCTTGTGAATGGTTCCATTTTCCTGTCTCTTTGCATTTCGGATACATTTTTATTATATCTTAGACATTATGAATATGCAGATGTAGAGATATTGGGTTCTTTTATTTCTCTCTAGTGAGTGTTGGTTTTGTTTGGGTGGGCAATTAAGTTGGTTGGACTTGAACTGCAATCTCTACTTCTTGGTGGGTAACTCCAATTTCGGTGCAGATCTTGGTGTTTAACTGAGTTGATTTGACTCATTTCCGTGCCCACATGTTTTAGGGGTTAGCCAAGGTTATGGAAAGACAGAATTTGGGGATTCTATCTCTGGTGTTCTGCCTCTCTCTCCAGGGGCTACAGTTGACCCATATTTAATTGGTCCCTTGACAGAAAGCTGTGGTTTCTCCATCAGCACCCATACTGCTCCATGCTCCATGCCGACCGTGTTTGACCTCAGGCTAAAAGCTGTGAAAATAACAACTCAATATTACTGTCCTGTGGGCATGGACTGTCCAGTGGACCATGTCTGCTTCTTTATACTCCTCAGCGCCTTCAGGTCACTGTTTGTTTTGTATGATATTCACAGTTGATAGTTATTATCTGCCGACGTGCTGGATTGGTTGGATCTTACTCAGCCATTACCCTTATGAACATAATTTTTCACATCACATTTATGCTTGACAAGGCTATCCTCAATTCCTGATAATGACATTTTAATGGTGATCTTTCCAAATTTTTGATAGTCACCATTGGCAGGAGAATTTATTCACACAGGTAGGTGATAAAACATTTAAAACCACTTTTACAACTATTCAAAATTTGCAGTTGCTAAAAGTGTATTTAAAGGAGCTAACAGCTTCTCTCTCTCTCTCTCTCTTTTTTTTTTTTTTTTGCCCTGACAAAGGTAATGCTGAAATTTCTTGTGATAATTCAAATGGGTTTCAAATCCAACAGAATGTTTTCATATCAAGTATTTCAAAATAATGATGATGCTCTAATTAGTAGAAAACACATGCATTGTTAGAGCAGTCACCCCACAGCTAGCCTGGATGCCACTGAAAGGGCATATTAGCTGCAAAAGCCTCTGATATGTGGGAAGGCAGAGATTCAGAGTCCCCTGGAGCTCTTCTTCCAGGAACACCTGCTGATATCTCAGCTTCCACAACTCTAACTCTTGTTCCTTCACCTGTGCACCTGACTGCTTAGGTATTTGAAACACAAACCACACTGGCAGGTCTGTGGGCCTGTTGTTTAGGGCAGGTTGGGGTATACCATACAGCTGCCTTCAATAAAGGTGTCCAAGGTATGGAGGAACTGTGCCAAAACACAGGTGTCATTCATCATGCCCAATGCTTACTGAGATATTAGGATCGGCTGTCAGGTCCACCTCTGCTCAGCTCACCTTCTTAGGAACCCTAGATGAAGTTATTCATGCTTCCATGTGTGGGCTTTGGGTCTCCAAGCTCCACTTGGATGCTAAGAAGGCTAAGGGGGTAGGGTCAACACATAACACACTTGTAAGCCATTCATAGCACTTTAGTGCACTGAGAGGCTAATCTTCAGATGGTAAGTACTTACAACTAATATTGATGTTGAAAAAAAAATACTTTCATAGTAGATAGTAAAAAGCCATGATTTTTCATTCAACATTCCACCCCTACTCTGATTTCCCAGCCCCTGGGACCCCTCCTCACCTTCCTCCTCCTGTGTGATTATGACTAATACAATTTGTTAAATCTTTCAGTGTCTCTCAACTTTACTGTGCATTCTAATTATTTGAAATCTTGTTAAAATGCAGATTCTGATGGCGGGGTACATGGAGGCAGGTGGAGAGCAGATCCAGCACTTTTAACAAGCTCCTAGGAATGCTGAGCCTGCTGGACTGTGGGCTACACTGAGTAACAGGGACGTATTTTGAATACTACCTCTGAATGTATTATTATGAGACATTCGTGAGGAAGTTTTGAAATAGCCTAGTGGTTATAGTGTTCGATAAGGGGTCTGACTGCATTAAGCTCAAATCTGAGCTCATCTGCTAACTAGCTTTGTAATACCCGGCAAGCTACGAAACCCCTCTAGACCTCAGCATCTTCAGTAGTAAATGAAGATAATAGTACATCTCTCCTAATGATGGTGCTGTGATGATTAACGCCACAATACATGTAAGAGTTTAGAACAGTGCACAGCACCTAATAAAGTCTCAGTAAGTATCAGCTATCATGTATTACTGTGTATCCTCTTGAGTGGCTTATAAATTTATTATAGAGAGACACAATTTCACAATCAAGGGAAAACACAAACATCTCATTTGACAAACTTAATCAAATCCCCAAATGTCTAGTAGAGCAAATGTGTTCTCTTGGTGTCTGGAAATTTTCTTACAGGAGGTAGCCCTTGAGGGGAGCCTGGGTGGCTCAGTTGGTTGAGTGACCTACTCTTGGTTTCAGCTCAAGTCATGATCTCTTGGTCGTGAGACTGAGTCCTGCGTTAGGCTCTGTGCTCAGCTCGGAGTCTGCTTCAGGTTTGTTTCCCTCTTTAATTTACCTCTACCTCTCCCTGCTCTCTCTCTCTCTCTCTCAAATTAAGAAGAAAAAAATCTTAAAAAAAAAAAGAGGTAGCTCTTGGAGGTTGAATGGGATTTAGATAGCTGAGAGATTCACCCACAGAGCCTTCATTGTGTATGCTGTCTTTGAACATGATCTAATAAATCATAAGCAGACTCTATGGACTCCTAGGGAGGAGAGAAATATGATTATTCTAGTTATGGATGTTTTGGTGGTAGGAAATGGGGCTCACTCACATTATCACAGGGATAGGAGGTTTATTTATAGGATCTTCATGCAGGGAATCACAGGAAAAGCTGAAAAAATAAGGATTCAGGGAAGGGCAGAAATAAAGGTCATTCTGGACTTCTATCACACATCCACTTAATTTTCTTGGCTTCTTTGTTTCCCACTCTCCATCCTGACCAGCTATTTCCATTTACTCATGTAATTAAATCAACTAATATCTGTGGACTTCCTAGCATATGCTGGCCACAGTTCTAGACATTGGCATTAGCTATACTTGTAAACTGAAAAGATAAAATCCCTGTCCTTGTGCAGCTTTTATTTTAGCAAGGGCAGAAAGACAATGAGCAGTGAGCATCATAAATTAACTACATTGTATAGCACAGCAGAAGGTGATGCAGGAAAATAGGGAGCAGGGAGAGAGACAACGGGAATGTTGCAATTAGGTAGTGGGTTCTATTTTGAATAGGGTGCTCAGCATGGGCCTCATTGAAAAGGTAACATTTGAGTAAAGGCTACAAGCAGGTGGGGAGGGGGTATTGCTAATAGGCTGAACAGAAATCAAGTGGAAGAACATTCTAGACAAAGGCTAGACAAAGGCATGCTTCATGGCCTTAAGCTCCTCAGTTATGTTTGAGAAACAGAAAGGAGGCTAGTGGAGGTGGACGGGAGTTAGGCATGCGAGAACAATGGAGAAAGAGGGCAGAGAGGTGTGGTGATGCCTCATATCAAGCAGACGCTGGAGGGACTTTGGCTTCTCTTCTCCTGAAATGGGAGCCACTGGAAGGTGTGAATCAGAGTATGAACATGGTGTGATAGACATCTGGAAAGGATACTTCTAGTGCTGTTTGAGAACAATAAAATGAAGGGGCAAGGTTGGAAACAGGAAGACCATTTATAGTGCAGAGATGATGATGGCTCAGATCAGGTGGGGAGAATGTAATGAAGAGGAAGATCCAAGGGGATTCACGGATGGATTGATTGTGGGATGGGAGAAAAATCAAATGTGTGAACACTATCAAGTGACACAGAGAAGACTGCAGGCAGAGAGGCTGGGTGGGAGAATCAGAAGTCCCAAGTGAACATGTAACCATGTCCAAGTGGAAATGTTGAGTAACCGCTGTATGGACACGTATGGGGTTCTGGGGAGAAGTTTTGGTCTAGAGGTATGATTTGGAGTTGGCATATGGATAGCATTTGAAGCTCTGAGGGCTGGAAAACATTTAGAGAGAAGAGACTGAAGACCGAGACTTGAGCACTCCAGTGTTAAGGGTTCGGGAAGAAGAAGAATCCAGCAAAAGAACCTGAAAAGGCAATGTGCCAGGACACCTACAGAGTCTTGTGTCCTGGAACCCGAGTGAAGAAAGTGCATTGATGGGAGAAATTGAGTAACCGTTGTAAGTGCTGTTGACTCATGAAGTATGATGTGGACTGAGGAGGCACCATTGGATTCAGCAACATGGGGGTTGTTAATGACTTGGACAAGAGCAGTTTCTGCAGAACGAGAGAGGTGAACACCCAACTGAAGTAAGTATAAAGAGAGAACTGGAGGTGAGGAACTGGAGACAGGGGGTGCGTTCAGCTTGTTAGGGGGTAATTTTGGGGAGAGAGCTGTATCGTTGTGTGTATAACCCTGGGAGGCTTGCTTCTCTCCCTGGCTGTCCTGGGTCACACTTAGGCACATGGGCAACCATTTAACCAGGTCCACCCTGGGGCCAGGATCTTATAGCTGTTCCTTCTCTGGGATCTTGCTGTCTCTCAATCTGTAATAGAAACCCTTCTGAAGACTGAGAGGAATCATACTACACAGAAGGAAGCTTCAGGATGTGACTGTCCAGAGAGCAAGTACATAGCTCTCTAAGTGAATAGCAGCCTGCTATGTAAATTTCTGTCCTCACCCTCTGTGGTTGACTGATCTTGGACAAACCCATTAGTAATCACTGTGGAGTCCACCATCAAATGTATCCTGATCCTTCTAGAAACTTTTCATGTATTTGTTCCGGACAGCTTTTCAGAGAAACAAATTACGTCTCTTTATTGTCGACGGTATAAAGAAACGCTCTATCTTTTTTTATCCTAAGATTATGTTGCTCACATTTGAAAAGAGGAAGAGAGGGTGGTGAGAGCTGATTTTACACTCAGGTGAACATCTCGGCTTCCTCTGTGAAGCAGAGATACAGAGATTACAAGAAGCTCCCTTTTCTTTGTTCTGTGATGCATTGTTGTGGAAAGTACTTGTTTTCTTCCAACAGAACCTGCTTGTAACTTGGTCTGTCTACTTCAACTCTGTCTTTAGAGATAGGTCATACAAGAACTGGGTCGTGAGATGATCAGTTTTTCTGATGAGACAAACGAGGTCTGTGACAAATGCTGAGATCTCAGTAGATTTGCTAAGATCAGTACTTCTGGTTTTGTTCTTTGGTTTTAGATTGTGAGGTGGTATCTTACTGACACACATTCTTCCGATGGTGAATGAAGCCCGCACACAGTAGGTCTCTCTGATTTGGTTGTGGTGCAATCAGAGTTTGCTATTTCCCTGGCTTGGCTGTTTATTGTATGTTTCTGAGTCTGGTTCTACTTGAAGGAGCTCATTGGTCAAGAGTCTGACTCCGCACACACTCAGCTCAGGGTCAATGTTCCACCGAGGGTTGATGCTTTGTTTTCATGTCTGTCTCTAATCTCTGGACTGTGAACTCTGGGAGGTCAAGGTCGATGACTTCATTTTTCCTTATAGTATTCAGCATATTGTACCCACAAAGCTCCATACTTCAACTGTATTGACAAATGAATGATAATGGCCATGATTAGCTTATAATGGACAGGTGAGAGACTTTTTAAAGAATACAATGAATGTTCAGAAGAATATTCAGATTGCTCAGTTCAGTATAACTTTTATCTTTTGTATGTCACATGTTGTCCATTGATTCAGAATATTGATGAGGACTTTTGACCTGGTCTGAATAGGGTTCATCCAAAAAAAAAAAACAAAAAAAAACACAGTTTCTGGGAGGAGGGTGGAGGATGCATGGTTTATTTGGGACTTGCAAAGATATGGTATGATAATGGGGAGGTAATGCGAAGGGTATTAAAAAACAACAACAACAACAACAAATAGCCAAACCCCCAGCTATCACTGTGGGCAACTAAAGCTTAAGCCTTCAGGGAAACTTCGGGAAATGCTATAAAACGCACACTTCAGAACGATCCTAGCCAAGGGGTAAAGAGCCGCTGTATTTATGTTCCCACACCCATCAGTCATTGGTAAGGGATGTGAACATCCTGGGAAGATATCAATCTCCAGTCACTTCCACCCCACCTTATGCTCAGGCTGAATGGGTTCTGGCAGCCCAAGGCCAGCCAGCCAACAAAGATGCAGTTCCTGGCTCTTACTAGTCAGACTGGTGTGCACAGAAATGGTAATGGAATCTGAAGGGATATGGGCCCAGCACACTTCCACTAAGACCGCAAAGTGCTAATGCGTAAGCCATCATCTGCTTTATTTATCCTTTTTACTCTCAGGATCACTCTCCGTTAATGTAAGAAAATGCCCTTTAATATATGAGCGAATACATGTGAAAGCATCTTGGAATGCATTTTCTAAACCATGAAATGGGATACACATGTATTGTTGTGATCATTATTGTAGTTATTACAATGACGATAGCTTGATTATAGTTATCAGCACTTGAGGGGGTTAGAAAAATGTTTTTTTGAGGACAGACGTGAGATGCGAAATTTCAGTACAACTCCAGTTACACATAATCAATAATTGTCCAAACCAAGGCCCGGGGCTGTACTTGAATCAATTTAGAAATGAAAGAAGGAAGATTATTCACACATCTGTTGATTGTCTCTCTCTTGGGGGACAGTGGCCAATGAGGTCTTCACCAGGGTCCTGTAAGTATATAAAATATCTTAAATGGTGTATTTTGGGGCAAGCGGCTGTTTGATCAGAGTCTGGCCTCTAGCTCTTCTACTTCTTTGATGTTAAAAATGCCTGATCCTGCTTTGCATATTTAATCTTATTTGAACCCAACCAAGGACTTGTGAAGAAGCCATAGTTTTGACTTCTACTTCATGTTGGATATGACTTCTGTCCAGGGTCATGCCTTTTTTTTTTTGGCCCAATCCCCTTGAACCAGACCATTCATAAATACTATGGTTTGGATTCACTTACCTTACACCTGTGACATTTAGTGACTTAAACTAGCTAGTCTAATGCCCACCTCTGGAAAGTTTCACTTCCATCAGTTTCCAAAACTACACCCCCCCTTGCCCTCAACTTGCTCTCTGTTCTCTGCCAGGCACTCCCAGAATGCCTTTCTGCTGGAGCCACCTGCCATGATGGTTCCTACTTGCATAGAAGACATGTAGGGTGAAGGGCAGAAAAGGGTGGATATGGAAGCCATGTGGGTGATGGAATTATCAGGATTTGTGACTGGTTGGACATGGTTGTGAGAGGGAGGTGTCGAAGATGATGGATTATGTGAGTGTTGGGGCTTTCAACGGAGAAAAGACATATGGGGACAGAGCAGGCCTGAGTAAAAGATACATAGATACTGATAGATCTTTTTTTCCCACTGAGTAAAATAGGGCTGTGGGTAAAAGCAAACCTTACTGTTAAGTTGTTTAAATTGATTGACAGCACAATAATGGATGAGAGATGATTATTTTCCTGGTCATCCTGCTAATAGAGCTTAAATTTATTAACATTCAAATAACTAATAAGAGTACATTTTCTATTGATAACATGTCTAGAGTCTTAAGAGGATTCTCATTTGGTGAAAGGCACAAGAGGAACCATTTTTTTTCTGGTTGTGAATCAACCCTATTTAATTAGAAACAATAAAATTCATTGTATTTGAGCAGGAAGATACTTGGAAGTATTAGGTTGGGTATAATCCAGTCTCATTTCCAATAGTTGAGCCAGGAGACCTGGGGAAGGATGTCTGGGGGTGCATACTTTCTGAACTAATGGTGCTGGCATTGCTGAGTCAATTAGATTTAATTTGGTTTCTTGTTTGATCCTCTGGCTGGCCTATAACTGAAAACCTGAATATTTTCTCATATTATTACTATTGTCCTCAGACAAAGACCTCTTGAATTCATAGAGCAATCTATAATGTAGCTATCCATTTCCCATCTGCTCTGTGTGCACCTTAACTGATAGCTATTCAGACATTTATTTCAGATAGCAGTGCCTGTCATGAACTGAGGGTTCCTTTGAATCTGGGCTTTTGAGATCCAGATTGGTAGCCTTGGAAATTTATTCTTCGACAAAGGTCTGTTGAGGGCCCTTCTCATCTGGAAGAAGGACATGGAAAAAAAGAAAGGCTCACAAAACCTTCATAATCCTCTTTCATCTACGGAATTACCAAGAATGTTCTTGGAAGAATGGCCTGTGCCGACTTCCCTGACATTTCACTAGTATAAGTAATTTCTGATTATTTCTAGTTTCCTCTGTTTGAATCTGTGTGTGACCCAACAGAATCATTTTCTGGGGAGTGGATCTGATGTGATTTCAAATAAGATAGCAAAAGGGGAAAGTGAATACATCAGCTAAGGCTGCAGAGAAGCACCAGTTCTGGCTTTGGGGGGGACGGCGCTAGATGAGGGCACTGGTGGTAGAGAGACAACCTTTAGATATAAATGGCCGGAAGGTTTATGCTCCAGAGCTTGGAGACTCCCAGCAGTGAATATTTACATAGACATTAACTGGGGCTAGACACTGTTCTAAGTACCCTTTCCATATTGTATGCTTAAGGATTTCGGTCCTATTATCCCAAATTTATAGAAAATGTATTAGGTGGGTATCTTCAGAGAAATGAAACTAATAGTTAGCATTCTCCAGGGAAACAAAACCTTATACATTATAAAGAACATGAAAAAAAGAAAAACCAACCAAAAAACCAAGACCTACAGTTGGTAAGCCAAAGACTCAAGACAGCTGATTGTATATACCCAATCTGAGTCTGAGTCTGAAGGCAGAAGACTCATGTCTCAGCTTGAAGACAGTCAGGCTCTGAAGGGGAGTGAATTCTCTCTGATTCAGCCCTTTGTCCTATGCAGGGAGGCCTTTAACTGATTAGATGAGGCCAACCCAAACTGGGGAGGACAATCAGCTTTACTCAGTCTACCATATCAAATGTTAATTTTATCCAGAAACATCCTGATTGACACACCCAGAATAATGTACTATCTGGCACTCTAGGGCCCGGTCAAGTTGATACATAAAATTAACCGTTGCAGTTTAGGGAAACTGAGGCAGAGGGCGATAAGTAACTTGACGCAGGTCACACAGCAAGCACATAACCACAGATTTGAACCCAGGCTGTTTGACTCAAGGACCAGTTCGGCAACTATGGGACATTGTCTATGCCATGGTCTAGAATGTGTGTCAGAGACATATCAGACAGTGTAGTTTCCTCAACCCTGTAAAGGGAAATCTCCTTAATGTAAGGCATGGAATTGGATACAAAACCTAAAGGGAAATCTCCTTAATGTAGGGCATGGAATTGGATACAAAACCATCTAGAAAAAAATAAAGGGGACTTTATTAATGCCACAAAAATAGGAAATATAAACACGGAAAAATTAATCTAGTGTTTAACCATAATAAAGTGTTTAATCAATGTTTGTTGAATTAATCAATAGTTTTTGAACAAGTGGATTTAATTATTGGTAATTTGTTAAAGTTTATTGTGAATATGTCCAGTCTCCACAAATGGATGATAATGAACCCATGGGCCAGAAATGTATCTTGTACATGTCTCTGTCTACCACAAGGCCTTACATGGTTTATGGGATCATGGGGGGTGCTCGATAAATATTGGTCGATATGGCTAGATTGACAATTAAAGATGTTAATCAATGAACTAATCATTACATATGCTGATAAGTATATACAGTTAACCCTTGAGCAATGTAGGGGTTAAGGACGTTGACCCCCTGTGCAGCCAAAACTCCGTGTCTAACTTTTAACTGCCCCAAACTTAAGAGCTAATAGCCCACTGTTGACCAGAGCCTTACCAATAACAGATAGTTTATTAGCACGTTTTGTATGTTATATACTGTATATATATTATATATATCTACTGTATATATATTATATACTGTATTCTTACGACAAAGTAAGCAAGAGAAAAAAAGGTGTTTTTAAGAAAATCATAAGGAAAATACAGTATGGTACTGTACTTATTGGAGAAAATCCGTGCATAAGTGGCCCCACACAGTTCAAATCTGTGTTGTTCAAAGGTCAACTGTACATTGCTTTGTGAGAATAAGAGAGTATAGAAAAGTTGTTCAGTAAATTCTATTGAATCAAATTTAAATATTTTGCAATGGGAAAAAAATTCTTTTGTTTTAAGCAGAAAAATAAAGACAAGATAAAAAGTTTTCCCTCAATTTTATCCTGATGATGGAAATGGGGGGTGGGGTGGGCAGAGCCAAAGCAGATTGTAATGAGCAGAATGACTTAAATGGTGGAATGGTCGGTTCTTGTCTACAGGTTTACAGAAATGAAATTAAACTTGGGCTTTCTATTGCAAAACAATAAGCAAATTGAAGGCCAATTATACCAGCTCATCAAAAAAAGCCAGGCGGACTGGAGAGGATTTTGCATTTCTGAGTAGAACGACTTTTCAGATGAAAGAATTTATTACAAGAAATTGAGAACATCTGGGCCATCAAAGACAGAATGCGGTGAATAATTGGACAATCATAGACTGGCATCCATTTGAATAAGAGGCACTTCCCCAGTTCCCAGTAGGGGAAGTGTTCAAAATTCCTCATCAAGGGGGGAAATGAAGCTCAGTGTTTAAAACATGATTTTCCTACCTGGTTGTTATTTGGTTATAAAAGAAATCTAATTTGGGAACCTCCATTCCATCAAGTTATTCTTGCGACCAAAACTAGGTTGAAATAGAGAAGTGGTTAGCTCTGTCCTCTATTCCAAGCACTGGGTTAAGTCTTACCCATTATTCATTTCTGATCCTGGCAACCATTACATTCATAACCAGCCAGAACAACTGTGCTTCTCCCATTCTTTGCTTTGCTTTTCTTTGACATCTCTACAATGAGGGGCCACCCTGCTGACATCCTACAGGTGCCAGACAGATGCCTGTAGCCAATGAAGGAGTCCCTGATGGGGTGAGGCTTTGGGGTGGTCCACATGAGCAGGGCTGAGCTAACCTAGTCCCCACTCCACTCAGTGCCGTGCATCCTCCTTATATGCGACAGTGGGAACATCCAACATTATGCCCTACGTCAGGTTAAATGCTGAGCCAGATAGTTTACACACATACACTATTTCCAATCACTTTAATAGTGCTTTTAGGTAGTAATTGTTATCCCATCTTACAGTCAAGGAAACTGAAGATCAGAGATGATACGGTCAGTCAGATGATATAGTCCAGATGATACTATATAATAACTCAGTGCTCAGTGACTTAAAACCACAAACGTTTAACAAGCACTGGGTGATGTATGGAAGTGTTGAATCACTATATTACACACCTGAAACTTATATGACACTGTACGTTAACTATACTGGAATTAGAATTTTAAAAACCACAAACTTTTATTTATTTTTCATGCTACATGTCTACCAGGGTTGGCATGGGGCTCTGCTCATTGTAGTCCCCTGGGACTCAGGCTGACAGAGCAGCCACCATCTTAAATAATGCCAATCTCAGTGGTTGAGGGGAAGGAAAGTTCTGGAGGAAGATCTTGCATGAGCAGTTAAATGCTTGCCCCAGAAATGACACTCATTACCTCTACTTACAGTTCATTGGCCAGTATTGGTTACTTGGCCCCAATCAACCGATCATGATGCAGGGGTTGGAGGGCAGAAAATGCAACTGTATACCACATGCCAAAGTACAGGGAGCCGGAAGTATTCACTGAGTACTACCGGCAAGAGATGCACTAGCATGGCAATTAAGACTGGGTTTAAATTGTGTTTCTGCCACCTAGCTGTAGAGCCTTGGGCAAATTAGTTAACCTCCCGGGCTTCACTTTCCTTCCTTCTGAAATGGGGAAATAATTATACTGTCATCAAGGAGTTGTTCTAAGGATCCAGTAAGATAACACAAGCATGGAACGCAGCAGAAATAAACGAGATAGATAAACATGAGGCTAGCCCAAGTCCTTCAGACCTGGAGACCATTTGCCCATCGCTTATGGGAAGACAGTAACCGAAATTATGTCTGAGGAAGGAGGTGGGAGATGCATTTCCAGATATGTCAAGGAGAACAAAAAGTCCAGAGAAAAGGCAAAACCTTGGCATGAAGAGGCAGGGCAGGAGAGAGATGCCCAAGGATAAGAAAGTGGCAATTTTAAAATATGGCCCCAGATTTTTTCCATCATTTTCCATGGAAAGGTGAGTCTATAGTCTCTCCTCTTGAATCCGGGCAGGCCTGGGACTGCTTTGACCCATACGGTACAATTAAAGTGACATGGTCACCTCAATGCTAGACCAAGAAGCTTCTATCTTATTTGCTGAAGCCGTCCTCTTGGATCCCTGAGCTACCACTGGCTACCCTCAGGTCACCATGCTGTGAGGAAGACCAAGCACATGAGAGGCCACATGTGGACCAATAGTCCCCACTGAAGCCAGTTGGGGTCGTCCCAGACCAGGCACCTCCAGATGTGAGTGAAGAGCCTCCAGATGATTCCAGCCTCCAAATGTCACCCCCAGCCACCTGTGTCTTCCCAGCTGAGGCCCTAGACATCTTAGAGGAGACACAAACCATTCCCATTGTACCTTGCTGTACTCCAGACCCACAGATCCAGGAGCACCACAAAATGGCTATTTTGGCATGGGTCATTCTGCAACAATAGAAAACCAGAAATATGAGAGTAGGGGAAGGTGAATTCTAGGCAAACATCAGGATCAGTGCTAGAAATGAAAGACTGGATATTTACTGGATCCTAATGACATGCTTTCCTGGAGAAAATGGGTCCATTTGAAGGGTCAAGGGCCTTGGATTTGGTCACTGGAATCGGGCTTGCACAGACAACATGCTCTGATTTGGCACCTCCCATCTTGCAAGCTTCATTCATAAACCTGGCTGTACCAGTGCTCCTTTCTTCCCACAGAAACCTGATTCTGATGTCTTGTCCACGTTCTCCTGCTCCGCCTCTGGTTTCAGCTTTTGGTGATCTTATCATGCTAACTTGACAAAGGTAACAACTGCTTTCTCCTCCTCCTTCCTTTCCTCCTCCCCCTCCTCCTCCTGGCCCCTCTGTTTTCTTCTTTTGGGTTGGTCTAAGACAAGTATTGGCAGCTCACAAAACACACACTGAGCTTTCTCAAAGCTTCCTCCACTCTGACAGCTAAGATCCCTTTTAGAAAACTCAGGGAATCCAGGGAGGTGGTTTTGTCTACACCAGCAGTACTACCCAAGGGCAACCTACTGAACAGCTCAGAAGCCTCCCTTCCAGGCTTACTCAAACCTTGCCAGAAGAGAGGAGGGTCCTCCTCTTGCCATCAGGAACTACATCTATTCTCCCGTGCCTTCTGGAAGCCCCTCTCCTGGCTCATGGACCAGGTATGTGAGGCACATCATGGAGGAGGAGTATAGCCCACCACCGAGGCATGGCACTCTTCTTATAAGTCATTCTCAGTAAGTAAAGGGCTACTCTTCTAACACCCATTTTGTAGGAGAAAAAGTCCCGATCTCAACGTCCCAGCACTATGTTGTTTTTCCCCAGTTCTGCCCCAGATGAGGTTTGGTTGTCAAAAGACTGAAGACATTTCCAAAAACTGAGCTTTCCAAGGATGTGTCCATTTGATATCTGTTTCTTGGTAATTTCACAATTTTTACCACTATACCCCTGCCTGTGGCCATTTCCCCCCTGCATTTCCTGTTTCCTGAAAGTCCACTTCCTGTTTCCGGTTTCCCATCTCTCAAGAGAGTTCAGGCTGCATCAGGAACCCTCAGCCTTCTTGCTTTATTCCCGCCGAACAACCTAATGGCTCTTTGGCACACCCTTCTGAAATGTTGCTAACCTCTGTAGAAGCATTTGCAAAATGTGACTGTACCTAACAAAAGAAAGACTAGATGAAAACTTCTCTGGCATTGTTAATCAGATGCCAAAGTGATCTGACAGTTTCCCTTCCGGAGGCTCTCCGCTGCTCTTGATAGAGTTAAATCAGTTGAGAATCTCTCAGAAGATAAACATTTTGAGCTCTACCGAAGAAGCCCCAGTTTCTTTAGTGGTAAACTACTAGTGACTTGGAGTGTAGATTTAAATGATCTGTCACATGTGAAGTAATACCACTGCATTCAGTTCTGAAGAAATGTTGGCTGTTGTCGTTAATTGCTCCCCTAATGACATCCCTCCCCTTTTCTGAAGGCTTTAAAGTACTCTTCACTGTCTGGCATCACCTGGAACTTTCTAGAAGCCTTAAGCTTACATTCTTTTTTCTTTTTTTTTAAGATTTTATTTATTTATTTGACAGAGAAAGAGAGAGAGAGTTCACAAGCAGGGGGAGAGGCAGAGAAAGAGGGAGAAGCAGGCTCCCGGCTGAGCAGGGAGCCAGATGTGGGGCTTGATCCCAGGACCCTGGGATCATGACCTGAGCCGAAAGCAGCCACTTAACCAACTGTGCCACCCAGGCACCCCTAAGCTTACATTCTAAGCACCGAAATTTCAGCTGTCACTTTTGGGGAGGTTGCAACAAGGGTGTGTGATATCAGACTAGGTCTGTTTTCAAAGACTAATAGAAAAATGACCTGGGTGAGCCCCCATAATTTAGGTCAGGAGACACTTTTACATCTTCTTCCTGTTGATGGGGGCTCCTGTTAACCTTGCAAGGTTTAGGTAGTGTCAGCAGATTTATCAGGGGCACATTGGAGGCTCGTGGGAATCAGCAGTTTTGCTTCACCAGGGTTTCTAGGAGAGGCTGCTCTTGCTTCATTTCATTTGAGTTCACTGAAACGGAATAATTTCAAGGAAACAGCTCTTTAGACCCTTGAGTTTCTCATGGCCCTTGGACTAAATCATAAATCAACTCCTGCTCACTCAGAATGGAGCCCCCACCAGGATCTTCCAGAAACTTCCAAAGACTATAGTAGACATTTTGGTTAGGCCTGTGGAAATTTCCAGACAGGCAGTAAGTTTTCTGCTTCTCTTTTCTTATTTAATCCATGCCAGTAAGGGCTGAGAATAATAAAGCTTGTTATATATGTGCATTTCAGAAATGAGGAAACAAAGTCTTAGGGAAATGAAATAACTCACTCAAAAAAAAAAAAAAAATCTGTTAGTGCACGTGAGCAGACCACAACCCAGAAACTCAGTTTCTGTTCCAGTACTTTTCCACCATGCTATGCTTCCATTTCCCAGTAAATATTGTTGCAGATCCTGTACCGGGTATAAGAACTTGGAGGTTAATTTGTGAGAAGGGAAAAACTAGAATCTAAAAATGCATATCGAGGGGGCAGCCTGGGTGGCACAGTTGGTTAAGCATCTGACTCTTGATTTCAGCTCAGGTCATGATCTCAGGGGTCCTGAGATCAAGCCCCACGTCAGTCTGCACACCAGGTATAGAGGCTGCTTAAGAGTCTCCTTTCGCCCCCCCACCTCTCTGTCAACCTCCCTCCCTCACCAAAAAAAAAAAAAAAAAAAATCATAAAGATAAAAAATAAAAATGCATATAGAGATATGATTAATCCATATTGGATCAAATGACAAAGTCAAAACTGGATGATAATTTTAAGGTTGCTCAAGCTGGTTATGTTTAGGCATGGGGTCTTCTGGACGGAGGACAGGAAGGAAATGGCACTGTGGGGTCTATCAGGTGCATACAAATGGCAGAACATGCATAATGCCATTCTTGAAGAATGATGACAATCTTAATGTCGGGGAATTATGTTAATCTTAATGCTTCTTTCGGGTAAGATGATAATCAGCCAGTGTGATTGATAGTCGCTGCCCTTGCTAAGTGACTTTCTTTGCTAAGTTCCCTCCCCTGGATCACCTACCAGTTGCCCTGCCTCTAGCAGTTAAAAGGTTAATATCTGGCACAGGAGGAAATTTCCAGGGCCCCTTTCTGTGTTAACACTAGGATCTGACCTGAATATTATATTTTAGTTTATGATTTTAATATATGTATTTTTAGGCTGTTTTAAGTCCCTTGCCAAATGGGGTTGTATATTAATAAATGAATTAAAAATACATTGTCCAATTATTTCAAAGAAATATGTATTGTATGCCTTAGTGTAAAATAAACATTAAAGCCTAGTATAACCGTCATCATATCAAAAGAAGAAAAAGATTCCCATTACACAAGTTTGGCATTTAGTTACTGTCCTTTAACAATGACTGATAATTGAACAACTAATTGCCCTACCTTTTGCCAATTTCCCCCCCATCTCCAAAGTACTCACTGTGTAGGTTAGACTCCAGATATTGTCTATGACTGAAATGTAATGTGATTTAAGAAGAAAACATCAGAACCTTTTCATCACAGATTCCACTTACCCATTATCAAAGACAGGAGTCTTAGCACATTTTTCAGGGCATCTTCACTGTGTAGGAGGATACAACCATCAGCTTATTTGTGGCTTTCAAACTTGAGCAGGTATCAAAATCACCTGCAGGGCTTGTTAACCACAGATTGATGCTCTCCTTTCCCCGGAGTTTCTGATTCAGTAGGTCTGGGATGGGGCCTAAGAATTAGTATTTCCAACCAGAGATGCAGAAGCTGCTGGTCCTACGCCCACACTTTGAGAACCACAGGCTTACGGGAATGTGACTGCCAGCGAGTCTCTTGATGGGAATTAAGATCAGTGCATCTTGGAAGGAAAAGAATTGTGGGAGAGTCTGAAGACCTCTTTACTGAGGTTTTGGCGGAAGAGCAAAGTTCGGAGGAGAAGTCCCAGGACTAAGAGATGCCAGGCCCATCCTGGCCCAGGTGCAGTTCGACTTCAGTAAAGGGAAATATGGAGATCTGATTTGCTATCAGGGGTGACCTATGGGAAGTGGTCATGTGTGAAGCTTGGAAGAACTGTGGGGACTTGGCTCTCCTTGCTGCACACCAGCACCTTCCTTGTAACACCAAAATCTTCTGGCTCTTCTTTCTACTACACCTGGAAGGTTGCCCTCTCAGTCTTGTTTTGGGGTTCTTTCTCTTCCATACATCCCCTAACTCTAGGTGTTTCCGTGACTTAAATTGTCAGTCTCCCTGGGTTATCTTGTTTACGTTCATGCTTTCAATTATCGCCGACCAGTAACCTCCTTGAACTTTAGAACTGCCTTTTCTAAATTCTTCAAAAATCAATCCCATAGCCTCCCCAAATTCAATGTATTCAATATTAAAAATGCTGGGCCCACGATGAACCCACAATGTGTCTTAGTTCATGGTGATTTCATTCACCAAATTGTCCCCAGCAAAAACCCTAGGCATCCCTGTGGATTCTCCCTTCTCCCTCCTTCTGCCCCATCCAGCAGTTCCTCAGACCCTGATAACTCTCCAACCTGACCATCTCTTGACTCTTTTCTTCTCCATTTCCATAGCCACACCTGGCCTGCTCCTTATCAGTACCTTCTGAGACTACTGAACCTCCCAGCTTCCTGATCCACTGTGTTACTGCATCTTTATAACTGCCACGCACCTTCTATTCTTACCACAAAAACCTAATTTTAATTTTTCCAGCTTCAGAAATTTAAATTGTTCCACATCTCCTTCATAATAAACCCCAAATGTTTTAGCAGGGTATCCAAGGCATCTCATGACATAAACCCAAGCTACTTTATCAGCCTACTCTTCCTCTTTGGGCTCACATGCCCCGACATTTCATTTATGAACTAGCACTGTTGCTGAATTTGCCATGTTCTTTAACTCTCTTGTCCTTGACTAGTTGCCTTTTCTACATGGAATATGTTTCCTACCCTTATCTGCCCCATCAATCTTATTTGCCCTTTATTTTTTTTTTAAATATTTTATTTCTTTATTTGAGAGAGAGAGCGAAATCACGAGCAGGGCAGGGGGAGGAGCAGAGGGAGAGGGAGTAGCAGACTCTCCGCTGAGCAGGGATCCCGATGCGGGGCTTGATCCCAGAAACCTGAGATCATGACCAAAACCAAAGGCAGATGCTTAACTGACTGAGCCACCCAGGCGCCCTTTATTTGCCCTTTAATACCCAGCTGGCTTATCATTGCCTCTGTGAGCGCTTCCTCCACTATGCCAGATTGAGTTGGTTTTTCTCCCCTCTGTAGTTTCTTGGCAAATCAGAAGAGGCTTGATGATAGCCTACAACACATAATTGTTGTTTGTATATCTGTGTCCTTCATGGATACCTCTAGGGCGGTGTCTACAGCTGTTCTGTCCCCAGCATTGAGCATCGTATCTGGCACAAAGTGGATGTCAATATATGTTTGTTATATGAATGCCCTCAGTTTCATGCTCCAAGAAATACAACCCAAAGAAACGTCAATACTATGCCATGGTACTTCTTTGTGTGAGTGAGAGACAATTCAATATATAATTTTCACATTTTTCAGTCGCATAAAATAAGCAATGTTTGGGCATTACCTAAAAAATGTATTCAGTTTTCTTCTTGTCTGGATCATTTCCAGCATGTATTCATGTCAACTAGTCCTCTTGTCTGTAATCCTCCTCTTGGAATAAGATGTTCATTTCATACTTTTATTGCATGCTTGTCACGAATTGTAAGCTCTATAAAAGAAGCGCCCTGCATTTATCATAAAACTGGAAACTGTAATTAGGAAGTACACAAATGCACTGGGATTGACTCCAGACAAGTGACTACCACCAAGAGGCAAACCAAGAACCTGAAGAGCCTTTTCATCTGAAAGGGAGGAGGATCCCCTCATCTTACAGGTGGGTCGAGGGTGGCTCTTAGCAAAGCAGGGCCACTATGAACAACTATGGGAACAGCCTGGTTTGGAACTTAGGGTTTCCGTACTAATCTATAGGTGAGCTTCCCAATAAACCTTCCTGCTTGGTGCCTAACCTCTAACAAGGTAAAGACATTCTTCACACCACCAAAAGGTTGAACGCTCTCAGGCATTAGATGCCTGTTACCGAATACTTGAACGGTGGTGAAGTACAAGTGACGTCATTTGTGACCATCTGTCGGCCCAGAAATCAACATTAGAACAAATGAATGGAATTTAGGGAGAGGCAAGATTTCACATTAAATCGGGAAGATGTTTATTTTGAAAACTAAATCAGTTACGCTCTGCTTGGTGTTAAGGTGCACCCAGGATGGAAAGACAGCCTGGATGGTGATTTGCCCTGGGTAATATAAATATAATTTATATCTGGGGAGGAAGGGGTAGGGGGTGACCTGGGATTCTATGAGGAGATCATTCTGTACAACCCTGATCTCCTTACCTCATCTCCTTGCCTCTAGAGAAAATGTTGTGCCCTGAAGAAACGGGATGGCTGATGGCCATTCTTTGGAGAACCACCATTTTGAATCATGAGCTACTGTGTCAAGTTTCCCCCCTCTGCTCCCTTATACAAGGCTTTGAGTGGGTGTTAAAGGGATGAGCCTCCTGTAAGAATTCTCCAGCCAGAGATTTGAGGGAGGCGGATTCAAATAGCAGCAGAAATGCTCAGTTTTGTCCTGATTTTCATGGCTTGTTGAACAGCCATTCACATGTTTCTTTGTAGGAGCAATATAATAACAAGCTTTCAAAAGGACAGACAGCATAATGAATGGATTGTAAAACATGCTCATAAAAACAGTAGAGTATGTCTAGAAGTGTGTGTTATCTGCTTTTGATTTACTGTGTACCCTGTTTTGCATTTTCACATCATTTGCAAGTTTTCTATTAAAAATAAGCATTTAATGGGCATGCAATTAATTTTATTTTTTCTTTTTTCCCCACAAGGTGATAAAAAAGTACGTGGTAGGTGGGTGTGGGGGGCATTTTACAATCCTGACAGAACATTGATAGTATAGCCATAGAGTTCATTACAGCGTAATTAATGCATGTTAAGTATCTTGTAAATATTATGTGGTAAGAGCTCTAAATAAATACACACTCCAGCTGGAAAGATCTGCTCCACCCCTGCCACAGGGAATGAGATGTTCCTAATTAATGCCTTTAAAAGAAGAGCCCATGTCACCTTGGATAGTCTTAGGAAATTACAGCTTTAGTTTGTGGAAGTCAGCAATGAACGGTTAATTGTGGCAACTCGACATGCTGGGTGCCTGTCCCACCTGGGCTAAGTGGGTTGGACAGGCCCACCTGGCTGGCTCTCTTCTGTAGCAGCCTTTGTTAGAAAGTGTGCTGGGCTGTTACAGTTGTGCTCTTGGGAGCCAGTCCAGCCCCAGGATGAAAGGCTTTCCAAGAAGATCCGCTGGCAAGTGCTTATTCATCTTGGACCCCTTACTGAGCTCTTCAAGCCAGGACATGGGGCTCTGTCTGGTGAGCATGAAGCATTGCTCTTGTGGATGGTATCTGTAAGGGTGGATTTAAATGATACTGCCTATTTGACCTTCTGCTTGGTCTATAGATGGCCTCTGCCGGGCATGGGGTGGTGCGTGGGATCTCCTTTTGGTCATTGCCAGGACCCTGAATATCTCCATGGTCATTTCCTCAGAGCCCTTTAGAGTATAAGGAAGTGACAGATAGACTCTTGCATATCTGGATCCGTTTCTTTTTTCAAGTCAGCTGGGCTCGGGCTGGACTGATGTGTCATAGACCATGACTGTGGCATTAGGACAGTTTTAGGGATAAAAGGTTTAACATAAACCAGCTCTCGGTTGTACCTGATGACTTCTGCATGGTACACAGTGACTCTTTTTACAAATATGTTCACATCTCGACCTGTGTGATTCCTGTGCCCTTCATGGATGTCAGCATTTGCAGATGGGCTTAGCTGTATTGAGGGGGTTTTCAAATGCACTGGAAAAGTCCTTCTCTCCTACCTTTAAAACAATACCTCCCTTAAACCTCTCATCTGGTATCTGTACTTCCTAAAGATGAAAACCAAGTCTTAACACCCTCAGTGAGAGAGGTGGTTTCAGATATAAACCTCTGGAGCTGAGGTTCACACTCACATAAATGCAGACCTAGAATGGATCCTCTAGTTGAAATGAAACAGTAGTGGGATCATGAAGGTTTGAGATTCCTGGGAAGAATAATACCTAGAAGAGGGGACAGGGTCTGGCTAGTGTGGCTGAAGAGACCAAAGACAAACTTGACCCACTTCAAGTTGAGGAAATCCAAATACATACTATGATACCATGGACCTGGATGTTCACTTTGCTGGCAATGCCAGCAAGAAAATGTGTGAATTGCCTGAGTATCAATAGCAATAGACAGACCAAATGAGGGTATTGATCTCATGGTTTTAGTTGCAGGAAGAGGCTATTAAAAGTCTGGGCAGAAGTATGGAGCAGGGAGATAATCCTTGTAAAGTACTAAGGGGCACAACCTGGCAAGAGTGAACATTCAGAACATGGTGGTATTGTCATTATTAAGGAATGTGCTCTCTTATATCATGGTAGTGATGCTAGAGAAATTCAGACCTCTGTTTCTGAGGGAGCCATCAAGGGGACCTCATGGAGATAGGTTAGGGCTGATTTTTTTTTAATAGTTATATCCATGGCTATGATTTATTACAGTGAAAGGATACAAAGTAAAATCAACAAAGGAAAAAGGCACATAGGACAAACTCTGAAGGAAACCAGGCACAAGCTCCCAAGCTCTCACAATGGGGTTGCATGAGACATGCTTAATCCTCCGACACTGAATTGTAACAACGTGGGTGAAATGTTGTCTACCAGGAAAGCTCATTAGACATTCAGTGCCCATGCTTTTTACTGGGGGCTGGTCACATAAGCACCCTTTTCCTAGCATATACCAAAATTCTGGACTCCCCAAAGGAAAGCAGATGTTTAGCATAAATTACAGTTATTGTTGTTTTTTTAAGATTTTTTTAATTTATTTTTTATTTGAGAGAGAGAGAGAGATCAGTGCATGGGGGAGGGGAGGGAGGAGCAGAGGGGAAGAAGAAGGATAAGCAGACTCCCTCCTGAGCGTGGAGCCCTACAGGGGGCTCGATCCCAAGACCCTGAAATTGTGACCTGAGCCGAAACCAAGAGTTGGCCACTTAACCGACTGAGCCACCCAGGCATCCTCAGTTGATCCTTAAGCAACATGGGCTTGAACTGTGGGCGTCCACTTACACAGAGATTTTTTTTTTCAATAAATACTATACAGTACTGTTAATGTATTTTCTACCCCTTGTGATTTTCTTTTTAAATTTTTTTGTTATTTAAGTAGAGTTGACATACAATGCTAGATTAGCTTCAGGTGCGCAACATATTGATTCAACAATCCTATACATTATGCAATGCTCATCACAAGTGCAGTTGCCATCTGTCACCATGCAATGTTATGACAGTATTATTGACTATATTCCCTATGCTGTACTTTTCATCTCCCTGATTTGTTTATTGTATAACTGAAAGTTTGCACCTCTTAATCCTAAGGGCAGATCTTTTTGAGTATTGTTGAAGACAAATCATCCTGACACTTGTTTAAAATGGCAAGGAAGGGAAGCCTGGGTAGTTCAGTCGGTTAAGCATCTGACTCTTGACTTCAGCTCAGGTCATGATTTCAGGGTCCCGAGATCGAGCCCCTTATCAGGCTCCATACTCAGCGAAGAGTTGGCTTGAGATTCTCTCTTTCTCCCTCTCCCCATCCCCATTGCAGGCTCTTTCTCTCTCTCTCTCTCTCAAATAAATAAATCAATCTTTTAAAAAAATAAAATAAAATAGCAAGGAAGACTTTGCAAATAAGGGAGAAAGATTGAACCCAATTCCAAATACCATAGGGACCAATGAGGATCAATAGCTACTGGGCTGGAAGAGGAGCTTGGTTTAGGTATCAGGAGTTGGTGGAGAGAGGAATTTGATTGGCTTTCAAGGCGGGGAGGAAATTCTTAAAAAACTGGCTTAGCAGTTCAAGGACTAGGCCTAGTCAACAAGAGGACTGACTAAAGTTTAGTCAAGGAGGAAAGACAATCCCTTCTCTCATTCAAGAAAAGAAGGGTCATTATTTTTCTAGGCAATACAAGTCCCTTTCTTACTTGATCATCTTTTGTTTGCTGAGGCTCTCTGTTGAGACTTGGTGGTAGAAGATACTTCCTGGAGGGTGTGAGCCACTAGATATTTAAAGAATACCTACTTTTTTGAAAATACTTGGTTCTACTTCATGAAGATGGAAGTTTGCTCTTAGAAGGACAACAGTTTTACAACACACACAAAAAGAAGGTATCAGTCAGGATTCAACCAGAGAAACATAACCAGTAGGGCAGATATGTATGGATATATATTAATGTATTTATTACAAGGTTTGTGTGATTGTGGGGGCTGGCAAAGTCCAAAACCTATCAGGCATACCTCCAGGAGGGGCAGATCTTGCACAGCCTGAAAGCTGCCATTCACAGAAGGAATTTTTCCCCTCCCAGGGAAGCCCCAGCCCTGCTTGTAAGGTTCTCTGATGGATTGAATCAGGCCCACCCAGATTATGCAAAATAATCTCCCTTACTTAAAGTCAACTGATTAACAACACCTAGATGAGTGTTTGATTTGAGTGGGGACTGTAGCTGAGCCAGTTTAACACACACACACACACACACACACACACACACACACACAATCACATCCAATAAAGACATTTAAAGAAAGTGCAAAACCTGGAAATAAAGCAAAATAGATGATAGCATAACCTATTAACACCACGTTAGAGCATTTTCTCATGTGTCCTCAGGAGGGTCATCTGACTCATTGTTGGTCATTTGACCAACAATGTTTGAAATGTTTGACCCAAGCATTTCATCGTCCTATGGAGTTAGAGACAAATTCATGGAACACTGGTGAGGTGTGATGGTTTTCTTTTGTTCTGCTTGGAAAGGAAATAACTCCAAAGGTTTTATGGCCCTGTAGGACATTGTGTAGCTTTGCATCTAACTTGGTGGTACCTTAGCCCCCCTCCCAGGCCCTTTTTTCCCCTTGGGTCATATAAATCCTAGTTTCTCTTTTTCCACAAAATCACTTCTGTTATTCTGCTGGTTTCCTCAGTAAAGAGTTAAATAAAACTCTGACATGTATTCGTTATCTATTTGTATGAAAATTATGTTTTTAACAATTTGAGAATTAGGCTCTGACAGGTTCGGAAGGGAGGTGTAGGCAGGGATGGGGTGCTTGGGTAGGAAAGAGACCACGGGGAGAGAGAGAAGGGGGTAGGTGTTTGTGGAAGGTCGACCTGGCTGGCTGGAGGCAGACCCTTGATTTAGTCCTTCAGACGGTAAGGACAGGCTCTGCTAAGAATTTCAGTTTGTTGAATTAACCAGCAATGATTTGCCATAAAAATGCCCTTCCTACCAACCCCAAAACCCGAGACAGTGAGAGAAAGGACATTCTCACACAGCTTATGTGTAAACCAAATAATGAGCCTTCCACAGTGGTCCGGCGACAGTGGTGTAATTGAAGGTCAAAGGCAAGAGATATTCTGGACCATCTCATCCAGTGCCTTTTATGGTCTGTGAAATTTCCTCCACTGGCTGTTCCTTTGGCTTTGGGCTTTGACAGACTTGATTAAAAGCACGGGATTATCAGTCTTGCACAGCTATATTCTAGTTGTTTTTATCATGTAAACGTATCCCATATTAGGACAAGGGTTTTCGTTTTGGTGGTGGGAAAATCACGTAACAGAATCTCCCCCTTTTAACTGTTTTAAAGCATACAATTCAGTGGCATTAAGTACATCCACAATGTTGTACAACCTTTGCCTCTGACTAGTTCCAGAACATCTTCATTGCCCCAGAAGGAAGGAAACCCTCTACCCATGAAGGAGTCCCTCCCCATTTTCCCCTTCTCCCAGCCCCTGGCAACAACCTGGCTTTCTGTCTGTATGCGTTATGGACTGCTTTATTGTGTCCCCTCAAAATTTATATGGTGACGCCCTAACCCCCACTGGGATGGTATTAGGAGGTGAGACCTTTTGGATGTATTTAAGTTTAGATGAGGTCATGAGTAGGACGCCATGTTGGGATTTGGGTCCTTATAGAGATGAGAGGGTCCTAAGAGCTCTCTGCTCTCTCAGCCATGTGAGGACACAGCTAGAAGGCAGCTATCTACAATCAAAGAAGTGTGTTCTCACCAGGCACTGAATTGCGGGCACCTTGACGTGGGACTTCCCAGCCTCCAGGACCGTGAGAAATGAATGTGATGAATAAAATGAATGTGATGGCCCCTGCGGACAGGGAAGTGTGTTGACTCCACCTGGCAACCTCCATACGTGGCTTCCAAAATGAGTTACAAGTGTCCAGAGAGAGCATCTTATGCTGCAGGTGTAATTTTTTATGAATAATACAACATAAAAGTGGCCCTAGTCTCTGAGCCTACTGCCAGAGCATCATTCAGAGATATGGATGGGCACCTGCCAGGGTGGGTCTGTATACAGGTTCTGCGCTCTGTGATCCCACCTTCTCCCCCACGGATCTCTCTTCCCTCTCTCGGGCCCACATAAACACCACATTGCATTCGACAGTGTGAATTTGCAGCCCCCACCCACAACTACTCAAACCCACAATTGAATTGCCAGGCAATCTGAAACCCCGCTGGTTCGCCACTATTCAGGCAAAGCACATGGGAGCCCTTTCAGGAGCCAGACATGCTACAATCAAGCCACTCCAGGCACGGGCCTCTAATAGTACAGTAATCAGTGGTAATCACCCATACAGTTTATGTACAGGAGGGCCTAATAGGATTCATGCCTCTGTGGTGAATACATTTTCATTTATAGGACTAAATGCAGGCATACATTACCTGTTTAATTAAAAACAAAATTCTCCAGCCAACAATTTGCTCCCTCTCCTGGGTGCATGCTACATACATTACTGATGTTTCCTTTAAATCTACTGATTACATATTCCTCAAGTACTTTGTCATTGTGTGTGACTGCCTACAGTATGTGAAGGTAAACCCTTGCTCCTGGCTGCTCTTGGCTGAGACATCAGGGCCCCTGCTTTTTACTCGAGTGCAAATACGGGACACCAGTTCGGATATATAGATTGGTGATGGCCCCTGCGGAGTGCGGAGTATGAACATCGGAGGCCAGAGGGCAGTGGCTGCCGGGCCAAGCCAGGGAACAAGCACTAGCAGCTCACTATTTATAGGAGTTTTTAAATAACTCCTGCTTATTCACCAGATTCTCTTCTCCTGAGCCCCTGTCTTGATGTACCCAGCAGCTCCTGTGGGCAGCTTGGGAGTGGTTTCCTCATGGAAGGAACACAGGTCTCTCCAATCAATAAACAGGACTTACTGATGGTCTTGCTGACACCCTGCACGAGAAGATGGAGTGGGATTGAAATGATGAAAGAAGGTGGCATCCCCAGCTGTCCCCAGCTGTCCCCAGGCCTTAAAGACATCCAGGCTTGCTCCTCCGTCGTATCAGAGCTTTCAGATGCTCTGTTTCTGATCTCGAAGCCTTCCCTTTCACAAAGGCGCACATTTACTTAGGTCATGAGCCTGAGCAACGTGACAAGTTCCAACTTCAAGGAGCTCAGTGCAGCCAGGGTGGGAAGGAGGGCGCTCAAAAGAATAGCCCCGTGATTTCGTGTGTTTTCCACCACCGTTTACAGAAAAGAGTGGAGAGAATGATTAAACAGGCTTCCAATATGGAATGACCTAAGTCATAGGGATGCAAGTCACAGCACAGGGAGTATAGACGGCGGTGTGGTCATAGCGTTGTTTGGTGACAGATGGTAGCCATACTTGTGAGCACAGCATAATGTATTGACTTGTCGAATCACTGTGTCGTATGCTTGAAACTAATGTAACATTGTGTCGATTGTACTCAAATTAAAAAAATAAATTAAAAAAATAATAAAAAGGATAATACAATTTGAAAAATAAAAGCATGATTAAGGAACAAGATAATCCTGGCAGGATGAAACAGGTTAAAAATAAGATGGGAGACCCAAAATGGAAGCAGGAAGGGAGAACATTGAGGAATATGGACTTTGGATTCACACAGGCCCAGATTTAAACCTAAGGTTCACAACTTTATTGGCAGCTCCTTGACTCCTTCTAGCTCTTGTTCACTCATCTACCAACTGGGAGTAACAAGTCTGTGGCAGGATAATACCTTGAATTGTTGACAGAGGCTTAGCCCCTGTTACCCTCTCCCTTATTTTTCCTCTCCCCTCCCCCTTCCATTTTGCTGGACTCCTGGCCCTTCCGCATTTACTTGGTGTGCAGAAAAAAGTTATCATGACGGGTCTAACTGCTCAACTTTGAAAGGCCTGCTTAGGTGGACCCTTGGCTGTCATCTGGAGACTTGGATTTTGGGGGTTCCCGTCACTCTAACAGAAAAGAGTAGGTCAGCATGCCTAAGCTGTGCATGCGAACAATGGGAATTATGCTGAATGTCTGCTTTTCACCTGGGAGTCTGGGATTTTGGCACATGTGAGGCACATGGAGTGCGTGCACAACCAGCACCCACTAAAGCTTCTGGCATTGAATCTCCAATGAGCTTCCCAGGAGACAATGCTTTTCATGTATTGTCATGACTCATCGTTGGGGGTTAAAGCTCCTCCTGTGTGACTCCACTGGGAGAGGACTCTCAGAAGCTTGCTCCTGATTTCCTTGCCCATGGGCCACATGTGCCTTTTGCTTTGGATGTGTCCTTTCGTTATAATAAATCATAGTCATGAGTATGACTATTTGCTGAGCGCTCCTAGCAAATCACTGAGCCTGGGGGTGGTGTTGGGGACCCTTCCCACCACACTGTGTCAGCTAGAAAACTCCTCAGTTATTTGCTCTGAGAAGGGATGGCACAGCAAAGGCCCAGGTTGAGAGAACCAGATGTGTCCAATGACGAGCATTCAGGTCAGCCCATCCCTGTAGCTTGTGATGGCTGAAACACTAACTCCGTGGATTATGTTCAATAGTACCCAAACCGAAGTTACTAAACACAAAGGCTGATGCATAGTAAACATTCAGCAAATGTTTGCCACTATTAATATCAAAGAGAGTGTTGAACAAACTTGAGCCAAGTGGTAGCTCTTATAATCAAGGCAAACCGTGGGGCTGTGTGTGTGTGTACTGCAGTGGGTTCTAGCTTTGTAAGCAGCCCAGGGGAAGGCAGAACCAGATCAGCTTCAGCATTCACTGGCTTCATTAACAAGTTGTATTGCAACATCAGAGCTAATTCCTGACACTAGTAAATGAAAGGCATTTCTCCAGATGGTCCTCTTGAAGACAACCCTGCCCCCAAACTATAACTTCTTAGGAATGTCTTTCATAGCATCACTAGGAAACTCTTCATTGCATCCATTGGAAGGCTTTCTTTGGCTTTCCAATCTTACACAGCACAAAATTCACTAGAACTGATCTGGGAAGTAGGGGTGCAGGTGGATGACAGAAAAGTAAGCCAGTAACTACCACCCTGATGATGGGCTCTGTAATAAAATTATTCTTAGGGCCATGGGAACATACAATGGAGTATCTAGCTTAGGCTGGGAGGGTGAGAGCTGGGAAGGCTTCCGGGTGGGAGAAACCAAGTTGTGAAGGATCCATGAGGATCATCAAGAAGTGGGAAGAATGAGAAATAGAACAGTTGTTTCAGAGACGATCATTAACTGACTGAACAAACAACTAATGGGTGCCAGACACCTGCTAGTGTCTAGGGATCTGGAGGTGAAGAGGGTGACTTCAATCCCAAATATGTTCAGATACAAGGGGAGAGCTTGATCTGCTCGGAGATGGTGGGTCAGACAGCCCTTTGGGGAGGAAGGAGGACAAAGAGATTGTGGTAGACAGGATTCAGGTGACAGAAGGCCTTGAGAGCTGAACTAAGAAGTCTGATGAACAAGGGCCACTGGAAGAGGGAGATCATGCGTGCGCTTCGGCATCTGTGTATAGAATGACTTTATGGGCACAGGGCTGGAGGCTGTGAAGGGTCAGAGGATGTGTTCATCAGTGAGAAAGGGTCAGATCCTGGAAGGGTGCAAAGGTGGATTTAACCTTGATTGTTGCTGGATTGGATGGGTATGAGGGGGTGGGGAGACTCTGGGTTCATTTTCTGAATTTTGGTTTGAATCCTCAACTGTGGATGGGGTGGCATTGATGAAGAGGGTTTGGGGGACAGGTGTTGAGTTTGGCATTTACAATATTTATGATATTGCGAGCCTCTGGGATGTGGTGAGGTCAGTATATGGTCTGGAACTCAAGGGGGTGGTCTGGGATAGGAGATACAGAAATGGAAGTAGTCAGAGTATACTTGGAGGGTCAGCATTACCAAACGGTTAAGAGCTGCCAGGTCCCTGAACCCACATTGACTAGAAGTGATTCTCACTCTAACACTTGCCTCTTGGCCTTGGGCGAGATACTCACCCCTCTGTGCCTCAGTTTTCTCATTTATAAAATGAGATATTGGTGGTAAATACCTACTTCTCGCGTTGCTGTGAGCATTATATGAGTTAATGCACACGGAGCTCCTGGAATAGTCTCTCACATATCAGCAAACTTAAGGAAAGAAAGAGAAGAGAAAGAGATCAAATATGGAACCCTACAAGCCTCTTGATGCTTAACATGGGAGTGAAAGAAGGGGTAACCTAGCTAGGGGGCAAGGTGCCATCAAAGTGATGATGAGAATCCAGGAGAAGGCATCACAGAAGCTAAGGGACGAGAGAGTGAGAAGTAAGTAAAGGAAGCAAACACCAGCATCAGATGGATGTCTCAGATGTTCAGTAAGTTAAGGACTGAAAAGCATGTGCTCATTTATTCACTCGACAAATGTTTATTGACATGAGGTTGACACAGAACAAAGCGACAAAAGCCCCAGCTCTCACAGAGCTCACATTCTCATTGGAGGATGCAGATGGAGTCAGAAGAGATAAGCACATTTCTTGTTTTGGCAGGAGTGCTATGGAGACAGATAAATCAGGAGAGGGGCATGAGAATGCCCAGGAGTGAAGCAGGTTGCTATTTCCTATCAGAACAGGTCAGCATTGTAAATTGAGGGATTTAGAGAAGGTCTCACTGAAAAGGTGGCATTTGAACAGATTATTAGTGACCTTAGGTTGTAGCTGTTTGTGCAATAAATGAGAGATAAGGAAATGAAAGCAGGAAGTGTGAAGTGCTATTTCAAAAACTGGACCTTAGAGAAAGAAGGAATGATACTGGACTGTAGCTGGAGAGAGACTCAAGGTCACAGGAGACTGTGTATTTCAAAATGAAAAGACTTTAGCCTATTTATTATGACCCCCATTTTAGAGAGGAACAAATTAGGAGGGAGAAGAAATGACTAGCTCAAATCTCCACTGCGCTGGTAAGTGACAGAGCCAGAATTCAAAGCCAGGTGGGTAGGATGCCAAAGCCCGTGAGATTCCAGTGTGGACCTCTGTCACACATGACCCCATCCATGAATGTCTAAAAATGTATTGCTTTTTTTTTTTTTTTTTAATGTAGGATCCATGCCCAGAATGGATCCCAACGTGGGGCTTGAACTCATGACCCTGAGATCAAGATGTGAGTGGAAATCAAGTCAGACACTTAACTGCCTGAGCCACCCATGTGCCCCCAAAATGTATTGCTTTTAACCTCAGCTGAGGTGTGAATGTCATTCCACATCTTTCTCAGTGTCTGTTCAGCTACCTCCCTCATTCCCCACCGGGGATCATAAACATCTGTACCTCTTTCTCTAACACCTTTTGCGGGGCTGTTGGAGCACGGGTACATGGGGTTAAGGGATTAGAATATGCTGTCAGGAAAGTGTTTAAAGCAATGGACCCTTGAGTTTGGACAGGATAGAGACAGAAGCATGGCTGGGAGCATACTGAAACAGTACAGGACTCACTTGTGGTCAAGCAGAGGACCACGAAGGACCATGAAGTGTAGGTACGGTGTTGCTGGAAGGTGATTAGATAGTTTGCTGCACTGGGAGAAAGTTTTGAGCAAGGGTGTAAAGTTATTAAAATCTGAATTGGTACTTAAACTGTGGATAAAGCTACTCCAATAGTTCATATTTCACTTAAATTTTTCTAAAACTTAAATCTTCCATTCATTATTTTTAATCTCTTTTTTATCCCTCATTGAAGACCTACAACTTTCTCCTACACCTCACCTAGCTGGTAGCTTTAAATGTGGGGGGATTTCTATTTCTCCCCTCTGACTTTGAGCAGAATCAGAATCAATGGAGTCCCAGAACTCCATTGTAATAGACAACACGGTAGGTCTTCCATGTGTCTCTTTCATCACATGCAGATAGAATCTCTGTTCACTTGGACTTCATCTAAATATATCTTCCTCTATCTTAAAAGGAAAGTACTGGAAAAACCCTCATTAACCTAACCTAAAAGGACAGGTATGGAATTTTTTTTTTCTGACTTCATTATTATTTGTTTTAAACAAAGTGGTTCTTAACTGGTTATTTTTAAATAATATCTTTTGGTCCCCCAATCATAACAGATGAAGAAACCAGGGTACCAACATTACTTTTCCACTTATTTCTCCTTTTTTAGTTAGTGATAAAAATTTCTAAGTTGTCATTGTTTATAACATTTTCAGCTGTTTTATACTTAGTCCTGCAGCAAATTGGATTCAGTGCTTAATTCCAGTATTTTGGCCAACATTTCATCATTATTTCATTTCTTGGCTTAAGTTTATTCTTTGGTAGCTTATTCAAGAAAGGCTCATGGGGAATACATTACATAAGCTCTTGGAAGACAAGGATGTTTATGTTTTTGTACTTGAGTGACAGTTTGGCTGGGTATGAAATCCTTAAATTATACTCTGTTGATATTACTCAAGTGGTTTTTTTGTTTTGTAAGTGATGAACTTTGATATAGAGTGAAAGGAGGCCAGTTGGTTTTTTTTTTCTCTTTATAAGAGAAATTTGCTATTTTTTGCCTGTCTTTGCTTTTAACTTCTTTATCTTTGAAGCCTGGTAACTTTATTGTCTTAGTAATATTGGTTCTCTGTCAAGGTTTTCGGGGATACAGTGTTTCTATAAATTCAACTCTTTTATTTCTCAAAGTTTTTCTTGAATTATGCCTTTAAATATATGTTCTGTTCCTTTGTTTTTATCTTCTTCAGGGCACTAGGTACATTTATGCTGAGAAGCAGTATAGCCTCTTTGTAGCTACATGACCTTAGGCAAGCTGCCTCACCTCTCTGTGACTCAGTTTCCTCATTTAAAAAGTGGAGTAATAAACCTTACAAGGTTGTGAGGATTACATGAGTTCAGACATGTAAAATGTTTTGCACCATGCCTGGCATGTATTATGCACTGAGTATTAGCTACTGTTCTTTGTATCTATGGTGCCTGGTTCCATATTAGTTACTTCCCAAGGCAAACCTTTTGGGAAGTTGCATATGAAGAAATGAATGATAGAAAGTTCTAGATGTTGAGTTAATCAGGTAGGAGTGGTTCCTCAAGCTGCCTCAGATAAGGAACGCAGGATGTGAGCTGAGAAGAATCCTGATAATAGCAAGGAGAAGTGAGCTAAGTGCTAAGTGTTGAGGCCAGGATGGAAGGGGTTAAAGAGAAAGTTCTATAGCTGGAAGGAACCAGAAGTCAAGCATGAGGAGTAACTAGAGGAGGATGGTTCGGAACCAGAGATGAATGCTGAGTTTACCTTTAATAACTTAGTGTCAGTTTTCATAAGGGGTGATACAGCCTTACTGAGAAGGATGATGGAGCTGGAAACCACGCAACACAGCTAGAATGGACACACCTGATCTCTCTGGCAGGATCCCGAGGAGGCCACGGTTTTCATCCTACTTGCTGATTGAGCTACTTTGCAGCCAGAGAATTGGTTCACCTGTCGAAATGACATAGGTAAGTTAACTGTGTTTATTCATGAACCATTCCACTTGCTTTCCCCCCCGCCCCCCGCACTTACTCATGTGCATAGGTATTCCAAGGTGCTTTAGTCTGGGGGATTTAAGTATGCTCTCTCTAGTTCAGCTCTTGTGGAGAAGTCAAGAATGGGACAGAGCAGAGCTTAAGAATTCGAGTATCATCCTTCTCTTGCGGCTCTTTGCTCACCACACACTGAACTGAAATTCCTGGGGACAGATAGAATGGAAAGAAACCGAGTATAGAAATAAACAGCCCTTGTCATCTGAAGTCTGCATTTGTAAGGATTGTTTTTGAGATGAACAGCCTGAGATGATGACTTCAAGTAATTGAGGCAATATTTCAAGTGATATATACATATTCCTACTTGATAGATCTTCTTCTCTAACTAGCCATCATCCTATTTTATAATGTTATCATATTTTTAATTATATTGTACATACTTGTTTACAGCTATTTGCTATATATCCAGGGTGACATTATAGTAAATTAGTTTTTACCCATTGCCTGTGACTGTTCTTTGCTTCAAACTGAACCATAAATATTGCACCTGAGAAAGCTTGTTCAGATTATTTATCATGCTGGTGTGTGACCACAATAGCAATACCCCGAGGGAGAATGTCCTGACTTACAGGAACCCTTGGAGGGAGAATGCACATCCACACTAAGGTGCTCTCACTTTAGTACATGCTCGGAGGGTGGTGTTTACCGCTTGCATGACTGAGTATTTGGAAAAGTGCGATACCAGGGCTCCTATCTCTTCACTGATGGTTGTGGCAGTTGGGACACATAGAATGAAAGGCAGCTGGTAAACCAGGAAGAGGGAAAGTAAGAAGTACCTGGCATTGTGGCTTGTACATAGGAAGTTTCAGGAAATGGTAGCATCTCTTCTCCCTTCCACAGGGGCAGAGGGAAATGGACCAGAAATGGACAACACCAGGTTACTGAAATGCCTCACCTTGGCTACATGTAAGTGCAGTCAGGGTCTCTATTAAACCCTCAGCTGGGCAGGAATCTAATGATGTTTCTCTTATTTGTCCAAATGGCTTCCTCCCCTGTGTTAGGAACGGGGCTCCTTCCTGTTCCACCGTGACCAAGGCCCATTTACAGTATCAGTTATAAGAGCTGTTTGAATTTGTTGAGTGTGTTTGATGGACCAGGCAATGTGCCAAGTGCCTATATAAAACCTATCATGTAAACCTCACATAAGCTTATGAAGATAAGACTCAGAAGTGTTGAGTCTGCTGCTCAAGGTCACCATGTAGGCACACCTGTGGAGCCTGGATTGGAACCCATGTTGGTATGACTCCAATCCCATGCCTTGGACCATCTATTTCTCTTCCTGTTCTGGCTCTGTTTTCATGGAACAGAGTATTGGCCTAGGAGCCCAGGTCCCTAGAGATCGGCTTTCCTATCCTTCCACAGTAGTATTTCATTCTGTGTCACCAATACCTGTGGCACTGTCCTTGGTGCTTCCTGGGCCTCCAGGAAATGTCACCCTCTAGCTGGCATTTTGGAACGAGGCACAAGAAAAGGGGTATCTTGGGCTTCAGTTGTGCCAACTGCCCATGTATGATGGAGAGACAGTAAATGACTACCTTATGACAGCCAGCTCCACCGGGATGATGCAGCAAGGAAAATAGGAAGAGGAGAAACCGAGATTATAGCAATAATGACACTGGATGTGTGGAGATCATCACTGGAGAAGTGCAGTTGTGTTATTTCCTGTCTTGGAAGAAAGAGACAGAATTAAGGGGCAAAGTTATGTCTAGTGAAGGATGCTAAAAGCCAAGTAAGTCACTGCTGTTAAATAGGGTCAGTAACTGGGATGTCAGGGGATATATCAGAAGCAAATAAGGAACAGCCTATCTGCTGCTGGTGAGTAATGAGCCTTTGGCTGGGGCTGCATTTATCAGATTACGAGTCTTCCTACTTGTGAGCATGACAATTTTAGGGACCCTCTTAGCAACTGAAAATTACACACATAAGCACTTGAATTTATGTAACCAGAGGTCTAGATTATTGCCTCTTCTTGTCCCAAAGTTTAAAAACAAGAGTCATGTCCCATAGCCCTCCACAGAGCTTAAAACCATCCTACTTACATAGTAGATGTTTAATAAATACCCCATTGACTTCTGTGGATAAAGAATAACCCTAATTCCATGTCCTCCAGCTCACTCAGAGGAAAATTATAATGTGGCACATGGGAGCAAAGGGATGTTTGACATTTTAAGAGCTGATTTCAGATGTTCAGAGAAATCTGGTAATGCATTACTTGTCTGCCCCAGCAGTGAGTATGAAATAGTCATAGGAGGTAGCATCCTGCAAAACTCTGCCATCACATGGGGTTAGCTATTTGACACAGGCAGGCTGAAATTCCAACAGAAGTTTTGGCGAGAGAGAAGCGTGGAACACAGAATCACTTGTTACTGAACCAAATCCCTGGACACTGAAGGAAGTCTCTGATGAAATATACCAGCAGTTGGGCTCAGAGACAGAGAGGGCTGAAAAGAGCATTGCTCCCACTCCTACAAAACAAGCAAAAAGTCTAGACACGTTGAATATTGATTGCTTTTCTCGAACCCACCAAAAAACCAAGGGAGTGGGGCAAACAACAGACTTGAAGTCTGGAGAGAGATGGATATTTGCAGGGAGAAATGGGATCTGAGCTTCTGCTTACCTGGGCAGATGTCACTTAAATGGGTAAGAAGATTCAGCTAGAACGGTTTACATATTGCTAAAACTGGTTAGTGCAGGCTAGTGTGCAAGTGGGTCATCTCTGGAAACTGTAGACATAGAGAAGTTCATGCCGGCTTGCAGGTTTTTCTCTAAGAATCCCCTCAGACTCTCATAGGGGAAATGGGGAGGATCCTGAGAATTCCTCCATGAAGGAGGGAATAGCAGCTGTTGCTAAAACTCTGCTCAGACCTAAATACCTCTCTTTCTCTAAGGAACAAAAGTCTTCATCGGCAGCAGGACAGAATGGGTGGCAACCCATTGTAGTGAAGGTCAGAGAACAGAAAAATAATAAAGGAGTTCCATCGGGGCGGGGTGGGGGGAGGGAGCTGTGCTAGGCTTCCTCCATCTAGAGGAAAGCCGGGAACATTTATGAAGGCCACACCCCTGGGGCTCAGTCCCTGCTCCAAATTGAGGCTTCATCAGAACAACGGAGAATGCCCAAGGCCCCACCACCATGCTAGCAAGCATCGAGTAGAGTTTATAGTGGAATAAAAATAACAGTGGGGTACAACTGGGGGAGCTATAGCTCTCTCTGGGGACACCCAAAGCCAAGTGGGTCACCTGAAGCCACACAGGGAGTACTGGGGAAAACTGCGTGGCACATTAACCCACATCCTATACACGAGATATTGCTAGAATAATTTGAAACCCGTGACCTGCTAGGCATAACCATAGTGATGACCAACTTGGTTTCAGCCCAAGCATGAAAAAATATTTATCTCAGTACTTATTGGTCTACCTAACATATAATGTCTTCAACAGTAACAAGGCATATAAAAAGGTACGAAAAAAAACACAGTCTGAAAAGACAAAGCAATCATCCAGAACCAAGCTCAGATATGAAGATGTTGGAACTATCAGACAGGGAATTTTAAATACCTATGATTAATATGTTAAAGATTCTAATGGAAAAAGCAGACAAGATGCCAGTTCAGATAGACACTTTTAGCTGAGAGATGGAAACTTTATGGAAAAAAAATGCTAGAATTAAAATATTCCAGCATTTGTGAAGCTGGCTTATAAGCCTGAGGCTTTCTTGGAAGCGGAGTTTCCCGTGACTGATTAATCATGTGTGGACTGGCTTTGGAACAGATTTCCACCCCTTTGTGTCCTGGTGAGATTTTTGCCCAGATCCATCTGTGGACATTTATTTTAACCTTCAGGAGACCCCTTCCAGAGAGAGCCACTCAGTACTCTCGTTCCCCACTCCTCCATGCATGCAATGCTCTAGCAAGTGGAAATGCCCATCACTCCCCGAAAATCTCTGCTATTTGAGGCTTTCAGGTCTTTGCACTTGCTATTTCTACTTCCTCTGATGTCATAACAGTGCTCCTTCCTTGACTGCACAGCAAACTCCTATTCAAACGTTAAAGCCCAACTTTGATGTTGTGATGCTCTACTACTTTCCTTAAGTCTTCTCCTCTACTCCCATGCCGTAAATTATTGTAGAGTTGCATTTATCATACCATGCCAATTGTTTATTAACATATATCATCCACTAGATAGTGAGCATTCTGAGGTTAAGTTGTTTTAGCTACTTTTATATTTTTATGACATTAAATTTAATGACTCATCGATGTTCCAGTATATTGTCCTAATGCTGGGCATTTGGGTTTCTTTCTGTTATTATCTGCAGTAAATAATTATGTGATGCCTGGCTTTAAAATAAAGCTTTCTTCTCAAAGCAGAATGCTTTCCAGGGTACCAGGTAGGTAGCCCTAAGGCCTGGACCATCCTGGTGTGTGTTTATCAATTAGCAGACAGGTAGCAGTAGTCGGATGGTGTGTGTGAGGGGAAAAGAAGTAAGACATGAGACCTAAGAGGAAGGGTAAGGTCAGATCATGCAGCGGGGCCTCATAAGCCATGCTAAAGATCTTACTTTTCATTCCTAGTGATATGGGAAGCCATTGGAGGATTTGGAGTCAAGAAAAGAAAGGGGCATGGTATCAAGGATAGATTATTGGCAGTGGGAGCAGGGAGATCAGTAAGGGGGAAATTGTCAGATAGCCAGAATCCTACTGTGGGAGAAAGAGGCAGTAGCCTGGCTCTGCCATGAACTGGCTGAGTGATTTTGAGAAAATCATGACATTTTTGTTTCAGTTTTCTTACCTGCAGACACATCAAATACTTGAAGAGAGAAAAATCGCTGTCTTTAAAGTTGACAACTTACCAAAAGATATCTGTTGGTTTCTTGTCCTTTCCCATGAAAAATGATGCAACTAATTATGGGGTTTTGGAAATTCCAGGGCTTGACAGGCTGAGCTGATCCAGAGAGAGAGAGAGAGTTTGGGCCAAAATTATCTCAGCTCATGTCTTGATCTCAGGGTCATGAGTTCAAGCCCTGTGTTGGAGGGCTTGTGGAGCCTACTTAAAAAAAGAAAGAAAAAAAAAGATAAGATGAGGTAGTTAGGGCGGGCCCTGATCCAATATGACTTGTGTTCTTAACAGAAGAGAAGAGACACGCACTAAACAGAGAGGCCAGAGAATGGAGTTAGGTCATTGCCAGCCAAGGGACAGCAAGGATTACTGGTGAACCAGGAGCTAAGAGAACAAGATACGGAACAGATTCTTCCCTGGAACCTTCGAGAAAGCACGGCTCTGGTTACACCTTGATTTCAGATTTCTAGCTTCCAGAATAGTGTGGGGAACAATGTCTGGAACAATCACTATATTCTGAATAAGTAATTTCATTAATATATGGGTAAATTCAATACATTTGAATAGGAATACATAGCATATGGGCTTTGCCTATATGGCGCATTAGCTTTGTTCCCGTATGCCTCAGAATTTTATTGACAGGGAATGGACTTTCAAAGAACATGGAGTTAGTCATTGTTTAAAAGTCTTCAGCTGCTCTCATCTATGAACCCGTAAAGCAAAATTATTCGGAGACATGGGACCTGAGGCACAGTTAAAATCCTCAGCCAAGTGTATCTCAGGAATACGTTAGTACATGTAGAGTCTTAGTGGGATGCTCTTTCTGGCTACAGAAGGCCAAGGCCTTGAAGAGCACAAGAAAGAACCACATGATATGTGATGGCTACTTTACAGCTTTACTCTGAGTTGTGAAATTTCACTGATTTGGTCATTTTCACTGAACAGAAGGCTCTTGTGAGAGCCGCTTTACAATGACTGGGAAAAGTTGAGACTTTGCCAGAACTCTATTAGGCCACAGGCCACATCTGGATCCTTGTATGTTATCCACTCCAGACATTGACCTAATATGCTTCTGTATGGCTAGATTAATTTAAGGCGACTTTCTGCTGGGGGAACACGAAGCTCCTCTGTTCCTTTGACTTCTTGGTCCATGCTCCACTCCCCTTGCCCACCTGATCGCCTAGAGCTCTGACCTTCCTCAAGAAGGGAACCTAAGTAGGGAGAGCCTCTAGAATCTTCCGCCCCTTGGTGTCTCTTTTTAGAATCCTGGCTTGTGCTGCTCATGACCCCTTGGGACACCCACTGGAGTTTACTGATTTGGAACCGGAGAACTTGCAAGTCTGTTTCTAAGGCAGGAGGCTGCTCAGATGAACGCAGTGACTTGTATCGATGAACAAACACAGACACACACAGAATAATACCCTGCATCCCACTACCTTGACCTCTTTATACATTTTCCTTCCTCACTTGGAAGAAAGGGGGGCCCACAAGAGCAGAAATCTGTCGTTTCCCGTCTTTTCCAGCTCCAGCTCTTGCATACTGTTTTCTCAAGAACAAGTCTATGACAAACGTTTGTGGAATGAATGTTAAACATACACGTAAGCACACTCGTGCAGGAGCCCGGAGGCCTCGGTTGCGAGCTGGTTTCACCCTGCAGGAAGTGTGCGCACCATTTGGCTGATTCAACCAAGTGCCTTGCGTTTGGTGTTTATGGAGCACCCATTTTACACATTATTTTATGCATAACTTTGTTATCAAAACAAATAAAGAGCTGGAACAGCTCTGTCCCTAAAGGAGAGAACCAACTTTCTTTCCTTCTCCCCACATATTTGGGAAGCGTCCAGAATATCGTCTTATTGTCAGTCTGATGCTCATCCGGAGTTGGCTTCTCATTCCCCTGATGGAGAGCCTCTGCCAGGTGAAAAGGCTGAGGCTCTTTGTCACCGCTGGGCAATTGATGACACTGCCATCTGAAGCTTTAGTCTCTCTCACCTGGGGACAGATGAGCTGCAGGTGTCATTTAGCTCATGGATGTGGTAGCTCATCAGTGTTCAAAATTCGAAGTTGACAGCATTGCTTGAAATATGAACTTTCTAGAGTTGTTTCAGGAAGCCACATCTGTGTCCCTTGTGTGCAACATTCTCTAGGAAGTCCACTTATTTTCATTATTGAATGCTACATCCTTCTTGTCACAGCGACTTATCCTCTTTAATATTAATGAACTATCCCAATTGGAGGCTTTCCTTGGGGACTCTGGGGTCGCTGAAACAGGAACGATATCTCTCTTATTGAGTAACAGTGGCTGCTGCCTGAATAATACTCCAGCTTGGAGCTGGCTCCATAAAAGCCACTGTATGGGACCGATTGCATTCAAGGCAATCGTCACCCTTCTCTACCCGTGCTCTTGGTCACATGACTGTCCTGCTCCTCCCATGAAGAGGCAGCATCTATTCCTGGCTCCTCGATTCCAGGCTTAGCCTTTTGGGCCTTGCTTTGACCAATGGGCTCTTAGCATACATGACAGAAGACGGGGCCTTGCAAAAGTGCCTCCATGATTGCACTTGGCCATGTCCAGGAGAAGGACATGCCTGGGCTAGTCTGCTGGTCCCAGGAGGAACGAGATTCATGGGAGCGGAGTCAAGCTGCTTCTTTTGAGCTCAACTAGCTTCACCACAGATGCATAGAGACCTCAGATTGTATGACGAGCCAAGCCCCAGATGACCAACAGATTAGTGACATAAGTGACTTCTGTTTTAATCCACTATGTTTGGGGTATTTGGTGACTTTGGCATCATCATGACCTGCTATAGACTGAATGTTTGTGTCCCACCCCCAGATTCATATGTGAAATCCTCATCCCCGGTGTGGTGGTATTCAGATGTGGGGACTTAGATGTCATGAGCGTGGCGTCCCCATGAATGGGATTAGAGGTTTTAGAAAGAGACCCCAGGGAGCTCCCTTGAGCCTTCACCCATGTGAGGACATTGTGAGAAGACAGCCACCCATGAGCCAGAATGTGGACTCTCACCAGACACTGCATCTGACTGTGCCTTGGTCTTGGACTTCCTGGCCCCCAGAACTAGGAGAAATAAATGGTTGGGGGACGCCTGGGTGGCTCAGCCAGTTAAGTGTTTGACTCTTCATTTCGGCTCAGGTCATGATCTCAGAGTCATGAAATCAAGCCCCAGGTCAGGCTCCGTGCTGGCTTTGGAGCCTGCTTGGGATTCTCTCTCTCCCTCTGCTCCCCACCCCGCACTCTCACACACACTCTCTTTCTCTCTCTCAAAAAAAGAAAAAGAAAAAAGAGAAAGAGAAAGAAATGGTTGTTGTTCATAAGCCACCTGGTCTATTGGGATTGGCTTACAGCAGCCTGAATGACGAATACATACTCCAGTTAACTGATACAGTGGGAGATTTCAGAGAAAGTAAATGGTCAGAGTGGGTCTGGAATTAGTGTCTGAAGTGTGTGCATAGCCTCAGCTGTAGGCCTGACCAAGATGGTCTCAGCCCAGTTACTCTGCACAAGTTCCCATTTCTCTCTATGATGGTCCAAGCCATCATTGTCTCTAACCTGGGTTTTTACAAGAGCCTCCTACCAACCTAATTGCTTCCACTCTTGCCCCTTATGATATGCTTGCCACACAGCTGCCTAAATATGCATTTAAAATCTAAAGCAGATCAGGGGCTCCTGGGTGGCCCAGCCACATAAGCATCCGACTCTTGATTTCCGCTCAGGGTCATGAGATCAAGCCCTGCATTGTGCTCTGCGCTGAGCCTGGAGCCTGCTTAAGACTCTCTCTCTCCCTCACCCTCTGCTCATGCTCTCTCTCAAAAATAAAATCTAAAGCAGATCATGACACTTCTCTTCTTAAAAATGAATGAATGGAATCCAAACTCCTATATACACTAGCACCCACCTCCTTCCCCCTTCCCCTAACGTTCACTTACCTGGCTGGTTGCCTTTGCCCCCTGTGCTGCAGGCCTTTGACTTCCGACTTCCCACCTCCTCTTCTCCCACACTCAACGTTGATTCCTCTCTTGGGGGCTTGACCCTTCCTAGTCCCTCTTCTTGGAATACTCTTCCCCTAGAGTACTGCATCGCCAACCCTCCCTCAACATCGGCAATAAGGTCCCCGCCTGTAAATGTGCCCCCTACACTCATTATTTAATACCCTTCAAACAACTAGTTACTGTCTTATATTTTGCTTTGCATACTGTGTGTCACTCGTGACTCTCTGGAAGTATTTTTACTTGTTTCTTTACCTGTTTCTCCACGTAGATTATGTGCTCCTGGAAAGGAAAGATCATGTCTCGCTTGTTTGTTGATGTATGTCCAGTGCCCGGAATCATAGTAGATGATCAAAAAGTGTCAACTGAATGAAAAAAGGAAGGAAGGAAGGAAAGAAACAAGAGAGCAGAATCAGAATTAGGATTTGGTCTGTGGATCTAGCTATGCACATCGGTGGAGCAAACATCTGCGTCTTGGATTAGATCCGAACCTGTGCCCACAGATTAAACAAAAGTCAAAGTTGGAGAGATGTAAAAGTTAGGTATTAGCAAGCATTCCCAGCTACCTAGGAACTTGGCCTTTGTGTGTGTGTGTTTAAATTACAGTATAATTTACCTAAAATACAATGCACAGGTCTTAAATGTTGAGTTTGGAAAGTTTGGGCAATTGTCTTCCACCCCAGACAAGATGCATAACATTTTTTCATCATGATAGAAAGTTCCCCTGAGCCCCATTCTGGTCTGTTGCTTACCCCTCACCATGCCCTTCCCTATCTGCTGATTCCCATCGACAGATTTCTTTTTCCTGTTAACTAGACTTCAAGAAACAGAATCATAAATATGTTCTCTGTGCCTTTTTATACTCAATACAATGATGGTGAAATTCATCCAGGTTGCTTCTTGTGTCTGTGGTTTGTTACTTATTGCTAAGTAGTAGTCCATAATTTATCATTTCTGCTGGTGGTGAACACTTTTTCCCCCCAATTTGAAGCCATTATGAATAATGATAAGGCTGCTAAGAACATTCCGGTGTAAGTTCTTTTATGGTCACATGTTTTCATTTCTTTTGGGTAAATACCTAGGAGAGCGATTGCTTGAGTCACAGCTGATGAATGTTTTAATTTTTATATGCGAATTGGCCAAACAGGCCCTCAAAGTGATTCTACCGTCTTATGACAATTCTACCTCCAGTTGCTCAATATCCCCACCAACACAGATATGGGCTACCATTTAAAAAAAAATTAGTCACTCTAAGCTCTTGGTGGTTTTAATGTGCCTTTCCCTGATGACACATAGACTTGCTAGTCATTCATATATCTTCCTTTATAAAGTGTCGATTCAAGTTTCTGGCCATCTTTTATTGGATTATTTTCCTGTTTTGTTGTTCTCTGTCAGGTATATGTGTTGTAGACATTTTTTCCCTGTCCGTAACTTGTTTTTTCATTTTCTTAATGTCTTTTAGTGAGCTTAAATTTTTAATTTTGATAAGCTGTCATTTATCAAATTTTTCTATTGTTTTTTTTTGTAACCCATCTGAGGAATCTTTGCCCAGCCAAGGTCATGAAGATTTTCTCACACCTTTTCTTCTCATAATATTATGGTAGAGATTGTTCTTATGTGTGGGCCTAAAAGCCATCTTGATTAAGTATTGTGTGTGGAGTGAGATGGACTTTGAGATTAATTTTTGTTCACACAGCTCTCACCCAGTTGGGTACAGCACCATTTTTTAAAAAGACATTCCTGTCCGCATTGGATTGACTTGGGACCTTTGACTCTATTAAGCGGGGGCTGTATCTGGATTACCTATTCAGTTACGCTGTTTTCCAAAGTTCTTGTACTAGTCATTGCATGAGGGTTCCTTCTGTATCACATCCTTGCCAACACTTGTAATATTCATTTATTCTAAGTTTAGCCATTCAAAGGGCTCCAGAGTGAGACTTCACTGTGATTTTATTTATTTAATTAAGATTGTGTTTGTTGGGCGCCTGGGTGGCTCAGCTGGTTAAGCGACTGCCTTCAGCTCAGGTCGTGATCCTGGAGTCCTGGGATCGAGTCCCGCATCGGGCTCCCTGCTCAGCAGGGAGTCTGCTTCTCCCTCTGACCCTCTTCCCTCTCGTGCTCTCTATCTTTCATTCTCTCTCTCTTAAATAAATAAATAAAATCTTAAAAAATAAAATAAAATAAAATAAAATTGTATTTAAGGTGTACAATATGTTTTGATGTGCACATACATAGTTTCATGATTACTACACTCAAGCTGATTCACATAATCATCTCCTCACATTGTTACTTGGTGTGTGTGTGTGTAAGAGGACCCGAAATTTACTCTCTTAGTAAATTTTCAGTATTCAAAATGGTATTATTAACTACAGCCGTCATGCTATACATTAGATCTCTACACTTACTCATCTTCTATAACTACAACTGTATTTTTTGACCAATGTGTGACTTTTATTTTTTTTCCTGATGACTGATGTTACTGAGCATCTTTTAACTTTCTTTTTGGTCTTCTTGTATAACGTTATCAAATATTTGTTTGTTAAAAATCTTTACTCTTATTACTTATTTGTAATAATTCTCTCTATATGGGATATATACACACTGTTAAATATCTAAATATGTGTAAAAATTACATATTGCAAATATTTTTCTCCAGTCTGTGGCTTGTGTTTTCATTTTCTTGTTGATAGTTTTCATTTGATTTCATTTCATTGATAGCAAACATTTATGTTTTTAATGAAGCCCAATTTATTATTTCTTTTACTTTATGATTATGCTTTTTCTTAAATAAATCCTATCTAAGAAATTTCTGCTTCCCTTTAAGGTCACATATACCTCTTCCTATGTTGTTGTTTTTTTTCCAGGTAATCTCTACATGCAACGTGAAGCTTCAACTCATGACCCCAAGATCATGCTCTACCGACTGAGCCAGCTCTACCGACTGAGCCAGCCAGGTGCTCCTTTCTATGTTTTCTCTTACATGTGTTATGGTTTCAGTTTTTACAATTAAGTCTGTGATAAATTTCAGGTTAATTTTTGTGTATGGCATGAGATCAAGGTCAAAGTCCAATTATTTTCCCTTTATGAATATCCAGCTATTCAAGTACCATTTGTTGAAAAGATTATCTTTCCCCATTCAGTTGCCTTGGCACTTCTGTCAAAAATCTATTGGTCATATATGTATGGGTATACATCTGGGTCCTATTTTCTGTCCCACCTATCTATACACCAATTCTACACTGTCTTCCTAAGTAATTATATAGTAAGCCTTGAAATTAGGTCATGTACATCCTCCAGTCTGTTCTCCTTTTTCAGAATTGTTTTTAGGTAGTCTAAGTCATTCGTGCTTCCATATAAATTTTAGATTCACCTTGTCCATTTCTACATCAGAGTCTACTGATATGTTGACTGGGATTGCATTGAGTCTATGGGTTAATTTGGAGAGAATTGTATCTTAATAATATTGAGTCTTCCAGTCCATGAAAAAGAATATCTCTCTCCATTTAGTTGTCTTCCTTAATGTCTCAGAAGTATTGATAGCTTTAGTATATAGATCTAGCACATATTTTATTACATATTTTTGTAAGTTTTGAGTTGTTAGATGCTATTGTACATTATTGAGTTTCTTTAAAAATTCATTTTCCAATGTTGCTGGCATATAGGAATATAATTTATTTTTGTATATTCACTTATTAACTATTGTAGCCTTTGTGTATAATCCTTATGATTTTCTGCACATACAATCATGTCATCTGCAAATAAAAATAATTTTACTTCTTCCTTTCCAATCCTGATGCCTCTTTTTTTTTCTTTTTATACTCCTGGGTAGGACTTCCAGGGCAATGTTGAATAGAAGTAGGGGAAGTGGATATCCTTGACTTGTTCCTGATGGTAGTGCAGAAACATTAACCATTCACCATTAAGCATGATACTATTTTTAGGTTTTGCATAACTATCCCTTTTCAGATCGAGAAAGCTCCCTTATATTCCTACTTTGATGAGAGTTTTTATCATGAATGTATGTTGAATTTTATCAAATGATTTTTCTTCATTGAGAAATTATCATATATAGTTTTTCTTCTTTCATTTGCTTTTCTTCTTCATTTTTTTATGGTATATGACGTTGATTGATTTTCATATGTGGAACCAACCTTGAAATGCGAAGTAGGATCAACTTCACTTGGACATGAGGTTTTATTCCTTCTATATATTGCTAGATTTGGTTTGCTAATATTTTTTTAGGGATTTTTTTCCTCTATACTTATGGGGGTTTGGGGCTATGGTTTTATTTTCTGATGATATCTTTGTCTGGTTTTGGTACGATGATCACACAGGCTTCATAAAATGAGTTGGGAATTTTTCCTGTATTTTCTATGTTCTGAAAGAGTTTGTGTCGAATTACTATTATTTCCTCTTTAAATATGTGGTAGAATCCATTAGTAAAGCCATCTGGGCCAGGAGCTTTCTTTGTGAGAGCATTTTAATCACAAATTCATTTTTTTCAATAGGGCTAATTATTATTTTTTTTCTTTCTTTATGTGTCAATTTTGGTAAGTGTATGTTTCAGAGAATTTGTTCATTTCATATACATTGTCAAATTTATTGAAAATAAGTTGTTCATAATATCCCTTTCCCTATAGTTTTAAGATCTGTAGGATTCATAGCAATGTTTTCTCTGCCATTTCTCATGTTTTAAATTTGTTTTCTTCTTCTTTTCTGTTTGTAAGCCAAAATGGCCTAAAGTGAAGAAGCACCATGAACTATAGGACAAGTTTTCTAGCATTCTAGACCCCAAAAATAACCTCTCTGAAACTTTTGTAATACCTTAAGACACATCTTGCTGATGGATGTACAAAACAAATCGAGATAAACACAGATGTTCACAGACACAGTTCAAAGTTCCAGCAGTTTGATGCTGAGATGTTGAGTGTAGTTCCTGGGGAAGGAGCTAGGTGAGGTCACTCTCACTGCTCAGGGCAGGTGCTGCCTATATCATGCTCACTGCAAAACAAAACACTGAACCCTATTTTTACTTTCTCCTTCTTGTTTCATAAAAGCCAAGATCCTCTTTGGATTTCTCTCAGTAAGCGAAAGCTGATACAGATATAGATATTTGGTAAAGGTGAAGTGGCATGACACAAACTTTTGAAAAACAGGGGATACCTGGACCCATTTAGGATTGTTACACCTTTTTGTTGTTCTTGTTGTTGTGTTTACTGACTCTTGTTTTTCACAATGAACTCTCCTTTCTTTTCTTTGGGAACATTCCTTCTCTTGAAATCTATTTTATCTGACATTAATATAGCCATACAAGCTTTCTTAGGCTCAGTGCTTATTTTTGCTACATTGAGATTTCTATTGAGGTGAATGTCACATAACAAAATTCGCCATTTTAAAGCAAACAGTTAAGTAGCATTTAGTATGTTCAAAGTGTTGGGCAGCCACCACTTCTGTTTAATTCCAAAACATTTTTATCACTCCAAAAGGAGACCCTGTATCCATTAAGTAGTTGCTCCCCCTTCTCTCCTGCCTGCCAGTCTCTGGCAAGCACCAATCTGCATTCTGTCTCTATGGATTTACCTATTCTGGGTATTTCATGTAAGTGAAATCACACAATATGCGACCTTTGTGCATTTTTATGGTACATTGTTTTCTATCTTTTTCCTGTTTAACTTGTGTATGATAAAGTGTGTTTCAAGTAAACAGCATAGAGCTTATTTTTGTTCTTTTTTCCTTTTTCTTTTTTTGGCAATCTGACAATCTTTTCCTTTACATAGAGATGTTAGTCTGTTTACATTTACTGTATATATTTATATGGCTGGGTTTAAGTTTATCATCTAAGTATTTGTTTTCTATTTGTTCTTTGTTCCTCTGCTACCTCATTGCCAAATTATTTTATTTGAATCAAGTATTTTGTTTTAGCTCCTTTATTAATGTTTTAGCTGTACTTCTTTGTATCGCTAGAGATTACAAGACTCATCTTAATCTGTCATAGCCACTCTACCAATAATATTATACTTCTTCACAATGTGAGATCTATATAAAAGTATAACTCAGTTGAACCCCCTAACTTTTTGCTCTTGTTTTAGTTTATTTTATTTCTACATAGTATATAATCCCAAGATACTGTTATAATTTTTGCACTAGATAGAAATAAATTTAGTGCAACAATTCCAAAATCTTCTAATTCAATGACATATATGAAATAGATGAGTTTGGGTGGCTCTGCTCCAAGCATTCATTCAGGGATCCAAGTAACAGAGGCTCCACGATTTTTAATATGTGGTTTTTAAAGTGACTCTGGGCATCAACATATAGTCAATCTTGCTGGGAATGGAAAGTGGGAAAGGAGTAGCTACTTCTTAACCAGCTCACCTGAGATGTAATCCACATCACTTTGGTCTATGTTCCACTGGTGAAAATTAGCCACAGGGCTTCACATGGAAATGTGAGGCACCATGAAATGTAATCTCTGGCTAGAAAGTCATCTTTTAGCTACAACTATGCATGATGTAAGGGGGAGCACATATCTTTGCTCCCTCATGACATCATCACATTTTAATATTGGAATGATCATTTTGGCTGCAGTACCAACAATACATGGTGGGGGACAAGTCTGGATGCAGTGAGACTCCATGTGAAGGTTTTTCCAGACTCCCAAGTAAGAAATGAAAAACTAACAGAGACATAATGGAAATAGGAAAAAGAGACACTATCTGAGGGGTGTGAATGGTATGAGTTGGCTTTGAGTGATGAAGGGTAGAGAGAGAAAAGCATGAGTCTCAGGCTTCAGAAGGTGGTGTTTGGAGATGCCCTGCACTGATTTTGGTGAGATGAGCTTGAGTTTATTTTGACACGAGATACCTTTGAGAAAAACAAGTCAGGAGATCTGGAAGGTGGGAAGCTCAGGAGGGATATCAGGATGCCCCAGATGAGATCTGCGGGGGATTAGGAATCTCTTTATGATCAGAATTCAGTCTTTAGTTAGAGTTGTGGGTTAGCCTAGGGCTAAAATCAAAATTTTAGGTTCCATGAGGGTAATAGAGTCTCTGGCCTGCCCTACCCATCTGATCTGACTAATCTTGGATTCAGGGTGGGAGATTCAGAAAGTGTAGTCCACAGTCAATGGTGGATACAGATATATCTGTCTCTAGCAGCATAGGCAGATTTTATAACCCTTCTTTTTAAGGCAAATAAAATATTTTATTGAAAATATTTAGAAAAGCCATCTCTGAGCTGGCAAGAAGTTAAGGAAATCTCAGAGGCTAAAAACAAAGTGGAAGTTGGGATTCAGATGGTAATATAGCTTGGCTGCTGGCTTTGGCCTTGGCAATACCACCAGAAATGCCTTACATCCGCATGCAGTTTTGGAGGCCTAATGACAGAGCTTAGTGTCAGAGTGTAACTCAGTGAGGTGGCTAATAGGAGAACCCCACATAGAACTGCGACCTCTTAAGACTACATTCTCATTTTACGAATAAACTAGAAATATACCTGCTCCACTTGAGGAGACATGAGTAAATTCTTGCATCTCTCTTTGGGGAAGATGAAACAGATAAATCTGCCTTTGAATGTGCAATTAAGAATTGGCCTTCATATAGGTTGGAAGCCCCGATTCACCCTACCTGGTTAGCCTGAAACATTTCAAGCTGAGAATTTATTTTAAAGAGATCCTAGGTGGGTAGTGTCACCTAGACCTCCAGTGGAAACCTATGTCAATACTTGTTAGAATGCATCCTCAAAAGAGGCCTCAAAGAACATTCACAGATGACATTTTATGGGCGATGAATTCATAGTCAATATACATGAAACACACAGAAGCACCATCATCTCAGCCAGCAGAGCCACAGGCAAAAGAATCAGACACCTCATTATTCAAATGCCAGAATTATCAAACACATACTGTTAAATAACTATGATTAATATCTTTAAGGAGATAAAAAAGAGATTGAGACTGTGGGTATAAAATAAGAAACTACAGAAATGACCATGTAGATCAGAAAATTGAACAAATAGAACTTTGATTTTTTTTTTAAGATTTTATTTATTTATTCATGAGAGACAGAGAGAGGCAGAGGCAGAGGCAGAGGGAGAAACAGGCTCCCCACAGAGTAGGGATCCTGATATGGGGCTCGATCCCAGGACCCCAGGATCATGACCTGAGCTGAAGGCAGATGCTTAACTGACTCAGTTACCAGGCACCCAACAAATAGAACTTCTAGATGGCAGAGTGTCTCCTGGAGTTTTAGCAGCTTGTGCTACATTGTCGCATGACTGAGGCCCACCTTTGAGACCAAGCTGTGCCCAGGAGAGAAAAAAGGGAGATTTGCTCCCATTAGATCACTTCTTCAAGTGTCTGTGTTCCCTCTGCAACCCACCTGCTTTTGGTTGCTTTACAGAATCTTTGGGAGTTATTTTTTTGTGTTCTGTCTAGAGCTTAAGAATTGTAATTAGCAGGATAGGTGAGGCATAAAAGCAGTAACCCGCCATACTGGAACCAAAACTCTACCACTGTATAATAATTAAAACTACTATATTAACATTGAAATATTACTAGTAATCCATCCTTAGACTTTATTCAAATTTCTTCAATGACCCAACTAATATCCTGTTTCTGGTCTAGAATTCAAACCAGGATCAGACATTGAATTGAGTCATAACTCTTTGGTATCTAACAGTCTAGGGCAGTTCCTCTTTCTTTGGCTCTGCATTTCTTGGCTCATGACCCCCTTCCATCTGCAAAGCCAAGAACGGTGGTTGTGTCTTTCTCACATCACAGTGCTTGCCCTAGCTTCCATGTTCACATCTTATTCTCTGACTTTGACTCTTCCAACTTCCTCTTCAACTTTTAAGGACTCTTATGATCACATTAGCCCATCTGGGCAATCCAAATCTAAATCCCTCTTTGCCCGGTAGCCTAACATATGTAGAGGTTCCATAGATTAGGGCATGAACATCTTTGGGAGGCCACCATTTTGCCTACCACACATGTACTATAGTTGGAAATTGTCTTAGCCTTCCTTTCCAGCTCTCTTATGTCCAAATGCCATTCACAGCCGTGGTTCTTCCTTGTCTACAGGGCTCTGGTACTTGGGGAATTCTCTTCCTCACCCCTAGCCAGTCCCTGAGCCTCTGCTTCTTACTAGGGCCCTATCAGTCATGCATTCTCTTTGAGATATTCCTCAAGTACCAAAATGATGTCATCTGTTATTGATCCAGTCTGTTAGTCCAAGAAACCCGACACTGTATGGCCTCCTGCTTATTCCCCTGAAGTTACTTCCTCTTAATCCCTGGAAGTAGAATGTCATTTTATTCAATGCTAGTCTGGATTGTGAAGGTTGCCTCTGGACTTGCTTTGCTTCCCCTTTTCCTGTGCCCCAGATGGTTCCTCTTGATGTCTGTCATCTGTGGGTCTCACCTTCTCCCCCTACACTGAAGGGGGTCCTTTTTTTTTTTTAAGATTTTATTTATTTGAGAGAGAGAATGAGAGAGAGAGAGAGCATGAGAGGGGGGAGGGTCAGAGGGAGAAGCATACTCCCCGCTGAGCAGGGAGCCCGATGTGGGACTCGATCCCGGGACTCCAGGATCATGACCTGAGCCGAAGGCAGTCGCTTAACCAACTGAGCCACCCAGGTGCCCGGTCTGAAGGGGGTCCTTAACATGATTAAAGGAAAAGAAGTGTTCCATGATGCACCCCACTATGTGTGTGCACAAAACATTTTATAAAGGAAGTTGCCTGCCAGGCTCCTCAGGGCATTCCCTTCACTGTCTGAGGCCTTGTTTGGCAATAAATGCTCTCAAAACCCATTCCCATTGAAGCCACAGATGATTAGAGACAAAGAAGAGCCTCCTTGAGACAAAAACTAGGGGAAACATGGTCAACGTATGTAGTGGGTTGACTTGTGTCCCCCACAAAAGATATATCCAGTCCTAACCTCTGGTACCTGGACATGACCTCATGTGGAAATAGGGTCTTTGTGGACGTATTCAAGTTAAGATGAGGTCATACTGGATTGGGACAATCCAGTGACCTGTGTCCTTATAAGAAGAGGAGAGGACTCTCAGATACATAGATACGGAGGAGACACAGGGAAGGAAAAGTCCATATTAACATGGAGGAAGAGACTGTAGTTTTGCTGCCACAAGCTAAGGAACACTGAAGAGTCCTGGAAGCCATCAAAAGCTAGGAGGAAGCAAGGAAGGATTCTTCCCTACAAGACTTCAAAGAGAGCACAGCCCTGTTGACATGTTGATTTCAGACTCCTAGCTTCCAGAACTGTGAAAAAAATAAATTTCTGTTGGTTGAAGCCACAAAGTATGTGGCCATTCATTATGGCAGCCCAGAGAAACTAATACAAGGTGGTTCCTCTCAGAGAGCAGAACTAGAGTTGAAATTACAGCTTCTATTATTTATACAAATCAATTTTTTTTTTTAAAAAAAAGATCTTGTTCTTTTTAAGATCTCCCTCTTCTGTTCTCCAAATTTATCTGGACCTTCTTTTTCTTTGCCCTGATAATCCCTGCCCTGGTTGAATTGGGTTCTGCTCCCAGAAATTTCTTATCAGTAAGGAGTTTTTGCCTGGGAAGGGGGTTAGTTGTAAGAGTTTATAGGGTCTACCCAGGCTGCTCCAGTACTGCAGACCTAATCATAAGCTTCCTATGTACTTCCATGAACTGAATCCTACAAAACTCCTTCTGGTTACACATGATGCTCAGAATTAGTCTGTGGTACTTTTTAATGAGTATCTGATATTTTAAGTTTCTTCTTTTCTTGGAGCCATTGGAAGCTTTGTTGACCTACTTCTGCTTCATTCCACAAAGATGCTTAAATTTATGTAAGTTTGATGGCTGCCATTGCTTGTATTTTGGGGTCTCTGGAGGTATCTCATCTATAGGTCTTTGATTTGCCATCCTAGTTCTGTTTTCATGGGGCGGGGGGAGGCAGGGGAGTTTAAAACTGTCACCACCATCACTGTCTTCCCAGAATCCTACCCATGGCTTTAGATGATCATTCCATGGAGAGTCACTCTGCTGTCACCAACCATATGAGGTAAGAATACTTTCCTGCTCTGTGGATGTTGGGCTTGGCCACGTGCAATGTGAATGAAAGCCACAATTCAACCATTCTGAGTCTGTTTACATTTAAGGCAGTTCAACAAGCATTGGTTTTTATCACCCCTTCTGGATCTTCTGACCTTCATCCTGAGAAAATGCCTCAAGTAGTCACCACCCCTCTGGTTGGGGCCCCAAAATGAGCCACATGGAGCAGAGCCATCCCAGCCAATTCACAGACCTGTGAGCATGAAAACATGCTTATTGTTTCAAATCATTGAATTTTGGGGTCCTTTGTTATACAACATTATTGTGATAATAATTGACTAATACACTGCCCATATTTTTGATGGCTGATGTGTGTATTATGAAAGAGAATAAGATGTGGCAAACTCTCTGAAGCAAATCCAGTCAGCTGTCTGGTTTTGTAAGGCCCTAAAGCTAAGGATAGTTTCTATGTTTCTAAAGGCTGTGTGTTTATGTGTGTGTGTGTATTTATATTTATATACAAATACATATATATATATATATCTCTATATAAATATATACTTAAGGGCACCTGGGTGGTGCAGTCGGTTGAGCATCCAACTCTTGATTTCAGCTCAGTTCATGATCTCAGGGTCATGAGATTGAGCCCCAGGTCGGGCCCCATGCTCAGCTGGGAGTCTGCTTGAGATTCTCTCTCCCTCTGCCCCTCCCACTCATGTTCCCTCTCTCTCAAATAAATAAATAAATCTTAAAAATTAATAATCATATATAATTATATATGCATATGTATAAAACATTTGCTATCTAGGCCCTTTAAAGAAAATGTTTGCTTACTCTCAAAACAGAGGAAAGAGCACATGCTTGATAGCATAAGCCTTGGGTTCTAAATGTACTGACTGAGGTTATTGTAGCCTCTTTCCCCATATGTACAACAAGCTAGTTGAACTACAGAATCCCTAAGGTCCCTTCAGTTCCAAGATTTTACATGAAATATACAAGATAGTTCTATTAAATACAATATGGCAATTTTGATGATATCAGCACCCTCACATTCATGTAAACTATGACAAATAATAATTACAAAGATGAGATATAAAAGGGCTCCCCTAACAAAGACAAAATTCCCCAGAGAAACCACAGTTTGAGCAGAAGCTGGGAAGTGGGGTGAAGGGAAGCAATGTAAGCCTGGAGAGGACAATAGACACTGGGTTCGTACCATGCATTCATTAGCCCTGTTCTCTGCCTAAGGGAGCTTTGTGACTCAGATTACAAATTTCTCATCTATGACTAACTAGCAAAAAATGGGAAAACACCCATGGTGTGTGTGTATGTGCATGTAACATCTGATTTGACTACAGCAGCAAGAAATTGGTCTTTTGTGAATTGATGTGATTTAGAGACGCCTGCAAAATGAAAGTATGGTACTCCAAGAAAAGATGAATAAAATACCAGTGTTTTATTGGAATGATGCTGTGCAGCTGAAAAATTGTTGAGTTCTGGAAATGGAGAAATTGCATCTTTCAGAGTGCCAGCATGCGAGAGTGTACCCTGGAAGTATGCTATTTGGCTGCACTTCAGCTACCATTAAGCATACCTAGTATTTTTCGTGTATTCCCTATGCTGCTGTGCTGGCTTGGAAAGGTCGTTGGGGAAAGTGTTCACCAGCAAAGTTGTTGACTTGGCTCTTGGAGTACAGCACATCCCGTTCTAGCCTTGACATGATTCCAAACCCGTGATCCCGTGTCCTCTCTTCCATGAAGGGAAACTCAATCCATTTTCATACTGTGTGAAAATGTTGAGTGATTGAAATGCTAACACAGATCCTTTCCAACCCACATTTTATATGAAGAACATCTGCTTGGAAATTTTCTGCTCCAAGTATTGGAGGGAAGAAATGCTGCATTCCTAGAGAATGGAAGTTTCTCTTTGGGAGAAGGTGAATCAGTATGGAGACCATTAGTGAGGCCAACGCGTGTTTCCTTTTCCAGAGTCTATAGAGCAAAAGTCTTCCCTTCTTTTATTGGTATCTTACATTTGTACTTGAAATAGCTGAAGTGTGCTGTTCCAGATCAAATCAGCATGGTAACTAAATTTCTAGTGCAGAAATTTCTTGTATAAAGACTCAATTTTTAGAGAAAGACCTCATTTCTACCCTTTTTTTTTTTTTTAAGCATGCTCCACACCCAGCATGGAGCCCAACGCGGGGCTTGAACTCACGACCCTGAGATCATGACCTGAGCTGAGATCAAGAGTCAGATGCTTAACTGACTGAGCCACCCAGGTGCCCCACTACCCAATTTTCTGATCGGGTTCATGTTCTGTTTGCAGTCGAGTGAGACTCGACCTCTCATTGTGAAGGACTAACATGTCAGAGTTACCCAGGTTCCCAGTTGTACGTTGGCAATGACATGGCCTTTTCGAGTTGCAAAGTTCCCGCTACAGCTCTTCTCACCAGTAAAATGGGTTCTTTAAGGAAAGAAGGAATAATAGCAGACTTAAAAAAAAAATAATCCATAGCATTAGGCTCCAGACCCTTTCCTCAGTGATGTTTTGGTAACTTGTGGGGAACAAACAGGGAGGTTGGGAAGAGAATGAAAAGCAGGAGGAAACATAATGTAAATCTGTGTCCCATGGAGAGGAGTGGATGAATAAAGGGCTTTGCCAAGTCTCAGTCCCTTGCACAGCCCTTTGGAGAATATCCTATCATTTAGTCTGACCTCTGGGTCACCCCTCCATTGCAGTCTTCAATGAGCTGCATTCCCACTGTGCTTGCCACAGCCCCACAAACAGGACTCAGAAAATACGAGAGCAAGGGACATGCCTTTGAAATTTCAGTGTGGAAAGTTTAGGACCACAGAAAGAAGCTCTACTTCACAGAGTGAAGAACTCTACTCAAAGAGGTAGAACTGGGGAAAATACTTATAAATGTTCCTTTTATGCTTGGCTCAGGGCACTTTGCTGGGCTAGGGGCAAATATTAAAGCGACGGAGCCTGGCTGGGGAACTTCAATGGTTGGATCGTCAATATTATGGCTGGAAAGCAAGAAATGATTTCACATTCTTGCAAGCAGAATGCCATCTAAGGTGGCTTGATTGCATTGGTCCAGGAATTGTGTTGGTTTATGTGGATATAAGGTGAAGTCCTTGCTGATGAGAGGATCTCAAACTATTAGACAGGAAGACAGCGATTTTGCCTAGCTTGGACGGGACATGGGAACAGTAGATACTGTTCACAGAGGATGGTAGAGCAGAACTGAGAGAGCAGGATGGTTGTGGCAAGTGGCTAGAGGTGGTGATACCAGTAGTGGTGGTAGTGAATGTCCACTGCACACGTAGCAGTATAGACAGTAGCATCCTTCCCAACAGGCTCTTGGTGGACCATGACTGGACTCCAGGCTTTTGTCCTTCCTTTATCTCTGCTCATATCCTCAACCCTAGTTCTCCAGCATTCTCATAGTTCTCTGAGCTATCCAATAGCTGTTCATAAGTTTTCTCTTGTTCTTAAGTTATTCAGCATCTGTTTCTGTGCTTGACAGTCGAGAATCCTCCCTGGAGTGATACTGATGAGTGGTCAGGAATAAGAACTTGGCTTTCTGTGACATTCAAGATGCAATGATTGCCCTGGGTCACCCAACCCAGGATCTCTGGACGACTAAGTGACTTCTACAATGGATCCATGTAAGGAATCCGAGCAATTCAATGTTTGGGGGGCAGGATGGCTGCTTCTAACAATGGAGAATGGTAAGTTCAAGTCTCTAAATCCTTGGTTCAAGGACAGACAAAACAAAGACCCCATGATGGCTGATTTAAAGACAAAGAAAAACAAACCAAAACAAAAACTATTAAGTCCCACAGCTATAGATCTGAGATAGGCAAAAATATGATAAAAAGATTCTTTGGCTGCTGAATGTGGTGACATTTTAATTAATGTCTCACTAGGTCTCTCATATGAAGGTTGAGGCACCAATCGAGACAGATTGACATGCCAAAAACTAGAACAGACTTATGGAAGGATTCAGAGGACCCTGAGGGTATGCAAACTCCAAACCCGCATTTATTGTCCTTCACCTGCCAAAGAAATCCCTCCCCAGTGTTTGAAGTGGTTGTTTATCCTTTACTGATGACTCTCTAATTCCTTCAACTATCAGTTTCCAGAACTAGAGTCAGATTCCTGCGATGCCCTAGGGTACTGTAAGGATGATTGCATAATAAAAGAATGACAGGGACTTGCTACTTTATAAAAGAAAATAAAATTGAGGAAAATATGCGCCAATGGATCCTAAGCAAGCTTGACCTAGGAAGGTATCCCACAATATTAGATAGTCCTGAATTTACCGACATGAGTGTACTCATCAGAGGTTCTGGATGCAACCTGCTACTCCAAAACTAGTTTTACTTCTAATTTTTTGTTCTTGTCATCGGTTGACTGAAAAGTCGACTCAATATCTGCCCACTCTGAATGAGGTGTAGATGGGAGAAACTACTTGATATAATGTCGAGGGCTTCAGGGCATAGGGATTTTGCAGTGGATTTATCATATGGCTTTCAACCATCTCCCTAATAATATCAAAAGCAAGAGAAATCTTATCCTTAGCCTTTCACAAAAGGGACCTGTAACCATTTACAGGGATCAATGTCCTGGCTGTCTGGGTATTATTAAACAGTGGCTCTGATTTAGTAATAATTCTGGAGACATAAATGTCATTGTATTTGAGCAGTTAGAGTCAAATTTTAAGCCAAATCCACCTCACAGATGTACAGTAGACTCCTAAAACTTCATTGAAGTTATTTTTCTAAGCCTTATGTGTTGGAATAGTTAACTGTACACGTTGAAATAATCGTATTTGGCAATTGGAAGAATGGGGTAATAGGTGTCCTTGAAGTTCCCCTTGTTTAACTAAAGAGCAAGTCATTTCTGAAAATTCCAAAAGAATAGCATTGCAATCAATGACATGGAACAGTAGAGGTTTGGCATATGCCAGGGATGGCTGGGTTTCAAAGTATGGTGATGGATTATTATATATTGAGTCAGATGGGCATTCTAATTGCAGCTGCTGACCCTGATATAGTTTTCTTAGTGGATTGGCTACTGGTCTGGCAAATTTTTTGTCTCTGGCTCAGTAAGAGTATCAGAAGCGTTTTTCTTCCTCCTGGTGGGGTCATCAGTATATCTGCATAATCTTATCTCCTCTTTGAACTATCAGTCGGAATCTGTGCTCCACAATTTCTTCCTGATGAGTTAATATTGATAAAAGAAGAAGACTAAAACAGTTAATTCAAGAAGGCAATTAAAAAAGTCGTTGGTAGGGGGCTTTAATGTCTTTGAGATGCTTGGTATGACTGCTCCCTGGAGGCCAGGGTTGATGGTAGGGGAACATGACTTCCCAGCATGAACAGGGATGGTGGGCTTATGGGAATGCAGAAACGGGTGGCATGGTTGATATAATTGCTGTAATGGACAAGAAAGCTAAAGTAACAAAATACCTTGACCTGCGGGTATCTATTATGGTGGTTATTGGTGCTATTCCTAAAGTGAAGCACATGGGAATCTGGCTAAGGTGTTGCTTCATTTGTATAATCAGGAGAAACTAGATTTGGTGAATGGGAGAAGATCCACAACCATTTCAAAATCCAAGTCTATTCATAGATCTAGAGCGACTGACTGAAGGGGAGGCTGGGTCCCCTTAAGAGAAGGATCTACATCACTAAACATAAATGGATAGATAGATGATAGATAGATAGATAGATAGATAGATAGATAGATAGATAGATAGATGAGATATTTCCTCAAATCCTTCCTAAAATAAATCTTTATCTCTGTGTCAAGGTAACTAAACTCTAGGGAAAGGAGAATGCCTAGAATTTTTGAGGTCTGTTGGACACAAAGTGAAATCAATATCAGGGGATCTGATAAAGCCATTCTGGTTCCATAGTTAGAGTCAGAGCTTGGGTTAAAAATGGGTGGGAGGGATGGGGTGGCTGGGTGATAGACATAGGGTAGGGTATGTGCTATGGTGAACACTGTGAATTGTGCAAGACTGTTGAATCACAGATCTGTACTTCTGAAACAAATAATTCAACATATGTTAAGAAAAAAGAAAAAGAAGAGGATAGCAGGAGGGGAAGAATGAAGGGGAGTAAGTCGGAGGGGGAGACGAACCATGAGAGACAATGGACTCTGAAAAACGAACTGAGGGTTCTAGAGGGGAGGGGGGTGGGGGGATGGGTTAGCCTGGTGATGGGTATTAAAGAGGGCACGTTCTGCGTGGAGCACTGGGTGTGATGCACAAACAATGAATCATGGAACACTACATCAAAAACTAATGATGTAATGTATGGTGATTAACATAACAATAAAAAATTTAAAAAAAAGAAAGTATAAAAAAAATAGAACCAGCCTACGATCCAGCAATTGCACTTAGGTATTTACCCAAAGGATATACAAATACTAATTCAAAGGGATACATGCACCTCCATGATTATAGCAACATTAACAATAGCCAAATTATGAAAGCATCCCAAGTGTTCATCAACTGATGAATGGATAAAGAAGATATGTTATATATATATATATATATATATATGTGTGTGTGTGTGTGTGTGTGTGTATGTGTATATCTATATATAAAAAATGGAATATCACTCAGCCATAGAAAGGAATGAAATCTTGCCATTTGCAATGACATGGATGGAGTTAGAGAGTATTATGCTAAGTGAAATAAATCAGTCAGAGAAAGACAAATACCATATGATTTCACTCATATGTGGAACTTAAGAAACAAAACAAACAAACATGGGGGGAGGGGTGGAAAAGAGAGGCAAACCAAGAAACAGACTCAACTATAGAATACAATTGAATGGTTACTGGAGGGGAGGTGGGTTGGATTAAATGGGGGGATGGATTAAATGGGTGTTGGGGATTAAGGAGGGCACTTGTGATGAGCACTGGGTGTTGGATGTAGCTGTTGAATCACTAAATTCTACACTTGAACTCATTTTACACTGTATGTTAAATGGAATTTAAATAAAAACTCGAAAAAAGAGCTTATTGAGATAAACGGGGTTTTGGCCCGAATCAAATTGGATTCATTAGGCCATCAGAGCCACACATGGTTCTTTCATCAATTTCCAAATGTAGAACGGCAACTGATGTATTTAGCAACTGGTAGATTTCTCAATTTTATTTTCTCAAGGTAATGATTAAGGGTCATGATATTAAGAAAAGCCAAATGGAGCCTCTATGACATACTCAGAACTAATACTTAATTCCTGGAAGAATTGCAGAAATGAGCGCCGACATCAAGTACTTGAATGATGCAGGGGTGGTCATTCTGATCTCATCTCCCTTCAATGAGCCCTTCTGGTCTCCGAGAAAAACCAGATGGGCCTTTACAAATGATAATGAACTCTATAAACTTAACAAGGTGATAACCCCAAATACAGCTGTTGTGCCAAATGTGTAATATTTACCGGACAGATCAACCCAGGTCTGGACCTTGGTAGGTGGCTGTCAATTTAGGGAATGCTGGATGCTTCATACTCATTAGTAAGAGACTCAAAAGCAGTATGTATTTACATAACAAAGACAGCATTTTACCATTTCTGTGTATCTTGGGGCTACAAAAACCTGCCTGTTTCCTGTCATAATGCAATCTAGAGATTCGAATCATCTTGAGATTCCGAAAGATACCACCCTGGCCCACTATATTTTTGACACCATATGATATTAACCGACTTAGTAGTTAGTGGCAAGTATTAGAATATTCTGCCAGGCATATGCATGCAGAATGAAGAAATAATCCCCATGAAGATTAAATGTCTGTGACACTGATGTACTTGTAGATGTTCAATGGTATAGAGCATAGATTTCTTCTAAGATAAAAGAGAAGCTACTGTACCTCGTTCTTCCTATCGCTAAGAAAGAGCCATGCTGCTTGGTGGGCCTCTGGATTTTGGAGGCAGCTGACATGCCCCGGGACCATTTTGATCCATTAGATCCAGTGGTGTTGGGGATACCTGGGCTACATAAGGGTCCTGGGTGGAGCCTCTGGAAAGTCTCAAAAGGGAAGTTTTGGCACACCCTTAGAGTTCTAGGAGAAGACCATGACTTTCAGAGCTGAGAAACACCTTCATCTGAATTGCCCCTCTTCGTATTTACATGGCTTGAACTGTTTGCTTTGGTGTAGCTGCCCCCACAGAGATGAACTTCACTGGGCTCACAAGTTCCCTAGGACCCGAACTAATGCCTGAGTCTATGCATCCTTGCACCACATCCTATGGAGAAAAGAAATCTCCCTCGAGAGTAGAGTATCAAGCAGTATTTCTTTTTCTTTTTTTAAAGATTTTATTTATTTATTCATGAGAGACAGAGGGAGAGAGAGAAGAGAGGGAGAGAGAGAGAAAGAAGCAGAGGGAGAAGCAGGCTCCCAAGGAGCAGGGAGCCTGATGCGGGACTCGATCCCAGGACCCTGGGACCATGACCTGAGCCGAAGGCAGACGCTCAACCATCTGAGCCACCCAGGCGCCCTCAAGCAGTATTTCTTATTATTCAATTTGGAAAATGATTTGTCAAGGTTATTTAGGACCCCATGAGGGCAAGATTAGAATATTGATGTCCAGGAGTTTAGGGGAAGTCAAGTGAATGGATTTCCCGGAATGGGACCAGAATGTTAAAAAAAAAAAAATGTATCCCATGTGAAAGCCCACAAAAGGCCTTTACTGAAAAGCTCTCTATAATTAGGAATATGCCAGTCATCTCATTTCTTGGTGCTTGCTTAATGAGTTTAGGAACAAAATGTTTACAAAGGCAGCAAGGCCTTGATTAAGAACTTGGATTTAAGCTCTTCCAATCTGACCTGAATTCTACCACTGCTGTGCCCAGTTAATCAGTGACCAACACTGAGTCCTGTATAGCAATATAGCTCACGATGGACACCAGCAATACCATGCGGGTTTGGTGATTTTATCAGACTTCTAGTCATCCTAGAGTGGGATACAATCTCTGTTCACTACATAGACCTTTATTTTTGGATTTTGATTGTTACCCTCCTTGTCTGCTGTGCTTTGGCCAGAAGTAGCATCTGTGGGCCTCCTAAATGTATTCTCCACTGACATGGAAGCTCAGTCGACATTTGCTCCTGAACAAGTAACTGGCTTTATAGTGAAAGAAACATGGTAATGGATGATACCAGGGGCATTCTTTGGTCTTAGCATGTACTCTGAAGTAGAAGCCACATGGAACAATGGAGTAGCCATCAAAGATTCAGTTATGACACTATCTGGGACACAAGTCTTTGCTGTAGTAAGGTGACTGAACCCAGTTATCCAAGGAAAATAGGGTTGTTGCTGGGAACAGGGAGAAGGATGGCTAAAACCTTGCGTGCTCTTCATACACATATGTCTCCTACATCTCCATCTGTGCAGGGTCATCTAGGACTCTGGTATCTTAGGACTGAGGCTTTAGATCCACCCAAAGTGAAGAAAATTATAATTTTCCAACTTATTTGTTTTCTAAAAGTGATGAAAATCCTGAGTGTTAGGGTGACTGACGGTGACAGTTTTGCCTAGAAAGGGCAATTTGACTTCAGATCTCCTGTATCGAAGCTGGATGATATAACTGGTTAGATTTTGGCTCCTCTCCTCTTGTGGGATTACATTGCAGATGTGGATATATTTTGAACATGTGAGACATAGTTACAATTATTAGGCGGAACAATTTTTAATGGAGGCACAATAATAGGAAGAATGATAAACGCTATCTAGGTATTATTATATAAGCAAGCCTCTGCTATTATTCAGTTCCAAAGTTCCTTCTTTTAGGTTTTTTCCTTGCTCTGAAAATGAAAGGAGACAGATAGCTCCTCTCTCCTCGTTCCAGAAGGTAGGGTATGGGATATGCTCCAAGCTAGGACAATCAGATGATATATAGCCCAGTACTTTAAATCTTGAAGGCGTGATGTGTATAAAGATGCAGGAAAATGACAGATTTCTCTGGGCTCCAGTGGCAGGTGTCCAGTGGTGGAGACACAACACCACTCTAATCAGACTACTGGGTTGGGCCATGACCTTGACAATGCGTGTTCTCACCTCCTGTCTTCCAAGCTTAATGCCCCAAGTCGTTCCCTTTCCTGTTAAAGTCATCCAGTGTTGATGTCTGCTGTTTGTAACCAAGAACCCTGGGAAAGAATCAGGCAATTTCAAGTCTGTGTGAATAAGGCGATACCAGGTATGAAGTCGAGAGGAAACAGAGCTATTCTTTTTTTAAAAAAAACTTTTTATTTATTTATTCATGAGAGACAGAGAGAGAGAGAGAGAGGCAGAGGGAGAAGCAGGCTCCCAAGGAGCAGGGAGCCCGAGGTGGAACTCGATCCCAGGACCCTGGGATCATGACCTGAGCCGAAGGCAGACGCTTAACCATCTGAGCCACCCAGGCACCCAGAAACAGAGCTATTCTTATTGGTAGGAGACAGGAGGCCTCCCACAGACTGTGATAAATTAGGCCAATGGAAAGTAACACACGAGGTTGAACTTGGAACCCCAGTCCCTCTGTGGTGGTTTTATTCTTGAGTTCCTGAAACAATGTTTGGAGGAAAGGGAAACATAGTCAAATTAACTATTAGCTCTCATATATATTTTTCTTTAAATCCTAACTGGATGATTGTGTATTCAGTTTATTTCTTTTTTTTTTTCAATTTCAATAGATTTTATGTAAAGCCTAAACTTTAAGACAGGAAGTTTTTGTTTTGTTTTGTTTTTGTTTTTGTTTTTTTTACTTAAAGGATGTAAAATGAAAGCATGGCTCCTTTTTAACCATGACTGAGACTTACGGGACTTATGCTAACGTATAGCATAAAATGTGTGCAAAGATGTTCATTACAGTGCTATGTAGCAGGGAAATATTGATAGAAATTCCATGTCAAACAATGAAGGTAAGGAAAATATGGTGGAATATTATGAATTCACCAACCATCTTATTCACAGAGATTTTAATGACTTAGTAAAATACTTGTGATCCCAACACTTGGGGTATAATGTTTGTTGAGAAAGATAAAGTTGTGTACAATATATTTCAAATCTGCAAATACATTCACGTGTGCATGCGCGTAAAAAATTCTAGAGGGCAATACATGATTGCAATTGCTCTTTTGTTTTATGTATGTATGTATGTATTTTTTAAGTAGCCTCCACACCCAACATGGGGCTTGAACTCGTGACCCTGAGATCAAGGGTCACATGCTCTCCCAACTGAGCTGGCCGCTGGGCTCTACTATTTTATTTTTTTAATAAACATTTGTGATGTTCAAGAGTTCTACAAGGGCGTGTCTAATTTCTACAATGAGATAAATATCATATATGACAATTATTGTAGTTACGAATGCCAGACTAGAACATAATTGTTGTAAGAGATATTATTGGGACAGAAGCAACATTTGAGTTATATCGATTATGCAGTAGTATCACGTAAGGTTAAATTTCCTGATTTTGATTACTGTACTGTGGTTACATGAGCAAATGTCCTTGTTCCTAGGAAATACGCACAGTGTTGTATTGGGGAGCAAAGGGGTAGGCTGTCCTACAACTTATTTTTAAATGAGAGGAGGTAGGAGTGAGGGAGGAGGAGAAGTAAAGCAAATGTGGTAAAGTGTTAACAATTGGTGAATCTATGTGAAAAGGATGCAGGTAGGGCGCCTGGGTGGCTCAGTTGGTTAAGCGACTGCTTTCGGCTCAGGTCATGATCCTGGAGTCCCGGGATTGAGTCCCGCATCAGGCTCCCTGCTCAGCAGGGAGTCTGCTCCTCCCTCTGACCCTCCCCCCCTCATGCTCTCTCTCTCTCTCATTCTCTCTCTCAAATAAATAAATAAAATCTTAAAAAACAAAAAAGAAAAGGATGCAGGTATTCATTCTTCTAGTCTTCCAACTTTTCTTTAAGTTTGGAATTTTTTTTTTAATTAAAAACATATGTCCTGGGGTACCTGGGTGGCTCAGTCAGTTGGGTGGCAGACTCTTGATTTCAGCTCAGTTCACGATCTCAGGGTCCTGGGATAGAGCCTGGCTGTGGGACTCAGGGCTCAGTGGGGAATCTGCTTGGGATTCTCCCTCTCCTTCTCCTTCTGCCCCTCCCCCCTGCTCACACTCTCTCTAAAATACATAAATAAATCTTAAAAAAAAATATGTCTTGGGCGCCTGGGTGGCTCAGTCGGTTAAGCTACTGCCTTCGGCTCAGGTCATGATCCTGGAGTCCCGGGATCGAGTCCCGCATCAGGCTCCCTGCTCAGCAGGGAGTCTGCTTCTCCCTCTGACCCTCCCCCTCTCATGTGCTCTCTCTCTCTCATTCTTTCTCTCAAATAAATAAAATCTTTAAAAAAAATATGTCTTATGCTATTATCAGCAGTTAGTGACTAGATTTTGGGGGGGTTCTCTTCTAAGACCGATCAGCTTTTTGCAAAGATTGTAGGCTTTGGGTAACACACATGTGGCAGAATCCTAGGTCTCTTGTTTATTAACTACATGACCACAGGCAGTGTATTTCCTCTCTAGAGACTCAATTTCCTCATCAGGAAAATGGGGCTAATAATATTTGCATGGTGAAAATAAAAATGTTTATGAATTGCCTCACTCACCATTTCCCCCCATGGCTGTGCAAAAATTGCAAATGAGTAATACATTCTCCGAAAGTGGACTGGGTGCTAAACATCATTGCCTTGATTATTTACTAAGCTCAGAATCTTTCATTCATCTTTGCGCTTCTGATAGGCAGAACACTGCAGGTATCCCTCAGGCACAAAGCAGAGACAACTCTGAATATCTGAGCAGTGAAGAAAAGTGTTTACCACTCACTGATCATTCGCTCTGGTCCAGGTTTTGTACCAAGGGGTTTTTGTTTGCTTGTTTGTTTTTAAATGGGTCATTCATTTAATCTTTACCACAGTGCTCTGAGGTAGAAAATCCTGAGTGATTTTATAAATAAGGAGGGTGACGCAGGAACAAGCTAAGAAACTCGTCTAAGCTCACACAGCTGGTGGTGCAGGTGTAAATCGACCTGCTTGCGCTCTTGAGCCTATGGTTGTCATTTGCTATACCCACGCTCTGCTTCTCAAACTTAACATGAAGGGGAACTACCGGGGGATCTTGTTAAAATGCAGATTTTGATTTGGGTGAGGGTTAAAACGGAGATCCGTGCATGTGCGTGCGCGAATGTACGCTCAGATGCTGCATTTCTAACAGGCTTCTGGATGGTCTCGATGGTGCTGCCCCGCGGATATGGATCATGCTTACAAGTAGGAAGGGACCTAGAGGGTGAAATCCCAACTCATATTTGTTTACGTGGATTCTGGCGATCCGGGTTGGCTCCCAGCTTCTCCGCCTGCCATCCCTAGCCTCCGCCGGCGCCACCCAGCACCCCAGGTGCGTTGTAATTCACACATACTTAAGGCTGTTGGATGGTTGTGCTTTCTCCCACCATGTTACATGCTCTCCAGCATCTACACTTTTATCCTGCTCCTTCTGCTTGAAAGGATCTCATCCTCAGGATGTCACTGCAATGCTTTCCTGACCTTGTTCAATTCAGTGTCAGTTGTCTCTCCCTCTGCGCTCAGAGAGGGCCCTGTACAGACTCTCGTTTTTGACACTTAACGTTTTGTGCTTTTTTGTTTGAATTTCTGCCTCTCCCAGCAGATGGTGAGCTAGTCAAGGGCTAATGTGGTGCTCTGTTTATCTACATATCCTTAGCACCCAGCGAGTGCTCGTCCCATCCAGGGTACTTGATAAATATTTGTAGAGTGATGGATAACTGAAAAATGATTGGATATATGAGTGAATAGAGCAGCAAAAGATGTCTGGCCACATTTTTTAGGCTATAACAGTAAATCTGCAAACCCTTTGGATTTTTAGAAGGGTATCTCCCTTCTCAACAATTGGGAATGTGTCATATACATATATGTATACACACATCTTGTTGTATTTATATCTTAGGTACATTCTAAAACAAACATAGAAATATATTAAACAAGGATGATCTAAAATTAAAGAAGTAAAAGATTTCACATTTTATTAGCACCACAGTGGAATGTGTCATAGCTCTAGGGTTAGGGGTACACACTCATCTCAGAGAATCCTGGGCTAGAATGATAAGTGAAGTCACTAAATGTACTAAAGGGTAGAACACCACTTTAATGGTGCTGGAGTGAATATGAATCAGATGAAATAAATAGGGAGAAAAGAAACAGGTCCAGGTAAGTATAGGATTTCCAGGGCCTGGGCCTTTAGATTCCTCTGGAGACAGAGCAAGAAGTATACAGGGTGACCTAAAACCCAACCCCAGAAATCTCTGAGGCCTGACAGAAAGTGCCTTCTCCTCTGAGGCCCAGTGACTGGATCATGACACTAATACTGGAGGAATGTAAGGCCCCAGGGGCCCAAGAGACTAATTCAAGACTCACCCCCAATACCCTCTGGCTGAAAATTAAAACACTTTATTTAGCATCAGATAATTTGAAACCTGAGTTTAATGGTCTTTCATAGGTAGAAAGAGGTGCCTTCTTTCATTTTACTTTGTTACTGAAATTAGGCATTTAAACCTTTAAGGCACTCACGTCCTTGTTGGATGAATTGGAAAGCCTCTCCAGGACGAGGTCCAACCCAGGAGTAGAAACAGGAGCATTTGATTCGGCTGCTGAGGATGTGAGGCCAGGGCGTATGGACCCGAATCCCTTTCTGGCCCCCAAGCGTGGGGCTCACAGTATAAGTGAATAGAGTGGATGCTCCCTGAGGTAAACCTTATTTGCTCATACATATTCCAAACTGCGGAGCTAGGCGTGCATTTGGTGCATGAGGCATGCCCTTGGTAACCCACTGCTCTGCCTTAGCCTTTTCCTCCTTCTCCGTGTCCATCCAGAACTTTCTGGTGCAGCCTGCCCCCTGGTAAGCCATAGCTCAGCCTGGCCTAACAGTAATTCTCCTTAGAGGGTCTGTGGGTGTCGGTGCCCCTGGAGGCTAACTATGGCCTCGGAGAAGCTATGTGATGTAGATACTGTATGTGGGAATCCAGCTTCGACATTTACACCTTGATTGGAGTGTGGGTCACTGAAAGAGGCTTCCCAGAGGTGCTCAGGGCTTAGTCTCCACTCACTGCCCCTTTTATCCTGTGGTGTTACTGACCCTTAGCTCTCTCCTGCTGAGGTCCTTCTGAAACAGATCAGAAGATGCTAGAACTCTGGTGGTTCAGCCATATGAGCCTCTCTTGAACCCGCTCCCCACCCTCCTCTCAACCTCACCTGGAAAACCTGTCCCAGGTAGGTCCAAGGCTCGGGTATAATTTGCTCTGTCTCTTGTCTCTCTGACCAGCTACTTTGCAGACATGTACATTGTCTTCCATGTTACCTCCCTTTTCTTCCTACCTCCTAGTGGATTCAAAATTTCTCAATGAGAGTGTCTTCCAAACTCTACAAAGGAGACACTGAGTTATAATTAGATATAGTTAATTGTGCCAGTTAACTCTTGCTGGTTTTCCCTCTCTCAGGCATCTTGACATCTCCACTCTAACTTAGATGCCCCACTTCTGAACTCCTACAGCCCCTGAGCAGATGTGTTGCTAACAGTTGAGTGAATGTGTGATGAAGAGAAAGAAGTCTCGAGCCAGATGGCTTGGGTCCACATTCTGCTCAAGCTCTGCAATTTTGGGCAAACTACTTCACTTCCTTTTGTTCTTTTGGCCTCAGTTTTTTTCATCTGTAAAATGGGGATATTAAATATGTCTTCCTTCCCAAACTATGGTGAGGATTAAATGAGGTGTATATTTAAGGTGCTCAAAACAGTACCTGACAGAGAGTAAGTGCTACAGAAAACATTGGCTAACATTATAATGCTTGACACGATGTCGTGTAGGCCCTGACCTGGTTCGATGCTTCTCTGACCAGATCTGATGGCAATTTCTTTAAGGTAGGGTCTATATTGTATATATCTTTGTAAGTCCCAGTTTGTGCCCAGTGATTGGCACAGGATAGATTTTTGATAAATGCTTGTGGAATGAATCAGTGAAACCACAGATTGTTTAGGAAAGGGCCCTAAAACAAAATTTTATTCTTTCCTTCGAGGGGGAAAGATACTCTATAAGTAAATTTTATGTACTTATCAGCCACCCCCTAACCATTACACAGTTCCAATTGGTAATCAATATTGCTCGTACCTGTAACATCTATCTCATTATAGATCATATAATCTCACTTTGCTTATCAGCTGTCAATAAATACCCTCCGAGTTGTGGAGTATTTTAAATGGAACCCCAGCTGGGGATCTTGAAGGCAAAATGAAAATTACTCTAGGTAATTACAAAATTACCTTCCTCTCTCTACTGCATCCTCATACTCTGACCCTCATATTGTGGCTGGGTTGTTCTTCAGATTCCTGCAGGCTCTTGTCCTGCTGAGAGGTTGGGAATGCATGGCTGTGTGTGTCCTGGTGTCTCTTTCCATGTCTCTCAATTATCCGTGGCTGGCAATGTTTTCTCTAACCTCTTCACACTTCCCCACTTCTGCTTCAAGTATAACATGAGTGCATTGTTCATATAATAAAGTAGGGGCAGGTGAACTCTCCCATGGGAAGCAGGATAGACTGGAAGGAGGAACAAAATGCCAAACTGCCTAGTCAGCTGTGTAAGCTAGAGAGCTGCCTGGGCCGCATTTCATTGGAAGATTATCCGTTTAGCACTTCAGAGGCCATAAAATCTACTCTGGAATGGGAAAAACCCTCAATTCGTGAAGAGTCAATTCCAAAAGAAAAAATATTTAATGCTTAGAGTTTATTTTTTATTGTAAAGTTTGGTGACAGTGATATTTTGTATCAATTAACTCCAAGTTAAATTACTTAGGAACAATCTATCAAATGGAAAGGTTCATCATCAGAGTGAAAAAGTCAGTTCATTGTGATTATCTAATTCTGCTTAAAGAACATGATTAGGTACATTTTAATAGCAGTATCCAGAAGCCTGACTATAAGCTTATATTTCTCATTAACAAAACTTCATGCTTGGCTAGCAGGCCTTGAACTATGATCAGCTGCAGTAACAAAACACTGCTTTGGATCTATTAAATCATCAAGACAGCACAATCTTAATTGGACATTTAAGCTAAAATGAGTGTTTAAACACTGAGGCTTCCTTTAACTCTTAATTTTTTTCCCCCTATAAAACACAGGCATGCCATTTCCTGCCCAAGTCAACACAAAAAGACTTTGGGACAGGAGCTGGGGGTGGGGTAATTTCACTCTGTCAACCCGTCTGCCATCTGTAAATCCACTGATTGAATTCGGACAAATTACATCAATTATTAGCGCCAGATTCCTGATTGAGCAGGTTTCCATTTTGTTGATCCATCATCCGACCATCGCTCTTAAGGCACCCTTAAAGATGGTCCAAGCACCATTTTAAAGACACAACAGACCCTGTGGTCTGCATAAAAGCATCCATCCTTTTCATCCACCCAGTAAATGTCTTACGTCATCACAGGACTCACAGATTTGATAGCAAGCCGTCCTTCCTTTTAGTTTTGTTCTAATCAAGAAAAGTGACATGAACACAGGGAGAGATTCCCAACTTGGATCTCTCTTCTCAGTATTTCAGATGGGGTTTAATGATTACACAGCATTCCCAAATCTATTCAAGTTTATGGACACACATCTCTGCAAAATGTCTCCAAACTCAAATTTCGTTTCTCTGCTCAAATCTTGTCTTGTTTATGAACTAATTAAAACTATAGCTATTAACAGTTTAACTCATATCTCAGCTAAATGCGTAAATAACTTGTCCCTACACAATTGTGTGTACTTGTGCGGGGGGGGGGGGGCGGATTGCTAGAGGAAGCATAAAGAGACACGGTTCTATGATCACAACAGACAAAGGTGTGCAGGCGGTGAATGTGGAGCCTCCGTTCTTGCAGAAGGGGACACTTGTGAGGATCAAGAGAGAAAGACCTGTAGATGCAAGCCAGTTCTTTCTAATGAACCCCAGAAGACTGGGGTCAAAGTCACCAGGGGCCTTAAGAGCACTCCCCGTGTGTTGGGAGAGAATCATGCTCCCCACGCCGCAGGACAGGAGAACCATATTCTCGGGAGAAACTGAGCTGGAGATGCTTCAGGATTGGAAGCGTCTGTTACAGGGGAGGGCATCTGGAGAATTAAGTAAACCTCTCTAAATAAATCCAATCATTATCTCTCCACAATCTTCAGGATGCTGGCAGATAAGCATACAAGCTCCACACAGCAGAAGAGAAGCTCTTTCTCCAGAGAAATTGAATTTCCTCAGAGAAAAGATTATACAAATACCAAGCTGGGGGTGGGGGAGGTTTCTAACAAAAGTATCAGCTGACCACTCAATAGTAAAGTCAATCAATGGAAAAGCCTCATCTGTGCTTGCAGAAATTCCAATTTGCTCTTCAATGGCTCCTTCTTAAATATGAACAGATGGTCAAGGATCAATAGACTTGTAGGGAAGGTTTCCTATATACAAAAGAACAAACTTGAAAAAATAAAGAATCGGGGGGAAAAAAATGCAAGAAGCAGAAGTGAACTCCAGAATGACTACACTTGATATCACCCGTGAGATGACAAGATAAGGTACCCTTGAAACTATATAATGATGATCTAAAAAGAATCTTTGGAGAATCAAGAATGCGCTCTTGGAAATTAAAAATATAGATGAAGAGTTGGAAAATGGGAAACGAAATCTAAGAAAATGAGATAATCAGTTGGGAGATAGAATATTAGGGGAGGTTAAGAAAAATAGAGCAAAGGAAAAAGTGCAGAGGAAATGATCAAAGAAACAATGTAGAAACATTTCCAGACTGGAAGGACATGTAAGGCAAATCATCATGAGAATTCAGCACAAAGGGATTAAAAGGAATATTGTTAAAAGCTTCCAGAAAGCAAATCAAAGGGCCAAGAATAAACAGAGGCATCCAGCTTCAAACGTGGACCATCGGTAACTTGAGGACAATGGAACTGTGCCTTCAGAAGCAGCATAGAAAAGTATATCTAACCTAGAATTCTACAGGCAGCCAGATTATTATCATTTGCCTGTGGATAAGAGGGTCTTTGATACAAGAGAAAGCTAAAAGATTTCCAGCAAGGCCAAGGTTAAGTCCCTAAGGAAAGCCGTGTGGGAAGTCTAAAGAGAAATCAGTTCAGACTGGGGGGCGGGGGGTGGTTCCAAAAGGGGCCGTCCCCAGAAGACAAATGAAAACAGCAAGATTATCAGATTGTTTTGAGAGACACACCTCAGGGGCGTGGTAAAGCTAAGGCTCAGGGAAAATCAAGCCTATGGAAAAGCAATGATTAAATATGGGGGAATAGGAGGTTGTTACATGGGGGGATAAAAAAGTGGTCACTGTATACTGTGTAGCTCAGCAGTGATCATTATAAATAAATAATTATAATAACAAAGGCCCTGAATATGGACTTAATGAAGCTTGTGATATATTGGAAATCTACTGGAAATCGGTAGAATGCATTGGGAAGATAAACTGAGGGAAAGAACTAGATCCTTATCTATCAAGATTGTAAGTTAGTACATTATGTTTTAAACTGAATTATCAGAGGGGCACCTGGGTGGCTCAGTCGTTAAGCGTCTGCCTTCAGCTCAGGTCATGATCCCAGGGTCCTGGGATTGAATCCCGCATCGGGCTCCCTGCTCCGTGGGGAAGCCTGCTTCTCCCTCTCCCACTCCCCCTGCTTGTGTTCCCTCTCTCACTGCTTCTCTGTCAAATAAATAAATGAAATCTTTAAAAAAAATAAAAAATAAAATAAAATGAATTATCAGAGAGCAGTAGATGTATCTTATTTAGAAAGTGGAATTAATGAACATATATGTTAAAGTGTTGGAAAAGGGTTGCTTCCATGGGATGCGAGAGAGGAGGGGTTGGGCAGGGATCGGATCTCTTTGAGGAAGGTCTTTTAGTTTTGTATGACTTTCAAGCCATGAATTATTCCTTTAGGATATTTTTAAAAACTGAAAATGAATACTAGTAAATGAGTGCCTATCTAATCGGTCAGGCCAAACTGGGACTCCAAGAACACTTGCCATATTTATTGTGCAGCTTTGTCCTCCTTCCTCAAACGTGACCAGAGACCCTGAGGAATCTACGCACCGTGGCTGAAGAAGCTTTGGACTTGGCTCTGTCATGACGGGAAAAGTTTCGGTTCCCATTGGACTCTTGCCTTCTTAGACCCTCCCTCAGTACTAAGATGGTCTCAGTCCCCTCTCGTAATGATTCCATGTGTGGCCAGTAAGAGTCCGGAGCCCCTGGGGTTGGGACCCTGACCCTCGTTTGTACTGATCGTGAAAGCAAGCCTTGGGGACGGTCCGCGATTTGCCGATGTCACACAGTGCGTTCATTGTGGCTTCCAAGCTGGTCATAAAAGTGCTAGTTGCTATGCTTTTGCTATCATCCAAGGCAGAGAGAGGTATGTCTATTTATATGTACTTTAAAATTTTTTTCTCAGCTCAAGTCTGAGCCCATGGAGAGAGGCTGTTGAGCACCAGCTGTCTACGGCTTATATTGTTAATTCATTCAACTTCATGCTTTATCCTCTCTGGAAATCACTACCGTCCTGCTTACTGGCAAACAATAATGCTGGAGTGTTTGCTCCTGTACTTGCTGACAATATTAATTATTTAGTTTTCTGCCAATTCCTATTAGACTTTTTCTAACTGGAAAATTTACACTGTGTTATTGAATTTAAAACAGTGGAAGGCTTCGGGGAATTTAAACTAATTAGCTGGCATTTGTAAACCCCTTTGTTGAAGATAATTTGTTTACATGACCAATTCAAGCCTTTTAATTATGGGGGCCTGCACGGGCCACGGAAGGTGCCCCTGTGGCCATCCTTGGATGGGCGCAGGGATGCCAACGTGGCAAAACTCATTTTTCTTTGTGATGAGGTATGATGCCCCAGCTCACTGGCACCTAACCTTGGGTATTAACATGTTTATAATTACACTTGGGAGAAGCTTCGGGCTTTCCAGGCTCCCAGTTGTGCCTTTTTGGGAACAATTTCTCAACCCATGTCAGCTGAGCAGCTCCAAGTAACTGCTTTATCACTTCTCCATCTTTCTGCTGCTCGTCCCCGCCACCGCCACCCCCACTGATTCCTCTCAGACCTCTCTGTCTGTCAGGAGCCAGGATTGGATTCTTCGATGCTAAGACACTGTATTGGTGATGCCATGTATTGCCTGTAATTGAATATTATCCAGTCTGTGCATACTCGTCGTGTTAACTGCATGGCTTGGGGTAAGTATCTCTGACTTTGCCCTGGTAAAGGGGAACAGGGAAGACTGACGTCCACTTTGGCTAAATCTTCAAATTGTGTTTCTTTGTGGTCTTTCGATGAACGCAACTTTCTTGTTGAGAGCAGTTGGCAAACAGAAGTGCGTTTGCTGAGAGTGATTCTGAGAAATAGCAAATCTTGTGACAGGGATAAGTATTTTATTTTATTTTTAAAGATTTTATTTACCTATTTGAGAGTGAGGGAGAGAGATCATGAGCAGCAGGGGAGGGTAGAGGGAGATGCAGACTCCCTGCTGAGCAGGGAGCCTGACATGGGGCTCAATCTCAGGACCCTGGGATCATGACCTGAGCCGAAGGCAAATGCTTAACCGACTGAGCCACCCGGGCGTCCCAGCAGTATGCATTTTAATTAACTGAGTACTTTAGTTAAGATTCAAGGACTGGCTTACCAACTAATTTTAGCAAGAGCATGGTAAGTGGAGCTGTGGTCCCTGTAAGGTTCTGTATGCAGGTCCTTCCTTGGCCGATGCCTGCTCAGATGTTTTAAATCCCAAAGAAAAGGTGGGTTGATAAATAATTGAATGTGTGGATGAAATTTGTAATCGCTTCTCATTTCTAGGTCCAGTGAGTCAATTGTCAGCTTCGGGTTACAAAGTAATATCCATGGCAAGAATGATAAAGCACCCTACTCCTATTTCCATGTGTGTTGCAGGCCTGGACCTCAGGGCTGCCCTGCAGTCTTATCTTCTAGGCAGCTTGCGAAAGCAAAGACACCATCCCTATATTGTGATATTTAGACCCCATGTTCTTCGTTCTGGACTGAAGGTAATTAAGGCCTCCCTTGGCATTCTGGAAAATGGTGGGGCTGGCAGGATGTGGAGCTCTTCAGTTAAAATTCAAGGAAGGTGCTGTTCTCACTTCCTCCTGATTATATCCAGGGAGGATATTTTTCACTTAATTTCCACATATTTGTGCTGGTGTGCAAAGAAGGGCTGTCCCGGTAGCCAGCAATGATGTCCTGCATTATAGGCATTACATCATGTAATTCCACATCATCCCTAATGGGTACTGCAGCAGGATTTCCTTCGGCTGAAAGGGACAAAAAAAACCAAAACAAACAAACAAAAAAAACCTCAAAGTGATTTGAGTAAAAAGGCATTTATGGCTCCCAGCGTAGAAAAGTCTGGAGGCAGATTTGGCTTTATACGGGCTGGAATCAGGTGCTCAAAGGTATTTGCCTCCCTGAAAATCTCAGCTGTACCTTCCTATGCGTTGACCTGATTTCAGGGAGGTTATCCCACATGAAACATTGCCTGAATCCTCCCACGAGCTGGGGTTTTGTCTTTTGCTATCTCTCCAGAACTTAGGGCCAAAGCTTGGCACATAGTGGATGCTCAGTAATATTTGTCAAATGAATGAAAAAGGTTTTCCTTGGATCTCGTGCCGGTCTTAGAGCCTGGGGTTGGGGTTGGGTCCAGCTAATTCATGTGGCTAAATAACAGGTACTATAAACTGAATGATTGTGTCTCCCCCAAATTCATATGTTGAAACATATTCCCCCATTGCAATGGTATTTAGAGGTCGGGCCTTTGGGAGGTGACTAGTCTCATGAATTAGTCTTATGAAAGGGATGAGTGTCCTTATAAAAGAGGCCCCAGAGAGCTCCCTTCCACCACGTGAGGGAGGGTAGCAGTGACAAGATGGCTGTCTATGGACCAGGAAGCAGGACCTCACCAGACACGGAATCTGCCAGCACCTTGATCTTGGACTTCCCAGCCTCCGGAACTGTGAGAAATAAATCTCTGTTGTTTCTCAGCCACCCAGTCTGTGGCATTTTGTTATAGCAGCCTTGCTACCTTAGCCAAAGGGACTTAGATAATGAGAGTACGTTTCCCCAAGCACTGTTGCTGGAAAATACAGGGATATGGATGCTGAACTGGCAAAGCATAATGCATGCCCACTTCACGGTGGCAAAATGTAGCGTCCCATGTGGACTTGCGAGAGATTGATACAATATCTGGTGGCATGGAATCCTAGGACTTCACTTCCTTTTGCATATAAACTGCAGGGGATGGCACCCTAAAAGAATGTTAAGATGCTGTTGCCATAGAAAGGGGAAAGGGGATGGTGAAGCAAAACCAATAGTGTCTGCCCCGGAGAACATCATTAAGACAGAAAATAGATTTAATTCGAGAGTTGCAGAGCTGAAGGACAACCAAGTGAATGGGGCGGTAGCTGGATGAAAAGTGATCTCTCCCCGTGTATCAGAACATTTTTGAGCATTGGAGAATGTGACAGGGATCGTTTTTAGTGCTTGCATGGGAACTACATTACGATAGGGCACAGAAGGAACTATGAGTGCCCACCGAGAGCCTCTGGGCACCTCCACCTCTCCCAGACATCCTTGCATTTGGATTGGTCATGTGACTCATTTTGGCCAACAGAATACAAGCAGGAGGAAGTGTGTTGTTACGAGGTCCAGAAGGTTCAATAATTAGTGCGTCCTCTCTGCTCTCTTCTTGAACTTATCCCCACCTGCCTATTATAGGATGCCAGGGAGAGCTTGGAGTCATAAAATAGAGCCACCAGGTGGAAACAACCGAGTCTCTAAATTGGTGCTTCGAAGAGTGCTCTATTATTTTCATGAGACTGAGATATGAGTGAGAAATAAAACATGGTTGTGTTCAGCCATGGAGAATTCGGGGATTATTGGAATCAGCAGCTAGCCTTAGTTCTTCTTGGATAATCTGAAGCATAAAGGCAGAAGCAGTGAGGCACATTTGAGGGACTTCTGCAATAATGTGGACCGGGGGGAAGGTGGCTGGGAACAAGATGGTATCAGTAGAAGGGAACAGAAGAATGCTTGGATTTTGACTGTATTATGAAGATAGGGCCAAAGGATTTGAGGGAGGATTCACTGGGCGGAGTACAGAGAAAGGGAAGCCTCAGTGATGACTTCAGGATTGTCGGCCTGAGCAATTGCAAGGATGGAGTTGACATTTAATTAGCTGGAGAAGACTGAAGAAAGGGAGCCAAGGGATGAAGGAAGGAAAGAAATCAGGAGTTGTGTCTCAGACATAAATGTTTCTGATATATTCCACTGGGCACCGAAGCAGAGATGTCAAGGGGGCAGATGGACATACATCTGGAGTTCAGAGTTGTCTGGGCCAGAGGTAGGAATTTAGGAGTTGGCTGTGTTTGGAGGTATTTTCAGCCCCAAGAGCAGATGAGATCACCAAGGCAACGATCATACGTGGAGAAGGAAAGCTGGTATTAGGAGTGAACTCTGACCTTTGACATCTACAGATGGAGAAAGTGAGGAGCAAGAAGCATAAGGAACTTAGAAGTTGGAGCTAAAATGGGTAGAAGCAGACTCAGGAGAGAATGTTCCAGAAGCAAGAAGGAAAGAGTAAAGATTCATGTCAGAGGCTGATGATAAGTCAAGTGAGAAAGGGAATGATCACTGACCCTAAATCCAGCAATGTGGAGACCATGAATGTCCCAGACAAGAGCTGTTCCAGCGATGGTGGGTGGAGCCGGGGGGGGGGGGGGGGGGGGGGGGGGGGGATGGGGGACAAAGGCCTTGTTTTGACTGCATTAAAGAAAGAAGGTTTAGGGAGGGGAGAGAATTCTGAAAGAATGAACGGAGACAACTGTTTCAAGGAGTCCCCTAGCCAATGAAGTACCCCCTGATTTTATTTGGTGGGAAAAAGAAAATACTCTTTTCTCTTGCTATGAACATCCTTTCCTGCATCTCTCTTGCGTCTCTACAGATGAGCACCTCCCCGCACCCTGGCCCCAGTCACTCCCCCTGTGTTTCCTCTTATCCCTCCCCCAGCCAGGCAGAGAATCTGCTCTAGCCCCCATGTTAACCATTCATTAATGAATCCATTCAGTCCAACACCAACTGCCTGCAGAGGGCCTCTTGCCTGCCAGGCACTGTGTAGCTCTGGGCCCACAGTGGCAAATAAAAGAGATTACAGACCAGAATGGGGTCTTTAAACCTTTCTGTTGATGGCTCCTCTAAGACAGTTTTTTAAAAAACACTGATGTCTCTTTCACCCAGACTTCAATTTTAAAATGAGATCCTATGTTCTAAAAGTCTTAGATACGGGGTGCCCAGGCGGCTCAGTTGGTTAAGCGCCTGCCTTCGGCTCAGATCATGATCTCAGGGTCTTGGGATCGAGTCACACATCAGGCTCCCGGCTCCGCGGCCAGTCTGCTTTTCCCTCTCCCTCTGCCCCACCCCCCTTCTCATATTCTCTCTCTCTCTTTCTCTCTTTCAAATAAATAAAATCTTTTAAAAGGTAAAAGTGTTTTGTAGGAAGGAAGGAAAGGCAGACTCAGCAGATACTGTCTGGGGGACCACCATAGCCCATTTCTGAATACACTAAAATTACAGGATTTTTGTGACACCCAAGGAGTTTTTCATGGTCATCAGGGAGAACAGACCTTGTGGAACCAAAGCAAGGGAGAGGAAACTTTCCAGCAGTCAGCGCAATGGGTATGGACAGTCCCTTGGGGTCTTAATTCAGCAAACTTCAAAAAGACCAATTGAAATGAATGTGGATTTGAAAATATTCCCAGTGAGATCCATTTAGGATGAGTCATTATGGGGAGAATTTAACTTTGTCAACTTTCTTCAATTCTTGACATGCCCCACTAACTTCTTGTGGATAGGCTGATTCTTTATCATCTTATATACATGTTTAAATTAATATCTAAGTATTTTCATCATGAGTATGCATAAATGCAAAGGATACAATTACCAGTGAACTGTAAACATTGTCATTGAAAAAATAAAATAATTACAGGGCGGCTGGCTGGCTCAGTTGGTAGAGCATACGACTCTTGATCTCAAGATTGTGAGTTCAAGCCCCGTATTGGGCATGGAGTCTACTTAAAAAAGTAGACTACTTAAAAATTAAAAAAATTTTTAATAAAATAAAACAATGACTACCTTCTTTTTAATTTTTAAAAAGACTTTATTTATTTATTTGAGAGAGAGAGCATGGCAGAGGGAAAGGGAGAAGGAGACTCCCCGCTGAGCAGGGAGCCCAATCCCAGGATCCTGGGATCATGACCTGAGTCGAAGGCAGATGCCCCAATGACTACCTTCTTTTAAAAGTATTCAGTGGCATCTACATATCATAGCACCGTGATACATAACATCATCCATTTTTAAAATGCACAAACAAATTCTCCTTGAGCAGTAACAACACTGAAGGTTTCCTTTACTGAACCCGTATTTCTGTTCTGTTCTCGACCCCACACGCAGGATTTTATCCTAATATAACAGTTTGAGCTTGAAAGACTTTTTTATTAGTTCTCTTATTATCTTTCTCTGCAGCAAAAATTTGTACTGTAAATGCCCTCCAGCCAAAGGCCAACCAGAACGCACCTGGAGTTGAACAAATCAGGTTTTTCGTTCATTGAAATAAGGGAGAGTGCACACCATGGGGAACCATTCAACATCTGAGTACGAGGGTGCTAGAAAGGATTTATTATAAGATTTGGACTTTAAGTCATTAGGGAAAAGTTTATGGGAGCTTGGCTTCACTCCGGATTGGATGCTTTCAGGAATCGGGGACAATTCTATAATGGGTTTTATCTTAATTTCGTGTGGATGGTGGTGAGCAAGGTGAAGGCTTATAATGGTAAAGAGCCAGCAGTCACTCGTATTAGCTGGGAGGGGGTGGGTTTGCATTTCTGTGGTTCACACAGTGACTTTTTCCTTTTGCTTCGATGAAACCATGAGCTGATCTTGGTTATTGTTTTACTTAGCCATGATCACCGATAACTTCATCTGATGTCGATGCTTTGTGATATTGTTGATATCCAGCAGGAGAACACCAAGGTCTAGCTGTGAGCACATGTCAGTGCCTAATAACCACACAGCTTCCCTGTACGTGGCAGGCCTGTCCTCGGAATCAGGGATTGCTTTTCACTTCCTGGGCCCCTTCTTTGAGGCAAGGACAGATGAATTCAGACCACAGGATATTAATTCACGATGTGAGATTTTGCTGCTCATGATCAAGAGGGTGTCTCCTAAACCTCACCAGTAGTTAGACTAGGGTCAATCCCTCTTCTCCGTTGTAAAATGAGTTGTTGAACCATCTGATGGGACAGTGGCTGTCCATGAGACTTTAAGACTCTGGACCGGATACGTCGGCCAACTGTAACAGCCAATTACCAGAAACCACATGATTATTAGTCCTTGTAGGTCTCCAAGCAAGAGGCTTAGACCATAAACCCCAGGCAAGGAAAACATATCCCAGAATCCAGCAGGGCCTGTTTTAGCGACCCAGGTGGTTTCTTCTTTTTGCCTTGTCTTGAAACTTGCCCTGTAGTGTTTACACAGGGGCCTCAAGCTTAGAGGAAATCAAGCATTACGCGATCTTTCACGGCGACTCTGGCTAATGAATTGAGACGCGTTTATTGGGTGTCCAGGGCAGATACCGTGTTATTTATGACATCTGCTGGGGTCCATGACAAGTTTCAGGTCACTGTGGGGATTGCAGTCAGGAGAGTTTGCAGGGAGAGGACATCGGTTTTCCCTCCTGGAGTATCCCATGTTTGCCTCATGCTGGAAGTTTCTGAGAGGGGTGGTCCTCAACAGCTAGTAGTCCCCAGGAATTACCCCCAAGCATGCGGGTAGGTAGAAGAAAGCAGGCAGGTATAAGCCTGATAATCACTTCGGAAGTAGAGTCGCAGTGGGGCGGAGGCTCTATTGGGAATATAAGTATCATTTATCACAGCAGGAGGGAATCAATTCTCTGTCCATTTCCTAGGGGTTCTTGTTGTGCTCCGGAAATCCTTGTTGTTTTTAAATCATTTAAGTCATGGATTAACCCAAACCATTTACCTCTTATGGTATGTATATATTTGGTCTTCTGTCATTTGTGAGTTAGTGGGTTTGGCTAAGGGCAATTAATTTAGGCATCTAAACTGATTTAATCTCTATGAGAAGCCCAAATGTCAATGGTAAATTCAACTCTGTACTGCAGAATCTCTTGGCAATTTTTCGTTGTTTTTCTTTAAAGTATGATCCATCAGTACGTAGAATTAAATCAGAGATATCCAAAAAAAGACTCTAGAAGGTCTGAAAAAGGTGTGAATACTTCCCCAAAGAGGTTTCTTTCCTCCAGACAAAAGAAAAAACTAGATTATAGAAAATAAAAACTGTTCATCTCCTTTTAAAAAAAGAACATTCATATCACATCGTTTGAATAATTTTGATAACAAAACAATGAATGAATAAAGAAATGGATAATACCATCCATAAACAATAGCCACAAAATTGTTACAATTACTACAACTGTAACAAAAATAATTTGTTAACCTGTTGTCATTTTAGAAGTCAGGATAAATTATGTTTAATGACCAATGTTTTGTAGTTGTTCCTTAATTAAAAACTGTCTGGGCATCCAAAGATTGTTTATTAAATAATTTAAAGTTTTGTCTAATGTCTTAAAATTAATTATGGTCCTGAAAAATACAATTTGGCTAATATGCTAAATCCTTATGATTTGTAGTATTGCGAGAGGTGCGTAAAATTAAACACTCCATATCCATTATTATCAGTTCATTTTTACGAACATTATTTGATGTGTATAAATTTTTAATTTTAAACAAGCTGTGGAGACAGCAGTAACCTAAGTAACTCGTAAAACCAATGCGGGCAGTTTAGAATGTTGAAATACGAGACGTTTAATTTTGTACTGACACAAGTAAAATTTTGTGCTGGAAGTATTTTTATAGGGTCAAGTAATTTTTAAAGACTGAATCATGCCCCAAACTCTTGTTTTATCTTAGAGCTAAACCCAGTTTTTCCTAACCTCATAGCTGGAATAGCAAAAGCTGTTATATAAATACACTTTTGGGGGTCCACAAAGAAAAATACTGCGTAATAACTTTCTTTTTTTAATTTTTAAAAATTTTTTTAAGATTTTATTTATTTATTTGACAGAGAGAAACAGAGCGAAAGAGGGAATACAAGCAGGGGGAGTGGGAGAGGGAGAAGCAGGCTTCCCACAGGACAGGGAGCCCGATGCGGGGCTCGATCCCAGGACCCTGGGATCATGACCTGAGCCGAAGGCAGATGCTTAATGACTGAGCCACCCAGGCGCCCCATAACTTTCTTTTTTTTTAGACATTGTTGATTGTTCATCCGGGCTAGATATTCCCAGAGTGCTGACATAGCAACTGGATGGTTTTTTGTTTTAAATCTTTTTTTAAAATTTTTTATTGTTATGTTAATCACCATACATCATTAGTTTTTGATGTAGTGTTCCATGATTCATTTTTTGTGCATAACACCCAGTGCTCCACGGAGAACATGCCCTCTTTATTACCCATCACCAGGCTAACCCATGCCCCCAACCCCCTCCCCTCTAGAAACCTCAGTTTGTTTTTCAGAGTCCATCGTCTCTCATGGTTCGTCTCCCCCTCCGACTTACTCCCCTTCATTCTTCCCCTCCTGCTATCTTCTTCTTCTTTTTTTTTCTTAACATATATTGCATTATTTGTTTCAGAAGTACAGATCTGTGATTCAACAGTCTTGCACAATTCACAGCGCTCACCTTAGCACATAACCTCCCAATGTCTGTCACCCAGCCACCCCGTCCCTCCCACCCCCCACCACTCCAGCAACCCTCAGTTTGTTTCCCGAGGTTAAAAATTCCTCATATCAGCGAGGTCATATGATACATGTCTTTCTCTGATTGACTTATTTCATTCAGCATAACACTCTCCAGTTCCATCCACGTCGTTGCAAATGGCAAGATCTCATTCCTTTTGATGGCTGCATAATATTCCATTGTGTATATATACCACTTCTTCTTTATCCATTCATCTGTCGATGGACATCTCGGCTCTTTCCACAGTTTGGCTATTGTGGACATTGCTGCTAAAAACATTGGGGTGCACGTACCCCTTCGGATCCCTACCTTTGTATCTTTGGGGTAAATACCCAGTAGTGCAATTGCTGGATCGTATGGTAGCTCTAGTTTCAACTGTTTGAGGAACCTCCATACTGTTTTCCAGAGTGCTTGCACCAGCTTGCATTCCCACCAACAGTGTAGGAGGGTTCCTCTTTCTCCGCATCCCCGCCAACATCTGTCGTTTCCTGACTTGTTAATTCTAGACATTCTGACGGGTGTGAGGTGGTATCTCATTGAGGTTTTGATTTGGATTTCCCTGATGCCAAGCGATGTTGAGCACTTTTTCATGTGTCTGTTGGCCATTTGGATGTCTTCTTTGGAAAAATGTCTGTTCATGTCTTCTGCCCATTTCTTGATTGGATTATTTGTTCTTTGGGTGTTGAGTTTGATAAGTTCTTTATAGATTTTGGATACTGGCCCTTTATCTGATATGTCATTTGCAAATATTTTCTCCCATTCTGTCGGTTGTCTTTTGGTTTTGTGGACTGTTTCTTTTGCTGTGCAAAAGCTTTTTATCTTGATGAAATCCCAATAGTTCATTTTTGCCTTTGCTTCCCTTGCCTTTGGTGATGCTTCTAGGAAGAAGTTGCTGTGGCTGAGGTCGAAGAGTTGCTACCTGTGTTCTCCTTTAGGATTTTGATGGACTCCTGTCTCACGTTTAGGTCTTTCAACCATTTGGAGTCTATTTTTGTGTGTGGTGTAAAGAAATGGTCCAGTTTCATTCTTCTGCATGTAGCTGTCCAATTTTCCCAACACCATTTGTTGAAGAGACTGTCTTTATTCCTTTGGAAATTCTTTCCTGCTTTGTCAAAGATGAGTTGACCATAGAGTTGAGAGTCCATTTCTGGGCTCTCTATTCTGTTCCATTGATCGATGTGTCTGTTTTTGTGCCAGTACCATACTGTCTTGATGATGACAGCTTTGTAATAGAGCTGGAAGTCCGGAATTGTGATGCAGCCAGCTTTGCTTTTCTTTTTCAAGATTCCTCTGGCTATTCGGGGTCTCTTCTGGTTCCATACAAATTTTAGGATTATTTGTTCCATTTCTTTGAAAAAAGTGGATGGTATTTTGATGGGGATTGCATGGAATGTGTAGATTGCCCTAGGTAGCATTGACATCTTCACAATGTTTGTTCTTCCAATCCATGA
>NW_027397117.1:4857309-4897920 GCF_003265705.2 Callorhinus ursinus | reverse complement strand
GTCTTTCTCTGATTGACTTATTTCATTCAGCATAACACTCTCCAGTTCCATCCACGTCGTTGCAAATGGCAAGATCTCATTCCTTTTGATGGCTGCATAATATTCCATTGTGTATATATACCACTTCTTCTTTATCCATTCATCTGTCGATGGACATCTCGGCTCTTTCCACAGTTTGGCTATTGTGGACATTGCTGCTAAAAACATTGGGGTGCACGTACCCCTTCGGATCCCTACCTTTGTATCTTTGGGGTAAATACCCAGTAGTGCAATTGCTGGATCGTATGGTAGCTCTAGTTTCAACTGTTTGAGGAACCTCCATACTGTTTTCCAGAGTGCTTGCACCAGCTTGCATTCCCACCAACAGTGTAGGAGGGTTCCTCTTTCTCCGCATCCCCGCCAACATCTGTCGTTTCCTGACTTGTTAATTCTAGACATTCTGACGGGTGTGAGGTGGTATCTCATTGAGGTTTTGATTTGGATTTCCCTGATGCCAAGCGATGTTGAGCACTTTTTCATGTGTCTGTTGGCCATTTGGATGTCTTCTTTGGAAAAATGTCTGTTCATGTCTTCTGCCCATTTCTTGATTGGATTATTTGTTCTTTGGGTGTTGAGTTTGATAAGTTCTTTATAGATTTTGGATACTGGCCCTTTATCTGATATGTCATTTGCAAATATTTTCTCCCATTCTGTCGGTTGTCTTTTGGTTTTGTGGACTGTTTCTTTTGCTGTGCAAAAGCTTTTTATCTTGATGAAATCCCAATAGTTCATTTTTGCCCTGGCTTCCCTTGCCTTTGGTGATGCTTCTAGGAAGAAGTTGCTGTGGCTGAGGTCGAAGAGTTGCTACCTGTGTTCTCCTTTAGGATTTTGATGGACTCCTGTCTCACGTTTAGGTCTTTCAACCATTTGGAGTCTATTTTTGTGTGTGGTGTAAAGAAATGGTCCAGTTTCATTCTTCTGCATGTAGCTGTCCAATTTTCCCAACACCATTTGTTGAAGAGACTGTCTTTATTCCTTTGGAAATTCTTTCCTGCTTTGTCAAAGATGAGTTGACCATAGAGTTGAGAGTCCATTTCTGGGCTCTCTATTCTGTTCCATTGATCGATGTGTCTGTTTTTGTGCCAGTACCATACTGTCTTGATGATGACAGCTTTGTAATAGAGCTGGAAGTCCGGAATTGTGATGCAGCCAGCTTTGCTTTTCTTTTTCAAGATTCCTCTGGCTATTCGGGGTCTCTTCTGGTTCCATACAAATTTTAGGATTATTTGTTCCATTTCTTTGAAAAAAGTGGATGGTATTTTGATGGGGATTGCATGGAATGTGTAGATTGCCCTAGGTAGCATTGACATCTTCACAATGTTTGTTCTTCCAATCCATGAGCATAGAACGTTTTTCCATTTCTTTGTGTCTTCTTCAATTTCTTTCATGAGTATTTTATAGTTTTCTGAGTACAGATCCTTTGCCTCTTTGGTTAAATTTATTCCTAGGTATCTTATGGTTTTGGGTGCAATTGTAAATGGGATCGACTCCTTGATTGGTCTCTCTTCTGTCTTGTTGTTGGTGTATAGGAATGCCACTGATTTCTGGGCATTGATTTTACAGCCTGCTACTTGACTGAATTCCTGGATGAATTCTAGCAGTTTTAGGGTGGAGTCTTTTGGGTTTTCCACATACAGTATCATATCATCTGCAAAGAGTGAGAGTTTGACTTCCTCTTTGCCGATTTGGATGCCTTTGATTTCTGTTTGTTGTCCGATTGCTGTGGCTAGGACTTCTAATACTATGTTGAATAGCAGTGGTGAGAGTGGACATCCCTGCCGCATTCCCGACCTTAGGGGAAAAGCTCTCAGCTTTCCCCATTGAGAATGATATTCGCTGTAGGTTTTTCATAGATGGCTTTTATGATATTGAGGTATGTACCCTCTCTCCCTATACTCTGAAGAGTTTTGATCAAGAAAGGATGCTGTACTTTGTCAAATGCTTTTTCTGCATCTATTGAGAGGATCATATGACTCTTGTTCTTTCTTTTGTTACTGTATTGTATCACGTTCATTGATTTGCGGATGTTGAACCAACCTTGCAGCCCAGGGATAAATCCCACTTGGTCATGGTGAATAATCCTTTGACTGTACTGTTGGATCCTGTTGGCTAGTATTTTGGTGAGAATTTTTGCATCCATGTTCATCAAGAATATTGGTCTGTCATTCTCCTTTTTGATGGGGTCTTTGTCTGGTTTTGGGATCAAGGTAATGGTGGCCTCCTAAAATGAGTTTGGAAGTTTTCCTTCCATTTCTATTTTTTGGAACAGTTTCAGGAGAATAGGTATTAATTCTTCTTTAAATGTCTGATAGAATTCCCCTGGGAAGCCGTCTGGCCCTGGGCTTTTGTTTCTTGGGAGATTTTTGATGACTGCTTCAATTTCCTTAGTGGTCATAGGTCTGTTCATGTTTTCTATTTCTTCCTGGTTCAGTTTTGGTAGTTGATACATCTCTAGGAATGCACCCATTTCTTCCAGGTTATCTAACTTGCTGGCATAGAGTTGCTCATAATATGTTCTTATAATTGTTTGTATTTCTTTGGTGTTGGTTGTGATCTCTCCTCTTTCGTTCATGATTTTGTTGATTTGGGTCATTTCTCTTCTCTTTTTGATCAGTCTGGCCAGCGGTTTATCAATCTTGTTAATTCTTTCCAAGAACCAGCTCCTAGTTTCGTTGATCTGTTCTACTGTTCTTTTGGTTTCTAGTTCATTGATTTCTGCTCTGATCTTTATGATTTCTCTTCTCCTGCTGGATTTAGGCTTTATTTGCTGTTCTTTCTCTAGGTCCTTTAGGTGTAGGGTTAGGTTGTGTATTTGAGACCTTTCTTGTTTCTTGAGAAAGGCTTGTATTGCTATATACTTTCCTCTCAGGACTGCCTTTGCTGTATCCCAAAGATTTTGAACAGTTGTGTTTTCATTTTCATTGGTTTCCATGAATGTTTTTAATTCTTCTTCAATTTCCTGGTTGACCCATTCATTCTTCAGTAGGATGCTCTTTAGCCTCCATGTATTTGAGTTCTTTCCGACTTTCCTCTTGTGATTGAGTTCTAGTTTCAAAGCACTGTGGTTTGAAAATATGCAAGGAATAATCCCAATTTTTTGGTATCAGTTGAGACCTGATTTGTGACGTAGGATGTGATCAATTCTGGAGAATGTTCCATGGGCACTAGAGAAGCATGTGTATTCCGTTGCTTTGGGATGGAATGTTCTGAATATGTCTGTGAAGTCCATTTGGTCCAGTGTGTCATTTAAACTCTTTATTTCCTTGTTGATCTTTTGCTTAGATGATCTGTCCATTTCAGGCGAGGGGGTGTTAAAGTCCCCCACTATTACTGTATTGTTGTCAATGTGTTTCTTTGCTTTTGTTATTAATTGCCTTATAAAAGTGGCTGCTCCCATGTTCGGGGCATAGATATTTACAATTGTTAGATCTTCTTGTTGGATAGACCCTTTAAGTAAGATATAGTGTCCTTCTTCATCTCTTATTACAGTCTTTGTTTTAAAATCTAATTTGTCTGATATAAGAATTGCCACCCCAGCTTTCTTTTGGTGTCCATTAGCATGGTAAATGGTTTTCCACCCCCTCACTTTCAATCTGGAAAGTTGTCTTTGGGTCTAAAATGAGTCTCTGGCAGACAGCATATCGATGGGTGTTGTTTTTTCATCCAATCTGATAGCCTGTGTCTTTTGATTGGGGCATTGAGCCCATTTACATTCAGGGTAACTATTGAAAGGTATGAATTTAGTGCCATTGTATTGCCTGTAAGGTGACTGTGACTGTATATTGTCTGTGTTCCTTTCTGATCTATGCTGCTTTTAGGCTCTCTCTTTGCTCAGAGGACTCCTTTCAATATTTCTTTTAGGGCTGGTTTTGTGTTTGCAAATTCCTTTAGTTTTTGTTTGTCCTGGAAGCTTTTTACCTCTCCTTCTATTTTCAATGACAGCCTTGCTGGATATAGTATTCTTGGCTGCATATTTTTCTCGTTTAGTGCTCTAAAGTTACCATGCCAGTCCTTTCTGGCCTGCCAGGTCTCTGTGGATAGGTCTGTTGCCAATCTAATATTTCTACCATTGTAGGTTACATATCTCTTCTCCCGAGCTGCTTTCAGGATTTTCTCTTTGTCTCTGAGACTCGTAAGTTTTACTATTAGATGTCGGGGTGTTGACCTATTTTTATTGATTTTGAGAGGGGTTCTCTCTGCCTCCTGGATTTTGATTCCTGTTTCCTTCCCCACATTAGGGAAGTTCTCTGCTATAATTTGCTCCAATATTCCTTCTGCCCCTCTCTCTCTTTCTTCTTCTTCCGGGATCCCAATTATTCTAATGTTGTTTCGTCTTATCGTATCGCTTATCTCTCGAATTCTGCCCTCATGATCCTGTAGTTGTTTCTCCCTCTTTTTCTCAGCCTCTTTATTTTCCATCATTTGGTCTTCTATATCGCTGATTCTCTCTTCTGCCTCATTTATCCTAGCTGTTAGTGCCCCCATTTTGGATTGCACCTCATTAACAGCCTTTTTGATTTTGACTTGGTTAGATTTTAGTTCTTTTATTTCTCCAGAAAGGGTTTCTCTAATAACTTCCACGCTTTTTTCAAGCCCAGCTAGTATCTTTAAAGTCATGATTCTGAACTCTAGGTCCGACATCGTACTAATGTCAGTATTGAGTAGGTCCCTGGCTGACGGTACTACCTCTTCTTTTTGCCGAGGTGATTTTTTTCGTCTTGTCATTTTGTCCAGAGGAGAACAGATGAATGAGAGAACAAACTGGTAACAGGTTAACAACGTCCCCAGCAAATATACTCTATACAAATCAGAAAAGACCTGAAACCAGGGGGAAAGAAAGGGAAAGAAAGAAAAAAGAAAGAGAAAAAAAAGAAAAAGAAAAAGATAAAAACAAACAAAAACAGAACAAAACAAAACAAAAACAGAATATGATCAAATATGATCAGGCTAGTGCATAGATCAGTGCCACACACTAGATTTTGGGTGTATTTTTGTCTGTTAGAAGAAAGTGCCTCTTAAAATTTTAAAGGATGAAAGACTTATATATGTACAAAATAAGGGTTGATACAATGAAGGGATGGAAGATGACTGTAAAGATGAAACTTATAAAAGGTTTTATAAACGGAATTGATAAGAAGTTGTTTGAAAGAAGAAAGAAGAAGATTTAAAAAGAAGAAAAAAGAAAAGAAAAAAAATGGGAGAGACTGTGATCAGGCAGGAGACTAGAACAAAGCCATACACTAGTGATTTAGGGTATATTTCGATCTGTTAGAAGAAACTGTATATCACAATTTTAAAGAGAGAAGACCTTATATATATATATGCCAAAAATAAGGGTAACTACTCTGCAGGGATAAAATATGACTCTAAAAATGAAAAATAAAAAATGTTTTTTTAACAAAGAGATTTATAAGATGTTGGTTGAAAAAGGGAAAAAGAAAAATTCGAAAACAGTTAAAAAAATTAACTTTGAAAAACTAATGAATCATGGTACAAAAGCCATGAATTCTATGTGCAGTATTCCCCTAGCGCTGGAGTTCTCCCGTTCTCCTTGATCGGTAAACTTGGTCTTGGCTTGCTGGCTGTTCTTGCTGATCTTCTGGGGGAGGGGCCTGTTGCTGTGGTTCCCAAATGTCTTTGCCGGAGGCAGAATTGCCCTGCCCTTGTCCGTCCGGGCTAAGCAAGCTGCTTGTGTTTGCTCTCAGGAGCTTTTGCTCCCTGCAAGCTCTCGGCACAGCTTTGGAGGATGAGAGTGAAAATGGTGGCCTCCCACTCTCTACCTGGAGGAGCTGAGAACTCGGGGCCCTTCTAGGAAGTGGTCGCTTCTCTGTTCAGAGAGTTGTTGCTACTCTCCTCTTCGATCTCCTGTTGAGTTCGTAGGTGTTCAGAATGGTTTGATCCCTCTTCAGCTGAATTCCTGAGACCAGACGAAATCCAGGTCTCCTACTCCTCCGCCATCTTGCTCCGCCCCTTGTTTTAAATCTTTAACCTCCTTTTCCCTGAGAGAGAAAGAAAGAGAGAGAGACAGAGAAAGAGAGACAGAGAGATAGAGAGACAGAGACAGAGAGAAAGAGACAGGGGAAAGAAAGGCAGCCAACTACAGGCAAATACAAAATTATCACTACAAAATGCTAATTATGTCTTCCCTACAGAGAGAGGACAATAAGTCTAGATGCAGAATTAAGATTTTGACATAGAGGTTCAAAGAGAGTGGCATGCCACTGTGGTTGATATAACTTCTGTTCATTTGACAGATTTATCAGCCCAAACAATTAAAAGGGCAGTAGTCACTAATTGCCAAGTACTGAAATGGAGGAGGCATGACTTCTGGGTTAAACAAAATGCTCTCTCTGGTGGAGAAACAAGATAAGTCATCTGCTCTTGAGGATTTTTTCGCTTTTTATTCAAAGATACCTTTCAAATGAATACTCTCGCTCCTGTCAAAAGCTCCCCAATGTGGCCGCTGCAATTTTGAGTGGTCCCTGGTGAAATGGTACAGTTAATGAGGTAAGCACATAAGTTACCATGATAGGAAGGAGACAAGAGGAAGTAGGTCTGGCCTGGGAGATGCACGGTGTAGACGGGGGAGGGGCCCGGTGTAGACAGGGGAGAGACACAGTGTAGACACGGGAGAGACACAATATAGACAGGGGAGAGACACAATGTAGACACGGGAGAGGCATGGTGAAGGCGGGGGAGACGCACGGTGTAGACCGGGGAGAGCCTCAGAGCTACTGGGATCCATCCGTGGGTGTTTGTATAATTTCATGGCTCTGGGTCCTGGCCAAAGGCAGTCATCACCCAGCCATCATCAGGGAGCAGACAAATCTCCTGATTCTAGGCAGACAAAAATAAACAAAGTTCTCAGAAACACCAAGACAGGACTGACGGAATGTCCTCATACGGTTCTAAAATGGTGATCCAAGTCCAAGTCGGTCTACAAAAGACGCTGAGTCTCAGGGGGCACCCTGAAACCCTCAGCCCCTGGGCCTGACTTGGGCACAGATTTATCAGCCCTATTGCCAACTTTTGCCTATAACGGTCCATGTCACACGTCACTTTGGCCAGGCCATAATCCAGTCCGCTGTTAGTTGAACATTAAACTAGGTATTACCATGAGGATGTTTTGTAGATACAATTAAAGTTCATAATCAGTTGTTTTAAGTGAAAGAGATTATTCTATGTAATCTGAGTGGGCCTGATTCAAGCAATTGAAAAGTCTCAAAAGCAGAGCTGAGGTTTCCCTGAGGAAGAAACTTGCCTGCGGCTAGAAGCTTCAGCATGTGCCCGAGAGTTCCAGCCTGCCTTCCTGATGGCCTGCACTCTGGATTTTGGACTTGCCTAGCCAGGCCCTTGGAATCATATAAGCTAATTCACTGTAATAAATCTCTTAACACAGATAGCTCCTACTGGCTCTGTTTCTCTGGTTGAACTCTCACTAATACATTCTCCCTATAGACGTTTGCTGTTATAGACAAAGAACCCTCTCTAACCCACTAGACAAGCACACAGGCCAGGAGCAGGTGTTAGATGACTGGAAAACAATTTCAGCGAAGAGTAATGTAAATATAATCAAATAAACAAGATAAACCCAATGCTGGAATATTGAACACAATACTGGAGCTCAACGTAGCATGAACTTCTCAACGTAGCGTGTGTGCGGGGCACGCCTCCGATAGGGAGACACACAGCAGGTCTCAGATGGGAACGCCAGCACTGGGTCCAGGGTTTCCACCCAGGGCAGTGAGGACTTCAGCTGCATCTTGGTGGCACATCCCATTCTGTCAGTGTCCCCTGGCCAAACACCACAGGGCCACACTCTTACAGCTGAGCACGTTGGGCTTATTGCTCATTGTAGCAAGGGAGAATGTACCCCTTGGGGAAGCACTGGGTATCTCAGTAAGAAGATGGTAGAAAGGACTTATTATAGGATTTGGACTTCAGTTAGGTAATTGGGGAGAGCTAAACGAGGCAGCCTTTATGCTGGCTTGAATGCTGGCAGGAAATGGGGCCAAGTCTAAGATGGGTTGTCTTAATAAATCTTATCTGGGGGTCTACTTATCTGGGAACTTCATCTGGAAGACAAGAGCATGGTTAAAACAATAATTGACAAAGAAGCAATAGTCACTCATATTAGCTGGGATAGGGTGATGTGTGGTACTTTTGTCTTTTCCGCAGTAACTTTGTGCTATAGACCGTGTCCCCCAAAAGTCTTAATTCCTGATGTGATGATATTGGAAGCGGTCATGAGGATGGAGCCCTCCTGAATGGGATCTGTGCCCTTAGTGAAGAGCCCCCCAGGGAGCGCCCTTGCCCCTTCTGCCGTTCGAGGACACAACAAGAAACTGACATCATGAACCAGGAAGTGGGTCCTCACCAGACCCTGAATCTGCCCGTGCCCTGACCTTGAACTTACCAGAGTCCAGAACTGTGAGAAATCGATGTTTGCTGTTTACACCACCCAGTCTGAACTGACTAAGATATTTTGGTTTTGTCTGTGCTTAGACAAGAGTCTGAAATTGTTGTGTTTTGTTTCTTCTAGTTTTTTTTAAAAGATTTTATTTATTTATTTGACACAGAGAGAGAGAGAGTGAGAAAGGGAACACAAGCAGAGGGAGTGGGAGAGGGAGAAGCAGGCTCTCTGCTGAGCAGGGAGCCCAATGTGGGGGCTCGATCCCAGGACCCTGGGATCATGACCTGAGCTGAATGCAGCTGCTTAGCTGACTGAGCCACCCGGGCGCCCCTATTCTTGTTGTTTTGTCTCCCTGTATCATTGTCACAGAGCACAGAGCATCAGACACCGGTTGGATGCTGGTTGATATCTGTGGATTGCTGATGTCCGCCAGGAGGACACCATGGTCTGGCTGTGAGTGCTGGGTCAGCTCTTGGACTGGTTCTCGGACAACCTCAAGGTCAGTTCCTAGATGTCAGAAGTTGTTCTCCTCTTCCTTTGTATATAAATTGAAATTGTTTTTAGTTTTTTATGGCCCAAGATTTATTTTTTAAATGTGGACTGAGCTACAAACAGTGTAATTATTATTATATCCAATTTACCCAGACAATAAAAATATATAACATATTGCAATCATTCACCAAACAAAAACATATTATTGGAAATCACATCTTGATGAGACAGAAAGTTTTCATGTGGGTCATGCATTTATGAATAAATATTGCTTATTCCTTACATGAAAATAGTTGGTATATATTTTATTCCCACTTTCAATGTTCATTTATTTAGGTGCTAAGAAAACTCATGTCCTTAAATGAGTCTATGGGAGCAGAATTAAAAAAAAAAAACAAAAAACAATGACAACTCAATGTTTTCAGGTTATCTGCAAAGCGCTCATTTTGATATACCATCAAAAACTAATTTTAATGATCTGCCTGTTCACAATGTAATTGAATCCTCAAATTGAAAGCAGAGAAATCAGAAATTACATAACTTGCAAAGGTCTTGTTTTTCAATCATTAGAGCTCGTATTTTTCCAACCCAAAGACCGACATTTTAAATTCTCCTTTGTTCAAAAGCCCAGAAGTATCCCCACCCCGCGTAAACCAATGCACTTTAGTAAGAAGCGGGGATGGGTGAGAAGTCAGTCTTTTGAGCAATGTGAGAAAGGTGACTTTTTTTTTTTTAAAGATGTTATTTATTTATTTGTGAGAGTGAGAGTGGTGGGGAGGGGCTGGGAGGGCGAGGAGTAAGCACGCTCCCCGCTGAGCAGGGAGCGTGATGCAGGGACCCCAAGATGACAGCCTGAGCCGAAGGCAGATACTTAACCATCTGAGCTACCCAGGCGCCCCAGAAAGGTGACTTTTTAAGGGAAAGTAAGGACAGTATCCATGTCACCTCAACTGCAGGTAAATTCTCCGTTCAAACAGTTTTAACAAAGAATATATATGTAGGATGAGCATTCTCTAAATTCTCTAAAATTCTACATGCTGAATACCCCTTGGAAAGTCTATTGGAATCCTAAGGATTACCTGTGCTTTACTCTGAAGACTCACCAGGCGATCTGTAGGTTGCTTTCCAGGGAACATCTGCTGCGCCAAAATAATAGGATCATTATGGACCATGATTGTTTTACTGTTTAGTAATGTTACTCTTAAATCTCCCATAGTGCCAAAAACACTGTCTCTGCAAATAGGAGTTTCTCTGCAGATATTAACTATAGTGGAAGAATCCATTGTATTGTTTTAGGGGAGAAAACACAATTACAAATGGCAGTACCAGTGCTTGACGTAGTTCCTGCCAACTAAGAGGTGGCTGACAATTATTGATTGAATAATATTATTTATCATTTATGGAATACCTGTAGGGGACCTGGCATTTAGTATTACGTGTGTGTATGGGAGTACCTGGGTGGCTCAGTTGGTTGAGCGTCCAGCTCTTGATTTCCGCTCAGGTCACGATCTCGGGGTTGTGAGATCAAGCCCCGCGTCAGGATCCGCACTGAGCGTGCAGCTTGCTTGAGATTCTCTCTCCCTCTGCCCCTCCCCGCAAAAGAAAAAACAAACATACGTGTGCGTATGGATACACACACACACACACACACACACACACACACACACACACACACACACCATAGAGTGGCCTTACAAGATAGATACTGTTATTTCCATTTTATAAATAAACAGTTCAGAGGGAAGTTTCTCAAGACAGAGCTAATAGAAGGTGTGCAAACATTCTAATCCAGTTCCAAAGCACCTGTTGCTTTCGTTCCTTCTTAGTCCTGCCTGGACTTACATCCTGGTGTTCCTGGAGAACAGCCAACAGTTTTCTTAAAAAAAAAAAAAAAGAAGAAAGAAAAAAAGTGCATTTCCTTTTCCCTACATTGAAAAGGAGAAAGAGTAGGTCTGTCTTGTCCTTGTGAGGTAAATATGTAAAATACCAACAGAATGCATGGGATACCTTAGACGTTTAATCAATGCTCCTTCCCTCACTCGTCTGCAAGGAAATTTGAAAAGAAATAGAAATAAATCCGTCAAACTCAAAACTGATATATTTGGCTTCTGACTGGACTCCATGACATTGTTTGGTGAAACAAAACATTTTCCAATTGGCCAAGTCTCAAACCAAACCGACCAGCTACCTGGCTATTTCAAAAGCCCTTCTTAATGCAAGACCACTTTAACACAATTCAGGAAAGATGGATTCAATCGAAGCTGCAAAGATTAAAAGCACTCCACAATTTTCTATCATTTTAAGGACTAGAACACAATCTGAAAATGAAATATAATTGGGGCCCAGAATCATCTCTGGGCTGCCTATTTTATTCTCATTTCCTCAGGAAGTATTCATATTTGATCTCTCCGTGCACAAATGGGAATCAGAGTTACTCTCTTTGTCTTTGAAACAGGCAAAGGGTATCAGCCTGGATGACATGCATGCTGTTGAATCACATGAACCAATGATCTGATCCTTAACAGTGAACAGCCCCTGGTCTTTTTAAAGGCAGAAAAAAAATTCTGTAACACGAAGACAGAAATGAAGGTAAGCTGGTTCCGTTCTCTGAAGAATAGCTTGCCTGCAGATTCCGCCCTCATGGATCTGTCTACTTTTATTTGCTTATGTTATACATTTGGTGACGAGGCAGTATTGAAACTCTGGGAATTTATATATATATCAATATATACAAACAGATCTTGAAACAAAAGCAAACACAGAGCTCAGAGGCAGCAGGAATCCGATGAGGCAAGTCTGGACTTGGGAAAGCTTATGGAAGGCTCTTTTTCCTTTTCCCTCTCTGGCTCTTAGGAGACTGAGTGAAAATCTAGAGAACCTCCAAAGCCTTCCTCGGTTAGCTTAGCCATACACAGGGCTTTAATCTTTGCTCTGTGAAGGGTTAAAAGAGGCAGCCATGGTGATAGGGGAAAAAAATAGAATAGATATCCCACCTCCCACTCTTGGCTGGTGTTCAATTGAAAGTTCCTCCCTATCTATGCTGCGGGAGGACAAGCTACTAGAAATGAAATATCATGGGCAGCACAGACTTACTCTTTTCAAAACACTTAGCTGTTCTCCTGGATATGCCCCCACCACACGCTGAGATTTCTCAGTTCCTTCCCATTGGGCACCATTGAAGATGGAGCTGGCTTCCTCATGCTGTCATCAAGGCAGATGTCTTCCTGTCACATGAAATCATAATTCCAAACCCTCTGATGATTCATAGGCAAAGACAAGTGGCCATTGGCATTCGTGGGGCTTATAGGCTGTATCAGTTTCCTACCACGGCTGTAACAAATTCTCATGAATTATCCTAAAGCATCTTAACACAGATTTATTCTCTTCCAGTTCTGGAGGCCAGAAAATTAAAATGGATCAGCAGGACTGGTTCCTTCTGCAGACTTTGGAGGAGAATCCCTTTCTTTGCCTTGCTCAGCTTCTAGAAGCTACCCACATTCCTTGCCCCTTGGCCACCCAGCATTGTCTTCATCATGACATCTCCTCTGGCTCTGACCCTCCTGCTTTCCTCTACAAGGACTCACGTTATTCCATTGGGCCCACAAAGATAATCCAGAATTCTCTCCCCTATATCAAGATCTTAGTGACATCTGCAAAGTCCCTTTTGTCATATAAGGTAACATACTTATGGATTTCCAGGATCAAGCTGTGGACATCTTTGGAGGACCATTGTTTAGCCTACCGTGTGTGCCAAGTCATTGTCTCAGAGTGCAGAATCTAAAATCAAGTTCATCTTCTCCATGGGCCAAGTAGAGTGAAGTATAAATGCTTGACATGCTTTTCATTACTGGGTAGTAGAAACCATTTATTTAAAACACAGGTATTAAACCATCTCCCTTGACGGACTGAGAAATCCTTGAGTGCAGGGAATGTGTTTAGATGACACTCGTCTTGGTGGATCAGGGGCCTACATACTGTGTCCAATAATGGCTTTTTAATGAGACTGTATGGTCCTTTGTATATGAGAAAGTGGAGATGGTGAGGGAACCTGATAGAAATCTAAAGAATAAATTAAATCCACATTTGATCTTTCTTTTTTTTAAATAAATAAATCTTTAAATTTTATTATGTTATGTTAGTCACCATACATTACATCATTAATTTTTGATGTGGTGATCCACGACCCATTGTTTTCGTATAACACCCAGTGCTCCATGCAGTACGTGCCCTCCTTAATACCCATCACCGGGCTAACCCATCCCCCCACCCCCCTCCCCTCTAGAACCCTGTTTGTTTCTCAGTGTCCATGGTCTCTCGTGGTTCATCTCTCCCTCCAATTCCCCCCCTCATTTTTCCCTTCCTTCTCCTAATATCCTCCATGTTATTCCTTACGTTCCACAAGTAAGTGAAACCATATGATAATTGACTTTCTCTGCTTGACTTATTTCACTGAGCATCATCTCCTCCAGTTCCGTCCATGTTGATGTAAAACTTGGGTATTCATCCCATTGATCTTTCACAACATATATCACTTTCTATTTTTGGCAATGGGTTTTTGATATTTGAGTGCTCCTTGAGAAAATGTAGAGAATGTGGGGAAGTGATTGATTATAGGGCCAAGGCAGGCAAAATGCAAGATCACTCCAACCAACCAACCAGACAAGAGAAACAAAGAGCCAGTGCTAAAGGAGCCCCCAGGGGCCAAAGAGGCTATTGAATTAAAACTCAAAGTATAACAAATACCCAGAGTTCATACTAATGTAAATGAATAGATGGAGGAAGGGAGGCAGGGAGGAGGAAAGAATGAGAGGTAACTCTTCATTGCAGAAGAATTCCAAATAATAAATGTAGAAGGAAATAGAATGAGGAAAATAGAAAATCACCATTAGAACACCTCAGTAATAATTACTGCTAGCAAAATTATTATAAATTATATTTGCACTGTTTTTCCCTTTGATAGCATCAGTGTATATATACCTGTAGAACAACAACAACAAACTGTCCCATGGTCACTGCAGCATTATTTACAGTAGCCAAGAAATGGAAACAACCTAAGTAGCCATAGACAGATGAATGGATAAAGAAAATGTGGTGTATATATGTATTTTCAACATATGTATATGTATGTATATTGGAATAATATTCGGCCATCAGAAAAAGAAATCCTGCTATTTACAACAACATGGGTAGACTTTGAGGGCATTAGGCTAAGCAAAGTAGGTCAGGCAGAGAAAGACAAATACTGTATGATTGCACTTATATGTGGAATCTAAAAAAGAAAAAAAAAAAAACAACTCAGAGATACAGAGAAGAGATTGGTGGTTACCAGAGGCAGGGCTTTGGGATGGGTGAAAGTGATCACAAGGTACAAACTCCCAGTTATAAAGTAATTAAGTCCTGGTGATGTCATATACAACATGGGACTATTGTTTATAATACTGTACTATGTATTTGAAAGTTGTTAAGAGAGTAGATCCTAAAAGTTCTCATCAAAAGAAAAAAATGTAACTGGGTGTGGTGATGGATGTTAACTAGACATACTGTGGTGATCATTTCACAATATATACATATATCAAATCATCATGTTGTACTTCTAAAACCAATACAATGTTATATGTCAATTATCTGTCCGTTAGAAAAGAAAGATTGATTCCCTCAAGACTGGGCAAAATCAGTGGGTGAAAGTTTAAGGGGAAACGTGATATTTGCATAGTCTCACAGTATGCATGATATTTGCACAGTCTCCCCCAAAAGTAATGCTTTATGAATTAAAAGGGAGAAATGGTAACTTTACAGTGGAGAAATCCCCCAGACACCACCTTAAACAAATGACAAAGGTTAAGAACTGATTGCTATAAAATGTAGCAACATCAGTTACTCCTGGCTGTTATGTACTGAGAAGAACACATCACCTTGGTAATATCTCTCCTGATAATTCATTACCTCAGTCCAGTCATGGGAAAACAGATCCAAACTGAAGGTCTGTCTACAAAATAACTGAGTCTCAAGGTCATGAAAGGCAAGGGGAGGCTTGTCACAGATTGGAGGAGGCCTAGGAGACACAAAAACCCAATGCCATGTGGGATTCTGGATTAGATCCTAGAACAGAAACAGGACATTTGTGCAAAAATTGGGGAAGGCTGAATAAAGTTTGTAGCTTTGTTAATAACATTGAACTCATGTTAATTTCTCAGTTTTGCTAGTTTCACTAAGGTTATGCAGAATGTTAAGGTGGGGGGTGGCTGGAACTCTGTCCCCTAAGTCTAAAATTATCTTAAGATGCAAAGTCAAAGAAAGCTAACATAGAACAGAAGGTAGGGCTGGCAGCTTTTCTGCATGATTCTGAATGCTTACGTTGCTAGTGTCCTGCAGATGAAGGCCTGATCTTTTTAAAGAGTGAGGAGTCCTTGCCTCAGCTTGGCACTTAGAGTTCTGTGAATGTTTTCACAATGATTTTCCCATTTGAGCCTCTCAGCGATGTGCGTGATAGGTTGGAGCGATGTGCATTTTTTGAGATCAGAAAACAGATGTTTAGGGAGAATAAATGACTCCAATAAATAACCAGTGGATGGCGAGTCCAGGTTTGCTGATTTCAAGATCAGTGCTCTTGCCAAGCACCTTGCCAGTAATACTCCTATTTGTCTATGCTTTGTAGCCATGAAGGCATTACCATCTTGGATTTGAAATCTGGCTAATTACTCTTTATCCTCTAAATAGATACCAGGGTATCTGGCTTTAGCCTTGTTTAGGGATGCCACAGGTCCTGCAAGACCCATCTATAGAGTGTCTCTCCCTAATAAATTTTCAGTATTCAGAAAGTGTCAGGGTTTAAGCCTTTTCTTATTCTGATGCCACGTTTTAAAGAACTCCCCAAGTTCTCCAAGTTTGACAGCCTCATTTGCATGTGCCTAAAAACCTCTGGCTCACTCTTTCGGCTCGACCTGATCATCTAACAGAGCCCACAGCATGACAGGGGCTATTCAAGTTTTGAATTCATGGATGATTCAGCATTTCTAAATTTCAAAAGCAGCTTTGATGATAGCAGTATTGTGAGCAAGGGATGTGGGCCCTGGGAGTGATAAGAGTTTCTGTGGGCTGGAGCTCAGACACCCACTATTCCTGCCCGGGTTTTGATGTGGTAACTTCACTTGTCAGTATCCACATCTAATTTAGGGCTGTAAGCAAGTCTATTGGCAGTCTGGGTGAAAAAAAAAAAAACCCAAAAGCAAATACATTCTGTTGTGTTACAGAGCCCGTTCTTCTCTTTCCCAAAGCACCCCTAAGCGATGGAGAAGAACAGCATCTCCCTTAGTTGGCTTGGGCTACCATAGACTTTGAGGTGACTTAACCAATAAGACATTTATTTACTCATAATTCCAAAGGCCAGAAATCTGAGATCAGGATATCAACAGGGTTGGTTTCTTATTTCCCCTGAGGCTTCTCTCCTTGACTTGTAGAGAGCTGGCCGACAGCCCCCCATACATGTCTATGTCCACATTTCCTTGTCTTCTAAGGACACCGGCCATATAGGATTAGAACACACCCTAATGATCTCATTTTAACTCAACTCTGGAAAGACCCTGTCTCCAAATACAGTCGCCTTCGGAGGTGCTGGGGATTAAGACTGCAAGGTAGGAATTCTAGGGGGATACAGTTCAGCCCTTTGTTACAAACATGCAATCAACCAGTAACACTCAACACAGCTCCAGATGCTCCATGATGACACTTAGCTTTCCCCAGTTCTGGTTCAGGTCTTCATTTCTCCTCAGGGGGCTCTCATATGGCCCCTGCTACGACCACGCCCTGGGTCCACCAGAAAGTAGCCCATATGGGGTCATCTTAGTGCCACTAAATAGCCTTAAGATTCCTCTCCTTTCTTTCTATGCTCTATCCTGATGGTACTTTATCATATTGCTGTGGAGGGATATTGCTGTCCCCCCACCGTATGAGCCCCCCATCTGTACCTAAAAAGTATTTTCTCACTCTGTTTCTTTGTCGTGCATCTAATGCTCTAGCTCATTATTCAACTCGGGCTGTCAGTTTCTGAGAGTTCACTCTCTTCAAAGAAGGTCAGAATAGATTGTCTAGGGCTTCGACCAGAGGACAATGTGAGTGTCCATTTTAAAATGTTGGTTTTATTATTATTCAGGTATGATGACGCTGACAGATCAGGAAACAGTTACCTGTGAAAATGGTTTGTTTCTTACAGTTCCCAAAAGGGGACATGCCATGCCATGCAGGGCCACATGGGCAAACATCAGGTTTGGTCGGGAGGCAGGGGAAAAAATACGGGCAAGAGCCTTTATTGTGGTTTCCATGGGATGGTGGATGTGAGTTACGGTCAACAGGCTTAGAATGGGCAAGTTTGAATAATATCTGCAGTCTCTGAGGTGTAAGGACTGTTTTCAGTTGTCTGGCCCTGGGGTGATTAAGGTGGGGGGACTATTGGTCTGGAGCATGAGGCCCGAGTAGATGATGTGGTAGGGCTTAGGCTCTGGACTGGTGGGTTTGCACGTGAAAGATAGGCTTGTAGGACAGTCATTTACTATCTCGAAGAATTGGATAGCCCTGAGAGGGGTAGGCTCCTTAGGGTCAGTAAGGACCCAGATGCCCAACATCAGGATACAAAGATGTGCTTTAATGTAGTGGCCCCTATAATTGTCCTACTCTGCGAACCATTGGTTAACATCCTGGACTAGACGAAGATACCTCTACCTCTCTCTCTCAGTGGACTGAGACCCTGTGTCTTGAGAACAGGGGAGGCAGGCAGTTAGGGCCCTGGCAGCATAGGGATGGATCCATCCTGCTTAGTTTGCCAGGGAGGAAACAGGAGACTCTATGTCAAAGCTCTTGGGGGATGCCAGCTCACTTTTCAGACAGGTGACTCTGTGCCCTTGCTCCCCTTTCTCACTTCCCATTCCTGGGGAGCCCCACATTTGGTTGGCAGACCATAGTGTGTTGGCCAGAAGGGAAGAGAGCAAAGCCTTCAGAGGAAACTCTGAAATTGGCAGAGATGTGGGACAATGAAATCATAGTTAATCTGGACAGAGGGCAAGGAAGTGGGCAGATGGCATGCAAGGCAGGGGGTGGGAGCAGTCCCATCCCGGATCCTGGCATGAGCATGGCAAACCTTGAACCTCCAGGCCCCAGACAGGGTAGTGATTTAAGAGGACTGCACTTCCTGGGAAAGAGTGGAGTGACAGCAGGACATGCACCATCTGATACGGTCAACTCCCAAAGTCATCTGAAAACTAGACAAAGCAAGTGTGGGGCCATGGGGAGTCCGGGAAGTCTGGGGCATGGAACCATGGGAGCTCTCTGGAAAAAGTCCCAGTTGATAAGATCCCTAGGCAGGTGGGTGGAGAGAGCTGGAGACACAGTGACTTGTGTGTCTCCAGTGACCTGGGGGAAAGAGAGGTAGGCTGAACACCACAGGAAGCATCCAGAAGTGATAATGATGCAATGGTAGTCATGCAGTTGTTCATTCATAAATATCAGCGAACACTTACTACATCCTGGGTACCAGACCCCGGGGTTATGGTGATGAACCAAACACACATGGTCCCTGCTTGGTGCTTAGATTGCTTTCGCAGCAGAGCCCTGGTCTTTAACCCTCTGGCACAGAGCCTCCTAATATCGTCGAATACCACCAGCTTGTGGGTGACCACTCTTTATATCCTGACCATCTCATTGGGTCTAGGAAGACCCTCTATAGGAAGCCAGATGTTTATTATATAGCAGTGTTCGACTCTTCATGACTCATGAGATACCCACCCCGAGCCAGTCACTATTTTTCATACCTCCCAACCACCATGGGAAGTAAGATTATAATCCCATTTTATGGATGTAGGAATTGATTCCGGAATGGTTGAGCAGGTAGCCAAAGGTCACTCAGAAGAAAAATAATTGACACCCAGCCCCGTCTGACTAAAGCCAGCATCTTTTCAAAATCACCAGGTGGATGCACCTGAATTGTTAACCTGATGAAATCGTTCCATTTGCTAATAGGTACCATATCTATTTCTAGGTGTGTAGATACATGCTTCTTGGTAGCATTTTGACTCATAGTTAATTAAATGATATGGATATACCCAAAAGATGAGTGGATAATTTACAGTTTTTAAAATTTTAATGAATAAATAACAACTCTTTCTTTGTTTATCTAGTTTAAAATGTTAATGAATAGCTCCCCTTCTAATTGCAAAGCTGAGTATTTAAGGGAACCTGACACTTCATAAATATCAAACTGTGAGGTTTCATGTGTTGGTTTTATATAAACATAGGAATTGAGTAATTACCATCCCTGCTATTCATTAAAATTCAAAATTAGATAAACAATAAGCAGGAATGTTTTTGTTCATTATTATTCATATCAAGTACTTTGCTTAGAATATCCCCTGCTTCTTTTCATGATTTCTTTTGTGCACTGTCCTTTCTCTTTGAGCACAAAAACAGTCCATTGAGTGGAAAACTCTGCTTTTCTTTTTGTTTTCTTTTCAAACAAGTCATTATTTTATTTGGAAGGAGTGGTGGCAACAGAGAAAAAGGTCTGGGCTCAGGGTTGCCGTGATCCTTAGTGCTGGTCTTAACTCTGTCTCTAACTTGTGGTGGGTTTCCTAAGGCATGTCACTTACCATCCCTGGGCTTGGGTTCCCTTGTCTTCAAGATGAGGAATTTGCATTAGATGATCATTCATCCATTCCTTTCTTTTCCTAGAACAGATCTTTTTGTGTGTGTATGTGCCAGGCACTGTGCTATGTAGCTAGCTAGTTCTAGAGGTGAACAAGAAATGATTGCAGTTTCTGCCCTGACAGAGCTTCATCAAATAAGCATACAAACAATTCTAAGATCACAGTTATGATTCTTGCTATAGAGGGGATTATATAGCACGTGAATCATTAAAATAGAGCTTTGGACACAGAAGGATCAAGGGATGCTGTCCTGGAAGAAGGCAGGCTTACATTGATATCTCAAGGATGAGCCAAATTTAGCTAGGTGAAGAAGGAAAAGAGGAAAATCCGAGGAGTTGGAAGGGCTTGGGCAAATGCCCTGGAGCAGGAAACTCTAAAAGGCCCATCTGTCTGCAAAGGAAAGATGGGGAGATTAGGCTCTAAGATGAGGCTGTAGAGAGTAGGTGGGGCCTGTTCAGACAGATCATCTACAGGAGTCTGTCTTCACCCTAAGAGCAATAGTGATGAGCATCAGCATATATTTGAATCATGTTCCTTTGAAAGTGGTCTTGTTAGATGGAGGTTAGATCTCTTTATTCTGCTTTTTTCTCTCCTCTTTTCCTTAGCTCTTGAGAGCCTTCTGAGTGGTTTTGCTTGCAAAGCTCTCTTAGGAGGGGCGCCTGGGTGGCTCTGCCAGTGAAGCGTCTGCGTTTGGCTCAGGTCATGATCCTAGCGTCCTGGGATCGAGTCCCATGTTGGGCTCCCTGCTCAGTGGGGAGCCTGCTTCTCCCTCTCTCCCTGTGTGCTCTCTCTCTGTCAAATAAATAAATAAAATCTTTAAAATAAAAAGCTCTCTTGGGGATGTGGGATCTAAGGACAGTTTGTAAGTTTATGGGTGAGTACCAGGCCACAGTTGGGGGAGGATGGCAGACCTTAGGGCCGAGATGTTCATGCTCCTTTCCCTGGCCTGCTGCTACAAGGATTTCTGCTGCTTTGCTGAAACACGGCTTTGCACAATTAAAGAACTGTCCTGATGCACTCTTCATAAAATGGCTTGATGAACCTGAGCTTGGACCTTCATTCAGCAACCATCCTCTAGCTCTCTTCCTTCAACATCTGCTCATCTGATTCTCCCAGAAATTGACAAAGGTTCTGAGAACACACAGTTTTGCACTTTTATGTATAATAATCTACGATTCCGATTTCAAGGTACTTTGCTTGATAAAATGATCTACTTGTAATTTGTGTAGTTTAACGAGGCTTTTCCATTCTCTCTTGTGCCGAGAATCTTGATCGCCAGCCTTGGACCACAGAGGCTACTTTACGTACAGTGGACAGTGGCGTGAGGGCTCACAGGGAGATTTGAGGGTTGGCTTAGTTCCAGGACTTGTTTTGAAGTTTCCTGCTCCAGGGCATTTGCCCAAGCCCTTCCAACTCCTCGGATTTTCCTCTTTTCCTTCTTCACCTAGCATCTTTGTGTGAAATGCAGCTGAGCTGGGAGGGGACATGGCTTCCCCCCACTATCAGAATCTCCTGAAAGCCTTTTAAGAATGCAGATGCATCAATCTCATTTCCGTGGATCTGTTTGGGGGGATCAGAAGTGAGGGCAGTGAATGGACGTTCTGAACGAGCTCCTTCATGGGATTCCATTCGGGAACTTTTCTACCATCCCTGATATAAACCGTTTCCCCTTCCAGGATGGAAACTCTCTTATTCTTCCCTGCTAGAGGGAGGGGATGTCAGGAGGCCTAAGGACATGTGGAGAAATTCAGAGTGCTCACCGCAACTGAGAAGTCAGGAACGCTTTTCCTGAGCACCCTCTGCCGTTTTGTGGTCCGTGCCCCTCCTCCCCGAGCCCAGCCCCTATTGTGTCTTTAAAAAAAATTTTTTTAATTCAAGTAAAATGAACATACAGTGTTATATTAGTTCAGGTGTACAATATGGTGAATCAGCAAGTCTATACATTAATCAGTGCTCATCAAGGTAAGTGTACTCTTCATCCCTTTTATTTTTTATTTTTTTAGATCTTATTTAAGATCTAAATCAGTCACCCCCCTCCTCCACATACAACCCCAGTCCAATACTGGTCTGCTTTCTATCACCACAGATGCATTTGCTCGTTCTAGAACTTGATCTATATGGCATTACTCGGTATATATTCTTTTGTTCTGCCTTCCCACCCCACTTTTCACCAGATGTGTTTTAAAAATTCATCCACATTTTTTGTCCATCAGTATTCTGTGCTTTGTTAGTGCTGAATAGCATTGTGTTAGATGCATGACATATAACTGGCTGGTTCATTCACTTGCTGATGGATATTTGGGTTGATTTCTGGCTATGGAGCTGCTGGGAACATTCCAGCACAAATCTTTGAGTGGACATGTTTGTATTTCATCTGGGTAAACACCCGGGAGTGGAATTCTGGGTCATATCCTAAGTCTATGTCTCTCTGAAAGAAATGGCCAAAACATTTTTCAGAATGGCTGGACCATTCTGCATCCCCACAGGCAATGAAGAAAAGTCTCTTTGCCTCTTCACCAATACTTGGTCTAGTCGGTCTTCTTCATGTCTGCCGTTCTAGTGGGTGTGGGGTGGTATGAGCAGATTGCTTCCAACTTCCTTACACTTGCATTCCCTTGCTCCTTCAGAAAGGAGATCACCTCACAAATGCTGTTTTACCTTAGAAACGAGAAAGTCTATCGCATCTAGGGCCTGGCATACAGTAGGTGCTCAATAAATATCAGCCCGCTTCTCATGGCTCTAATTCTCAAGCCAGCTGTGTGTCCTCTCCACTAGGAAGCTTTTTTAAAAATCCTGCCTCCCGGGTCTCACACCACATCGGCAGAATCAGAATCTCTGGGGAAGCCCGAGAGGGGCTGCTTTGCAGGCACGAAGCCTTGTCAGCCTGGGCCCAGGGCCCGGCCTGGGTCCGGCCAGTATTGCGGGGCAGCAGGTGTATTTGGACCCTGAGTATTTAAGGTCTGTGCGTGTGTGAAGGAGTACGATGCTGTGGGAGCCTGACTGCAGCTGCGGGGACATTCCCGGGCAGGCCGGCCGAGGACCAGCATGTTTGCGATTCCCGAGGATTCCGTGGGGTGGACCGGGGATTGGCAATCATAAGGTCTCCAACACGGCAGGCTGTGTCAGCAGGTGCCCTGACAGAGGGCCAAGTGGGGATCACGGGCAGTCACCGGCAATCAGGCACCACCACCTCGCAAGGCAGCTGTAACCCACTTTGTCGCTCCTTAGGCTGGCTTTGTGTGTTTAACAAGGCTTTTCTAGTCTCTCTTGTGCAGCCAGCTGGCGAAGCTGGGGATCAGCCACAGGGGGCTGCCGAGGTTCCCTCCTGAGGATGGCCTTTATGCTCGGAGCCCCTCCGTTCTCCTATGAGCATGATGCCCCGGGAGGGGACAGCCAAGCTCTTCCCAGCCCCCCAGATAAGAGATCCCTGCTATTGGCAGAACCCTAAAGCAGACTGTGTCCTGGCCTTCCTGTGGCTGCAATCTCTGGAAAGGCTTTCCTATCTAGAATTCTAAATAGCTTCTTCATTGTCCAAAGCGGGAGAGCCTGAAGAAGGATTGCCCCAGACTTGAGGCTCTTGTCACTTCTTCATCTGTTGACTTCCTCCCACGCCAGATCCCTCCTGTTTAGGAAATGCCGGGGACCTGCTAGGTGAGTCGAGCTGGGTTGACATCAGAAGTTCTGGAAGACTCAGATATTCCATACTCGGGCTGAATGGAGCCAGATGATACTGACCTTGCCTCTGTGGCCTGCCCCCTCCCATCACTGGTGTCGTCCCCGCTTTCTCCCTGCGCACCCGCCGCTCGTGGCCAGGCTTTCTGCTACTGACAGCATCATTAGCCAGGGCCCTCCACCCCCGGGAGCTGCTCTGTGCGGCGAGCCTCCTCTCCATCCTGTACCTGCCCCGAGTCCCGCCGCTCCTCCTCCCCCACTGCATGAGCAAACAGTCTGAGCCCTAAGTCTCAGGGCTTTTCTCCTAGTGCATTCTCAGAAGAGGGCAGCACCCTTTCAGGCACACAGAATACGGGTAGAGGACCACCTTCCTCTATCCCATGAACCCCTGTGGTGCAGGTAACCACCCCAAATTCAGTGGCTTAAAATCACAGCCTTTTCCTGTGCTGACAGATTCTGCAGGGCGGAAATTTGGACAGATTCAGTGAGGATGGCTTGTCCCTCTCTTCCACGAGGTCTAGGACCACAGCTGAGAAGTTGTACCTCGCTAAGGGTGACTCCAGTGGTGGGGGCCCGGAATCATCCAGAAGCTTCTATACTCGCTGGTGCTTGGGATAGGAAGCCTCAGAAGTGGGGCTCAGTGAAGACTATCAACCTACATACGGCCTCTCTGTGGAGCTTGGTCTTCTTCCTGGTGGTCAGGCTTCTTACACGGAGCCTCAAGAGTCCTAAGAGCAAGTCAAGAGCATCAGAAGACACATGAGGTCACCTTGGGTATACACGATGAGTCAAAGCAGTCATAAGCCCTCGCAGATTCAAAATGTGGGGGCATGGACCATGCCCTGTGTCATATATCCTGTATTAGAACAGTTTGTGCTTTTAGGAGCCCCCCCCCCTTAAATCATACTCCACATATTATTTGTGGGAATCTCTAAAGTGGAGGAGGGCGTGGATTGAGCAGGAACAACCCCAGGCCCCCATTGAGTCACTCTGTTCCCTTCTGGGATCTTCCCTGAGATCCCTCTGAGGGCAGCTCCCACGGCCTGTGCTGTTGGATTTCAAGGGGAGGCAGAGCGGTTGGGTCCCAAATCCTACCCTGAGACGTTCCACTTTGCTTCTCTCCTTGGCAACTGGGAAGGGCCTCTGACAGTGGCAGCTTTGAGGAGAACACTGTTCTGGGAGGGTCAGAAGGGTGGTGGTGAGCTGGGTGGAAAGGAGAGGGGCCTCTCGGGCAGAAAGACCACCAAAGTGACCTGGCAAAGACTCAGAACAGGCTGGGGCCTATGAACACAGAGCGGGGAGGAGGGCCATATCTCAGAGACCAAAGAACGAGATCTGGGAGGGAGCAGTTTTCAAGAAAGAAAGATCATTGGGTAGATGGATCATACGGCCACACTCTAGGGCCGGGTTAATAAGTATGTGAAGACATGGTTACTCCTCCCCAACGGATGGCTTTGAGGAACCGTAGCATCTCAGTCCCATAGAAATTATATCAAAAACAAGTCGGCTGTTCCAAGCCTCCTATTGCTAATGAACCCCCGGTGTGGGGGGTTCCTCACCCCCTCCGCCTTCATTGTACAGGAAATGTATAAATTTTTAAACCTATAGGAAGCACATTGTTTGTGATTACATTAGACCTTCAAAAGGAAGCATGAACATAAATTTTGAGATGAATAGCTGAGTGCTGGAAGCCTGCCTCTCTGCTTGACTTCAATAACTTATCTCAATGAATCCCCAGCAGAAAGCATCTTCTATACTCCAGTTCTTGAGAAGATGAGACGTGAGTGCTGGGGAATTATAAGACAGAGGGGCTTTATTGCAACAGTGAACAAGCTGAAAATTACAAGGTAATGGAATCTCAGTAGGAGGTCCCTGTACCCTGCCATTAGCTAACTCAGACAATGATTGCAGCAGAAGAGACTAGGGTTATAGAAGCACCGTGCAGATTTCTGCACTTTGAATCCGCATCCGGCCGAGCCCAGACCTAATCGCAATTGAAGGCAGTGGGTACACCTGCCTGCCGGGAGCTTTGACCTCAAGGGAACAGCCTCTAGGATGACTTGCCTTGGGAATCCTTTATCCTATCGGAGATGATTTCATTTTGAGCCCTTGTGGTGCTTGAAGCTACTAAATAGTGTTCAGCAGAGTTGGCCCATCTGGGAGATACGGATCTCCCAGGATATATCTCTGCAGGTTCTACCTGCTGCCCCTTTTGTAGGATCATTGAACCACATGGCAGCCCAGGAAGGGACCCCAGGCAAGAGCGTCTCTCCTGTGTCCCCTACAGTGCAACCAGGAAGGCTGTGAGGGACATACAGAGGCACAAGTGTGTGTCCTGCTTATGCGGTAGAAAGAATACAATAATATTGGATGAAATTTGTATACCAGGTACTGGACTCGTGTTCTGTGCACCTCTCTGACCCTGACGACGACCTCCTCAGATCTTAGCCCCATTCTACAGAAGAAGAGAGAGGAGTTTGTCCTCTTAGTGCACAAGCAGTTTGGATACCATCGTCCCATGAAGTACAGTTTGTTAATATGTGGCTCTTTGGGGGATCATCTTTATGATTTTGCCGCATCCGTGGACTTTGACTCAATCTGCCCATCTTGCCCATGATTAGCTTAGTTCAATGTGGCAGGGGGGTGGTGCGCAGCCCAGGGGGAGCCAGGCACTGGACCAGGTCCCATCCTTTCATGGCTGAGCCAGGTAGGAAGTAGAATTTATCAGGAAAAAACCCCAAAAGACAGTGAGAATCCAACAGGAGGCAGGAGATGGCAGAGGACCTCACTGAAGGGTGAGTGAAGGATGGCCAAAGGCTCCAATGTAGAGGATTCTGTGGGTGTCCTGCAGGTTGAGGAAGGAAGAAATCTACCACAATTGACACCCTCAGCTGAAACGTTTAATGTGGGGGTTCCAGTCCCCAGGAGGGGCTGCCCAGAACAGAGCAGGGGCACACTCACTGAGTTGGGTTGGCAGCACAGAACAAGGGGGGAGACTCTGTTTCTAGAACTGAAGCCAAGGCAGGAAATGAGGCTGCAATTCTCTACAAAAGCCCCACGTGGCAGGGGCTTGAGGGCAGGCCCTGACTCCAGAGCCAGAATGCCCACAGTCTCCCCTGTTCCTCGGTCTCCCTTAGTGCAGAGAACGAACTGCAGGTGGGCTGAGTCTGCAGGTGGACGTCTGCAGTAGCCCCAGCTGCAGGGAAAGCAAGGCGTGAGGCAGGGAAGCAGGCCTACCAACCCAGGCTCCAGCGGAAGCAGCCGGTGCTTTATGTTAAGACAACACGGTTTGCTTTCGGTCCCCAGTGGGAGAAGCATGCAGGTCAAGTGTCTGCACAAATGAGCGGCACTGCTGCTGAACAGACTCAGTGGAGCTCACCTTTCTCTGAAACTACGGAGTGCATGCTAATGAGAAGCATTTCCAGTTTGTGTTCGTAAGCTCATGCAAACAAGGGCTGGGCTGTCATCCCAAGTCAGAGGCACGGATGCAGCTATTACATAGAATGGGAGGACGCGCTACATCTAGAACACTTTAAGAGGGAAGAAAGGAAGATGGGGAAGGAAGGCTCTCTGCAACTGGGGGACTTTGGTGTTGGCTGTGTGTTCCGCTTTCACTTTGTTCTGAGAAAAAGCAGGATCAGCTGATGCCCAAGGTATGAAATTCAGTTCAGTTTACTTAACATTTTCTAGGCGCATTATGCACTGAAAGAAAAAAAGGAAGGGAGGGAGGGAGGAAGGAAGGAAGGATGGGAGAGGGAGGGAGGGAGGATGGGCGTGAGGGAGGGAGGGAGGGAGGGAGGGAGGAAGGAAGGAAGGAAGGAAGGAAGGAAGGAAGGAAGGAAGGAAGCCCCAATAAGCAAACCCCCAAACAGAAATGTTTCCAACTACTTTTTTGGGTATAATGCTCGGCACATAATTTGTGTTGTGTGATATGTTTCCTGAGTGTACCTGCTCACCAGGGTGTGTTCAAATGTGTGCTGTGAGTGATCCAGGAAAAAAGTGTCCCTCTTCCCCATTTTAAAATAGGAAGAATTCCTGCTCGCAGCCAGGAACCGTAACAGCGTTTGGTATGTATTCTCTCATTTGACTCTTGAATCACACACAGGATTGCTGTGCTGCAATCATGTCTAAATCTCAGTGGCTTCAACATGGCAAGTTAATTTCTTGCTCACATTACATGTTCATTGCAGGTCAGCAGGTGGGGCTCTGCTTCCCCCCAAGCAGGGGCGGGGGGGGACCCAGGCTGGCAGAACAGCCTAGATCTTGTAAGTCATCGGTGGCCATTCTAGAAGAAAGGAAGCTCTGGAGAGCACACACCAGCAATAACATGCTTGCCTGGAAGTGCTGTAAGCTCAGTTCCATTCAGAGCTCATTATGCAGTAGTCGTGGACCCCATCCCGCCCCAAGGGAGCCAGGACACACAGTCCTGCCTTGTGCCCAGAAGGCAGAGAGTGGGAAAAGCAAAAGCACCAATGACAACCACGGTTTCTAAAATAATACCTAGCTCACAGAACTGGAGGTATGGTTCTCATTTTATAGATGAGGTTTCTAGAGCTAAGACAATTTGATTCACTTAATCAAAATCAAAAGAGTATTTGTGCCTTACTTACTATAGTTTCTTTTGCTTTTAGAATTTGTGACCCTGTTTCCTAGAAAAAGCTAACCTGTGGGTAAATGGCCAAAGCGGATGGTCTGAACTTAAAAGCCGGTTGCCAAGCTCTCTCAGATGACAGGTCCCTTGCAAGGTCTTGCCCATGTGGCTGGCCATTTCACTGGCTTCTTTCCTGTGAATATCTTTTTACTGCACAGCTTAAACTAGGATGAGTTTCCCCAGACAAGGGTCCCACAGAATGTTAGCTGCATTCCATACTAAAGTGTTGCAATCAAGCATGGAATTTACTAATTTCTCCGAAAGGGAGACTCTAGCATAAGATAGCACATGATGTATCTTAAACCTATTTGCTTTAGTTTTCTGGAAGATCTATTCACAAGGAAACACTGGACCAAGATGGTAATGGGGGATACTGATGCTTACTGCCTTTGAAGAGGTATAGAGCATAAAAACTCCTCTCCTGCAGTGATTCTGCTATAGGAAGATTCAGGGACGGTAGTATTAATTCTATCACAAATTAGAAGACTGGAGCTAAGAGGAGCATCATGGACACCAGCTTGCAAAGCTCAGGGGAGAATCATTTTCACTCTTAAATGGGACTTCCCCAACCTTCTCTCAACTCAGACTGTGCATGGAGCTCAGTGGTGCTCCACCTTGACTGTATAATAGCAACACCCCAGGAACTTCTCAAAATGCCCATGTCCGGGGACACCTTGGTGGCTCAGTCGTTAAGCGTCTGACTTCGGCTCAGGTCATGATCCCAGGGTCCTGGGATCGAGCCCCGCATCGGGCTCCCTGCTCAGTGAGGAGCTTGCTTCTCCCTCTCCCTCTACTGCTCCCTCTGCTTGTGCTCTCTTTCTCTCTCTCTCTCTGACAAATAAATAAATAAAAATCTTAAAAAAAAAAACGCCCATGTCCAGTCTGTCCCCCATCCCAGGGAGATCAGAACCTCCAGGGCTGGCTCCCCAGTGATTCCAACGTGGAGTCGAGATTGAGAACCAGTGGTGTGGCATTGCCTGGCCTGTGGGAAGAACCAGGTTCACTCTTAGAAACTGTAGCCCTCACCTTCAAGTTGGAGAAAGAGATCCACCTGAGATGTAAACATAGGTCTGTTCCAAGAGGAATTCCATTTTCTTTTCTGTCCTTCATGTCTACACCTATATATGTATATTTAAGGGATTCCAAATCCCTTGGAAGGTGCCAGAACTTTGGATTTGGACTACCCAGGGTTCTGCCCTTACTGCCATCCAAGCTGGGGAATGACTTCATCTCTGGTCTGCAGTTTTTTTTGTCTTGTTTGTTTTTTGTTTTGTTTTGTTTTATTGTGTCTGTAGTAACAGCCTCTGCATAGGCTGCTGAGTGGAAGAAGGGGGAGGGGGGAGGGGGGCATACCCTCCTTGTTTGGTATTTGGCATACAGCTGCTGCTCAAACACAACAGTCCCTTTCTCTTCCTTCACTGTTCTCTCTTCTCCCTGTGCTTCATTTAAAATGAATCAAGATTCTTCTTTTTTAAGATTTTATTTATTTATTTGTCAGAAAGAGAGAGAGGGAGAGGCTGAGCACAGGCAGGGCGGAGGGACGGAGGGAGAAGCAGGCTCCCCGCTGAGCAGGGAACCCGATGCGGGGCTCAGTCCCAAGACACGGGGATCACGACCTGAGCCGAAGACAGACGCTTAACGACTGAGCCACCCAGGTGCCCCTGAATCAAGATTCTTAAGAATCTTAAGAATTTTGTGGCTGTCTTAAAACTGAGGCTGGTGGCATTGCCCTGAAGTCCCATCACTGGGACCAGGGAGGACCTGGAGTAAGTGATAGCTTGAGCCATCTTCTGTTGGTTCAGGCTACATTATTATTAGTAGTACCATTATAAAGGCCTTTGTTTAACTTGAGGAATTGGAGTCAAATGTTCATTTAAATCAGTGAAGCTCAATGGAGACAAATATGTGTGTATAGTCTCCATTCATAGATGTACTAATTGCTTGCCCGACTCACTAAATTCTAATTAAAACCATTCCACCAGATGATTTTATTTTATTCCTTTCAACTTGTAATTAAAGCATTTACTGGCCAGCTCTCTGCAAGAAATGAAGAGAATCTGCTTAGGTGTTTGAAGAAGAAAAGGGGATGAAGGCCCCCGAGGTGGTGACTTGCTTGTTTGTAGTTATGAATAAGATCAACTCCTTGTTGATTGGAGATGATGTTAGGGGAGGAGCTGGCTCTGCTTTTGGACATTCAGTTAGTTGGATTCCAGCTTAGTATGAGAATTTAATTCTTCATTCAGGTACATGCCCTGGGGCAGGATCCCTACGTGAATCACCACTCCAAGAATCCCTTAATGCCAAACCCAAGGCACAGGTGAGGACCCACACTCTTAGGACTTTCTCAGGATGCCCTGCTGTGGTCTTTTGTTCCTTGCTCTCATCCTCCTGGTTTGGATTGGTTCCAGGCCCCTTGTCATATTAGTGACCGCCCCCCTTATGACTGTAATCAAGTGGGGACCCCGAGAGTTTTCTCAGAGTTTGCTTGCTCCTCACTTACTAGCCTCCCATCTTCTATCCCAGACACAGGTAGTTATTCCTGAGGGCTGGGAATTGGACAGACACCGTGTACCTAGCTCGAGGTTATCATCCTTAATTGAGAGATAGCCTTTACAAACTTGTAAGAAAAACGCTGAGGTCCCAATAGATAAACAAAGGCCTAAATCATAAACAAAATGAAAATATGAATGACCCAGAAGCAAAGCAAATGAACAGAGGAAAGAAAGAGACAAACAAACAAACAAAAAAAGCCAGACTCAAATATAGAGAAAAACTGGTGGTTGCCAGAGGGGAGGGAAGGGGATTAAGAATGATGAGCACTGAGTAAGGTGTAGAATTGTTGAATTCTTATATATTCATCATATTATTATATTGTATACCTGAAACTAATACAACATATAAATTTAATTGTACTTGAAATTAAAAAAATAAAAATTTTAAAAGATTAAAAAAACTGAGGGTTCTAGAGGGGAGGGGGTGGGGGGATGGGTTAGCCTGGTGATGGGTATTAAGGAGGGCACGTTCTGCGTGGAGCACTGGGTGTTATATGCAAACAATGAATCATGGAACACTATGTCAAAAACTAATGATGTAATGTGTGGTGATTAACGTAACAATAAAAAATTAAAAATTTAAAAAAGAAAAATTTTAAAAGATTTTATTTATTTGAGAGGGAGAGAGCACAAGTGAGAGAGAGAGTGCACGCACAGTGCGGGCGCACGTGTACAAGCGGAGGGGGGCTGGGGGGTGACGCGGGACTCGATCCCAGGACCCTGGGGTCATGACCTGAGCTGAAGGCAGACGCTTAACCAACTGAGCCACCCAGGCACCCCCAAAAATAAATTTTTAAAATACAAATGACCATATATGTTTAAAATGCAGATTAAACAAGCACGAGATACTGGTTTTCACCCATTTAACAAGGGGATTATGGCCTTGGTGAACAGGCACATTCAGACGAGCTGATAAAAGTAGATATGGGTATCAGGCCCCCCAGGAAGAAGCTCAGGGCCCAGGACAAGGGTCCATCCGGAGGCCCATATGTCATGCTTCTACATATGTAAAAGTCACAAAGAAAGGCTAATGAACTGTTAAATATTTTCAATCTTCCTACCTTGACAAATACACCTTCCTAATGAGTTGGATGAACTGACCATTCTTGGATTCCCAAGACTTCTTTCAAGAACTCGGTATAGGGAGAATAGGCCTAGGCTCCTGGCCCCTGGCCTCCCTACTTTGCCCACCCCAGCTCTACCTGCACTGTGAGGGGCTTTGTGCACACATATGTGGACATGCTAACGGCACGTTCAAGATCTTTCCAGGTGACTCCCCACCTCCACAAACAGCAGGGCGGGAGTATGGACATTTGTGGGGCTTCCCTTCTGCAGCTGAGGTCTGCTCTTGATATAATGGCCCCAGGGAAGAGACTCCATAGCCCTGGAGGCAGGCCTGGGAAACTGAGGCAGGCAATACCAGAACTCCACGCCCTTGGACCATGATCTAGGGAGTCAAGGGTCATGGATTCCCAGTGGGTTATCCACTCAGCCCCTAGAGCCCTTAGTTTATGGGAAATGCCATGGCCCAAGGAAGGCCAAAGAGGGGCCTGGGAAAGTGTGGGACCAGGGTGGGGGCTCTTCTTGCCAAGGTCAGTAGTCATAGGTATTATCTTTCTAGGAAACAACCAAACAATATGCCTCAACAAGTTTAGTATATTAATATGCTTTGACCCAGACACCCAATCTTTAATTAGAACTCTATACGGAACACTAAACAAAAAAGTGAATTAATGCTTATGTATAAAATATTGTTTGGTAGTGTTATGTATTATAACCCCCCAAAGAAACCCACAGCTGAAATGTCTAACAATAAATCGGTTACTAAATCACTGTGGTACCATCCAAATAAGGCTTATGATGTTGAGTGTCAAAAATAACACATTGGGGCACCTGGGTGGCTTAGTCGGTTAAGCGTCCGCCTTTGTCTTAGGTCATGATCCCAGGGTTCTGGGATGGAGCTCCACATCGGGCTCCTTGCTCAGTGGGGAACCTGCTTCTCCCCCTGCTTGTGCTCTCTCTCTCTCTCTCTCTGACAAATAAATAAAATCTTAAAAAAAATAAAAAGTAAAAAAATAACAATACATTATTTAATACATAACGTTAAGTGAAATATTTAAGTGAGGTGTTTTTATACATAATGGCGGATGGTAAAAAAAATCAAGATGTGAAATTTTCTATACATTATCACTTGCACTATAGAAAAATATTTGAATGTAAGTATGCCAGAATAGAATATGGACTGCTGTTGATGAAGTGGGTAAGGGTGAGGGAATGAATTACAGGTAATATTTTTCTCTTGATGTTGGCCTTTGGAAAATGTTCTAAATAACAGCTTATTAGTTTTACTCTCAAAAAAAAAAGAACATACAAATTATTTTAGATGCTTTGAAATAGGGCTTAAACACGAAGTGTAAGTCATTGTCATGGCTCTAGATTTTGGTTTGGGAGTGGGCTCACAGGTGCTTAAAAATAAGTTAGTATACAAACAAAGTAAGCAAGGAATTATAGTTTTCAGAGAGAAAGGATCAAGGTGAATTCTGATTAATCTAATTCTGGACAGCTGAGGTCCAGATATAAAAATAAAAAGAAATACTGAATTTCTTAAAGATGTAGAGAAACACAGAACCAAAAAGTAAAGGAGAAATGAAATTTTGCTGACTATAGGGTAAACGTCGCTGATAGGAGGTTTTTTCCTGAGCCTCCTGGCAGGTGGAATATAGCAAGGCCACCACGGACATGTCTTTCTATTTGTAATCAGCGTCTACCAGAGGTGTCACTTAGCACGATGGTGTGTTGATCTGTCTTTTGCAGGCGCACTGCCTTTCTGGAAGGTGTCCTTATCTCTCTGTTTCTGGTTCGGTTTATGAGGGGCACAATCAAAACAGGTTGAACTCAGCTCTTTCTGACATTTAATATACCTGCATGTAAGCTGTTGAATCAAGACATTTCTCTGCCCTCCCAGGTCCCAGGAAGACTCAGTGTTGCCCTGAGTTGGTGCTTTGCAGCAGGTGGAGAGAGAAAAAAAAGAATGTTTGTCCCTACTTTGAAGGTGGGTACAGAGAAAAGCTGATAGGACGATCTGAATCAGGAAAATCAAGAAGGTGTAGGATTTCTGTGGGGAAAAGTTTTCAGGAGGAATTTTTCTGAATACGGTGCATGAGACAGTGCTGAGTTCCGAGGTCCCCAAGACCACCATTGCTTGAGACACTACAGATAAGTTCAAGGTCCCCAAGACCACACTAAGGTTTGGTAATTTGCTAGAAGGACTTGCAGTCATCAGGTACGGCCACAAGATACAATGCTACAGTTTATTATGGCAAAGGATAAAGATTAAAATCAGCCAAGGGAAGAGACCCAGAGTGCCAGAGAGTTCTGCACATGGAGCTTCTGGTTGTCACCTCCCAGTGGAATCATGGCCAACATTCTCTTCTCCCAACCTCAATGTATGACAATATGCATGGAGTGTTGCCAGCCAGAGAAGCTCACCCAAGCATGGAAGTCCAGAGCTTCGATTGGGGCTTCTTTGTGTCACCATGCGTGACCACACATGTGGCTTGACTACAGTCTGGGGGCTCCTCTACTCAGATTCTCTAAAGCCAAATGTACATCATGATGTCATCAGGTATGAGGTGTTATTTGGATTGTCCCATGCTTTAGGGAATCTACAAGGCTGTCCCCCTTCCTCACCCCTTGCCGGTGAGAACAATCCAGACCCGAAACAACACAGGCCTGTAGAAGCAGCATTTCTAAATAGTAGAGTTGCAACACTCCTCTGAATTTCTGAGATGGAGTCATACGTGTGCCGTATTTGTTTAGGGGTACCTGTGGGCAGCAGAAGGGAAGCCCCACAAATGTCCACCTTAGGATCCCTGGAACCTGTGAATATATTACCTTCCATGGTAAAAGGGACTTTGCAGATGGGTGAGAATAAATTAAAGATCTTGAAATGCAGAGGTCAGCCTGGATTATCTGGATGAATCCAACACCATCAAAAGGGCTCATACAGTAGTGAGGGTCAGAGGTGAGGAGGGTCAGAAGAAGAAGAAGGAAATGTAACCAGAAAAGCAGAGGTCTTCAAGGGAGATTTGAAGATGCTTGTGAAGATGTTGGCTTTGAACATGGAGGAAGAGGCCATGAGTCAAAGAAGCAGCCAGTCTCAAGAAGCTGGAAGAAGCAAAGAAACAGATTCTCCCATAGAGCCTTCAGAGGGCCTGCAGCCTTGCCAACATCTTCATTTCAGCCTGGGGAAGCCTGTGACCTTCAGAACTACAAGAGAATGCATTTATGGCCATTGGAAACCAATATAGTGCCCAGGGGTGGGGAGAGAGGCGAGTCTAGCAGTGATGCTCCAGTCTCAAGAGCAGGCTTGACCCACGGTCCCGGGAGCTCTGGAGTGAGCAAACCCTTCAGAGCTGTCTGTTATTGGGCCTAGATGGTCAGGCCTTCATAGCCCGGCATCTGCCCATCAATGCTGTGGCAGAGACGACTGGGAAGTGGCCGCCCACCTCGTGAGGGCCGCCTGCCAGCTGCAACCCCCACTTACTTACAGGGACACCTGTGCATTATGTCCCACTGCCCACTCAAGTTGGCCTGTGGACACAGTCGCCCTGTTCCCCCCCTGCCCCCCTGCTTGGGTCAGAAGGAGCAGAAAGCAGACATGTCCCCTGGTTTTCTTTTGGGGGGCAAAGGCATTTTTTTTTTAAGTTTCAGTAGAAGGTTCCAGGAGAAGGGAGGCCTTCATGTGTGGGGTTAATTCAGGCAGGCAACAGAAGATGAAGGCTATTGACAGGAGTAGCCTGCTCAGGCTTACTCCAAATGTGGGGGTCTTGTGTCTGTTTGCATACTAATAATAAGCTAACATTTCCAGGGGCCCAGGGGGCTGCCGGGATACAACCCTCAGAATAAGTCATATGGCCTGGCACCGGGATGTGGCTGGGGGAGGCTGAAACAGTAACAGTATTAGCCAACACTTCGCTATTGATGATCATGACCCGTTCCAAGTGCTTTAGAGCTTTGTTGCCTGGGACACATAGTCTGCCACCTGCCGCATCTGGGAGCACCCCAGAGATGCAGATCCTCAGGCCTCACACCAGACCTAGCAAATGGAAAGTGCATTTTAGCAAGATCTCCAGGTCATTTATAAGCAGGTGAAAGTTTGCAACGTACTGCTTTCCATACAGGAACTCTTTACATTCTCACAGAAAGCCTTAGGAAGGAGCTGAGGTTATTCCTGTCTTATAGATGATGATGTTTGGGCACAGAGGGATTAAGTGCTTTGCCCAGGCTGGTAAGGGCTGAGCCAGCATTGACCTGAAATTGTCTGTTGCAGAATCTGAGCTCTTAAGCATCCCTGCTCCTGGCAGGGGGGAGGGGGAGCGAGTGACTTTGGTGTTACCCAGAGTTGGATTCATCTATCAGGTCCTTCTTCCTGGCTGTGTGACTCCAGACAGGTTGCTTAACCTCTCTGGGCTGCTACACCCCATCAGTAAAGGAGGACACAAATAGCATGTACTTCACAGGGCGTTTGTGAGGCAAGATAAGAAAATGCGTGTGAAGACTAAGCAGTTAGTGTTCATTACTGTTATGATCGCTGTCGGTTTCACCGTCCTCCTTGTCATTGTCACTAGCATGATTGCCATCAATGTCAGGCTGCCAGGAGGAGGACCCAGGTTCACGGGACCTGCAGGATCTCAGCCGAGAGTCACCTGGGTGGAGTCCCACGGTAGCGCCAACAGCGGCCTCGATGCGCTAACCACAGAGCCAATTTCTTCAACCTCCCAGAGCCCCTGCGAGGTGGGTGCTCCTGAACCGCCCACCCTGAGTCGAGAGCCTCGACTAAATATCTTCCTGGGTTAGTTAACTCAAAGGCAGTGTTCTCCCCAAGTGGTGGTTGCCGTGGAAACAGGTGTCCCTTGGGGACCGGGACGACGCTGGCAGAGACTTGACTCCTCATCTCTTGGAAAATAATTGTCCAGTTTTTTCTGTGCTTATTATTCCCAGGTGACGTGGGCCAAAAGAGCACACACTATAGGCCCCCCCCCCATCCTGAACATCGCCTCTGCTTTAGGGCTGTTGGAAGGAGCGTGTCTTCTGGCTTGTGTTTGCATCTTTGCTGTTGGTGCCCATGGGCTGGGCTACAGGTGCACTGACTCTTTGAGGTCCATTTTATTTTTCTAGCCTTGAGTTTTCTTGCAGCTCCTTTCCAACGCCCTCTTATTTTCTGGGACTCCTCATATGAACCCTGCCCCCCCCCCATTTAAAAGAAAGCCAGACTCTTCAGGGCTTTGTTTGCGGTGAAGGAAACTCTCAAGGAAGGAAGCCACCACTGTCCAAATTGTTCTGTTTCCTGAAATTCGTCCTCCCTGAAGGTGCAAGTGTTGTGTGTGGATTCCCACTGGTCCCACCACACCTCCCCCTTTGAGCGAGCCACATCCTTTCTAATCCATCCGTGTGTGTATGTGTGTGTGTGTGGACACCAATAATATTCCCTGGTTTTCCTTAGCACAGCCGAGAGGGCCAGAGATGTTAAAAAGAACCTCACAAAACAGCAAGGAAAAGCAAAAGAGAAACAAAGAAAAATAACAGAAACATAAAAACAGCCCAGAACTCCAGGACAGGTGGCTAGGCTCCAGTCCCAGAGTTCTGGTCCCTCCAGGCGGGCCCCTTCTGTGGGTCCTTTACCTTCCAAGGTCCGGCTTCCTCCCTCTGCTATGACCACCTCACAAGGAGCTGGTTCCCTGGCCAGGTCTTGAAGCAAAGGCCAAGAAGTAAGGTTCTAACTCTGCTATGCCCACCCCCACCACCCCCAAAAGAAAGAGAACATTCTAGAATAGAGCAGGACATAAGAGAAAATATTGCATCCAAGCCATCCCGGATCCAGAGCCACGCTTGTCCCTCTCAAATATTTCTATAGATGGCACTTACCTTTGTGGTTAGTCAAGATGAAAGAAGAGCCATTTGACTGTCATGACCATCCTCACATCATCTAGACTCTTTTCCGCTTTGAAATCAGCCAGACTTCCATCGCTTTCTTTCTTTTCCTTCCTTTCTTGCCCCCATTTATCCGTACAATAAATAGAGTTTCCGGGGGCCTGGGTGGCTCAGATCATGATCTCAGGGTCGTGGGATCGTGCTGAGCTCTGCACTGGGCATGGAGCCTGCTTAAGATTCTCTCTCTCCCTCTGCCCCTCCCCACCTCTAAAAAAAAAAAAAAGAGTTTCAACTATGTGCGAAGTGCATTGGTAAGGGGGCATTGTTTTGAAAATGTATGTTTAATTTCAACACATTTTTTTGTTCCTAAAATGTTTTAGGCTGAATCGCACTATACCTTGCAAAGAATGAAACAGCTCTATAATCTCTCTCTCCCTTTCTTGTCCATAACCTTCAGCAACACTGTTACACGATGTGTTCACAGTCTGTGTGTATACGTGCGCTCGTGTTTGCGTAGCCACGTGTCCCAGAATGTGTGTGCCTGTGTGTGCTGTGTTTGGCATCCCCCTCTCATATTTGTGTTTCGTTTTATGTCCACTGACCCAAATACTTTTTGGAGGTAGACTTTCCGAGGCTTTAGCAACGCAGCAGCCCAACCCCCTCCCCGACCCCTCAGCACACCCTGTGCCGTCACCTTGCAGGGCCGCTTACACAGTTCCTAGGGTCCCAGGAAAAGGAGCTGACCGGATGCCTAAGGAGGGTGGAGCACCCCTGTTTCTCATGATGCTAACTCCAGAACAGGCCGTGCACCGTGGGGAGCCCTTTCTCAGCCAGGCATATGGCATCCCTGCTTCTCCGCGGAACCCTCCCCCAAACGGAGCCCCACTTAGGCCCGCTTCCTCGCTCCCCTCACTGTTCTGGGGACTCTGTTCATCTTAAACAAAGCTCTTTGCCACCTTTTCCTTCCAAGCAGGAGCAGGAGGCAACCGCCAGAAAACTGCCATTCGGCTCCGGGCCCCAGCAGCCTGCCTGGCTTCCCTGCATCCTTCTCCTTAACGGCTCTCCCAGGTGACATCCATCCCAGACATCGACGACGTGGACAGCAAAAGCCACCTGGATGCCAGGAGCCAAGAGCCCACAGGATAATGAGAACCATTTGCTTTCATGGAGTGCCTCCCTTTCAAGGATCTCCAAGCACCTTTCAGACAATTAAACGTTATTGTTGTAAATGGAGAAACTGAGGACTCAGTGAAGTCGAGCCTCTTCCTCCGAGACACGTGGCTGACGACGTGAAGAACCCCGCCCACTTCCTCTTCCCCTTTGCAAGCCTTCCCAAAGAATGCAGTTTCCAAGCCGAGAAGCGAGGCTGTTGCAAAATCACGGGGCCCTTTTTCTTCTCCCCTCCTTGACTGCCCTTCTTCCGCCTAAGGGTCCTATCCTCGTGCAATCCCAGTGGAGAGCCGAGCTCCAGGAGCAGGGGCAGGAAGGTCATTGGAATAGGCGGAGGCCAGGCTGCCTTCGTTCCACTCTTCGTTCCTACCCTTAGCTTAATCCATTCATCGTTATGTGTGTGTGCGCATGTGCGCACATGCTTTTATGGACGGACACATACAACATCTTCCGTGGGTCTGATCCTACGGGTGTGAGAGAAGACAACATACACCTGGTTTCTGCCCCCTGGAGCTGGCCACAACTCATGGGCTATTACAGTGATCACCTCCGTCTGTACAGCGACAGAGCCAGAGGGAGGAGGTCTCATTTTCTCTCTTATAAACCAAAGCACTTAATTACTACTACCACCTACAGGGAAGGTGTGAGCCAAAGGGCCAGCAAGGTCCTGGAATTATAAAGAGCATTCTGTTGATGAAAAACATCTTATTTGGGACATGAAAGACCAGTACAGCGTTGATACATTTTCCTCCCTTGTAATGAGTCTACATAATCATGGTAATAAGTATCAAAAAAATAGCTACTATTTTTATATATATATTGAGTCGTACTAGGTGTTGAGCTACATTCTAAACACTGTATATACATTATCCCATTTATTTCTCATATCAGTTTTCTTTTTTTAAGATTTTATTTAATTTTCTTTTTTGAGAGAGAGAGAGAGAGAGCATGAGTGGGGGAGCAGGGCAGAGGGAGAGGGAGAAGCAGACTCCCCACTGAGCAGGGAGCCCGATGTGGGGCTCGATCCCAGGACCCTGAGATCACAACCTGAGCTGAAGTCAGATGCTAAACCAACTGAGCCACCCAGGTGCCCCTCTCACATCAATTTTCTGAGCCCAAAACTATTATCATTCCTTTATATAGTTGAGAAGCTGAGGCACAGAAATGTTACAAAGTTCTCCCAGGTATTGTACTTGGGTGAACTTAGGACTTGAAGTCATCTATCACAAATTCGTTCTGCAAGTCTGAGAAGTACCCAGCTTTCCGTAAAGAAAGGCAGGGTTAGGAGATTAGGTCCCTGTTTGAGGCACACAGCCTGTGAGGGGACAACATGGGTGGAGCCAGGGTTAGTTGTCCCCATAATCAGGGTTCTCTATACCACTGTCCCCACTGGACATGGAGAACCTGCCCTTAGGCTACAGTCCACGCAGTGCCTGGCACAAGGTGGACCCACAATAGACATTCCACAAACACGTGCTCATTCTTCTTATGGCGCCAGTGCATCCTAAATTAAATAGTGATTTTAAATTCTGTTATCCATATTCCTGGGAGGAATAGCATGGGTAATTCAAAGGGGGGGAGTGGATACTTAATCATGGATGCTTTGCTTTAAAAATGCATTTGTGTATCTATGGTTGAATATGGGTTTGCTGTTTATGGGATTCCTGTCACTTCTTACAAAATAATGACGATATGGGGTGACGGTCTGACTCAGGAGAAGCTGGGAGTCCCTGTATCAGTCCCTCCTCAGTGTCTCCCTGTTTCCAGCTCTCACGGGGGATACAGGCATCATCTCATACATTGAAGTCACAGACTGGCCATCCTGGCTGTTCTTGGCTTGTGAAGGGCTTTTGTTTGACTTCTCACTGGGTGAATCTGCCAAGTGATTTCCTTCCTCCCTCCCTCCCTCCCCTCCTTCCTCCCTCCCTCCCTCCCTCCCCTCCTTCCTCCCTCCCTCCCTCCCTCCCTTCCTTCCTTCCTTCCTCCCTCCCTCCCCTC
>NW_027397117.1:4854546-4857209 GCF_003265705.2 Callorhinus ursinus | reverse complement strand
TTCTTTCTTTCTTTCTCTCTCTCTCTTTCTCTCTCCCTTTCTCTCTTTCTTCCTTTCTTTGGAATTTGTCATCCTTGTCAACATTTAAAAAATTAGGAGATTTTGATTATTGAAGATGGCGGAGGAGTAGGAGACCTAGATTTCGTCTGGTCTCAGGAATTCAGCTGAATAAGGATCAAACCATTCTGAACACCTACGAACTCAACAGGAGACCGAACAGGAGAGTAGCAACAACTCTCTGAACAGAGAAGCGACCACTTACTGGAAGGTAGGGCGTGCGGAGAAGTGAATCCGAGGCGATATTCGGGAGGATAGACGGCGGGGGAGGGGCCTCCGCGGCCGCTTCTGGCAAGTGCTAGAGCCGCGGAGCACAAAATCGGACCTTTTAGAAGTTGGCTCGGCGGAGGGACGTCGCTGCAGTGGCTAAGCGGGGGGTGGAATCCTCCCGGGACAGTGTGGTCTCAGGACCCTTGGGGTCACAGAGAGACCAGGGGTGCCTGAGTGCGCCAGAGCTCCCAGGTATCGGAGCGGGGAAGCCGGCTGCAGAGACGGAGCCGAGGCGCGGGCTCTCAGCTCGGGGTTGCCATAAACTGTGATCTGCGGCCCAGTCGGGGCACGGCTCCTCCAGCAGGGACCCAACAAGCGGCAGATCCGGGGAGACTCCCCTTCCTTCCCGGGGAGGAGCGGTGCGGGAGCGCACCGCAGGGATCTGCTGGGTTTGGAGACTCTGCGCGGGGTCGGGTGCCAGAGATAGCAACGCTCGGTCACAGGCCGGGTGAGCACGGAGTGCGGCCGGAGACCGGGGACACGGAAGTGACTGCTTTTCTCTGGGGGCGCACTGAGGAGCGGGGCCCCGAGTTCTCAGCTCCTCCGGGTGGAGATTGGGAGGCCACCATTTCTGCCCTGGTCCTCCAAAGCTGTACCGAGAGCTTGCAGGGAACAAAAGCTCCTGAGAACAAACCGGAGCAGCTTCCTTAGCCCGGACCGACAAGGGCGGGGCAATTCCGCCTCCGGCAAAGACATTTGGAAACCACAGCAACAGGCCCCTCCCCCAGAAGATCAGCACGAACAGCCAGCAAGCCAAGACCAAGTTTACCGATCAAGGAGAATGGGAGAACTCCAGCGCTAGGGGAATACTGCACATAGATTCATGGCTTTTTTTTTTTTTTTTTACCATGATCCATTATTTCATCAAAGTTAATTTTTGTTGACTGTTTTTTTTTTTTTTTTTTTTTCCTTTTTTCAACCAACATCTTTTCCATCCCTTTTTAAAAAAAAAAAAAACAAAACATTTTTTATTTTTCATTTTTAGAGTCATATTTTATCCCTTCATAGTAGTTACCCTTATTTTTGGAATATATATATAAGTTGTTCTCTCTTTAAAATTTTGGGGTACAGTTTCTTCTAACAGATCAAAATATACCCTAAATCACTAGTGTATGGCTTTGTTCTAGTCTCCTGCCTGATCACATTCTCTCCCTTTTTCCTTTTTTTTTTAATTAAATCTTCTTTCTTTTTTCAAACAACTTATCTTACCAAGTCCTTTTATAAAATCTTTTATAATTTTCATCTTTACAGTCATCTTCCATCCCTTCATTGTATCAACCCTTATTTTGTACATATATGTCTTTCTTCCTTTAAAATTTTAGGAGGCACTTTTTTCTAACAGACCAAAATACGCCCAAAATCTAGTGTGTGGCACTGATCTATGCACTAGCCTGATCATATTTGATCACATTCTGCTTTTATTGTATTGTTCTGTTTTTGTTTTTATCCGTTTTTTTTTCCTTTTTTTTTCTCTTTCTTTTTTCTTTCTTTCCCTTTCTTTTCCCCTGGTTTCAGGTCTTTTCTGATTTGTATACAGTATATTTGCTGGGGACGTTGTAAACCTGTTAGCATTTTGTTCTCTCATTCATCTATTCTCCTCTGGACAAAATGACAAGACGAAAGAAATCACCTCAGCAAAAAGAACAAGAGGTAGTACCGTCAGCCAGGGACCTACTCAATACGGACATTAGTACGATGTCAGACCTAGAGTTCAGAATCATGACTTTAAAGATACTAGCTGGGCTTGAAAAAAGCGTGGAAGTTATTAGAGAAACCCTTTCTGGAGAAATAAAAGAACTAAAATCTAACCAAATCGAAATCAAAAAGGCTATTGATGAGGTGCAATCCAAAATGGGGGCAATAACTGCTAGGATAAATGAGGCAGAAGAGAGAATCAGCAATATAGAAGACCAAATGATGGAAAATAAAGAGGCTGAGAAAAAGAGAGAGAAACAATTACAGGATCACGAGGGCAGAATTCGAGAGATAAGTGATATGATAAGACGAAACAACATTAGAATAATTGGGATCCCAGAAGAAGAAGAGAGAGAGAGAGGGGCAGAAGGTATATTGGAGCAAATTATAGCAGAGAACTTCCCTAGTGTGAGGAAGGAAACAGGAATTAAAATCCAGGAGGCAGAGAGAACCCCTCTCAAAATCAATAATAATAGGTCAACACCCCAACATCTAATAGTAAAACTTACGAGTCTCAGAGACAAAGAGAAAATCCTGAAAGCAGCTCGGGAGAAGAGATACGTAACCTACAATGGTAGAAACATTAGATTGGCAACAGACCTATCCACAGAGACCTGGCAGGCCAGAAAGGACTGGCAAGA
>NW_027397117.1:4785854-4849546 GCF_003265705.2 Callorhinus ursinus | reverse complement strand
CCAATGTTTATAGCAGCAATGTCCACAATAGCCAAACTGTGGAAAGAGCCAAGATGTCCATCGACAGATGAATGGATAAAGAAGAAGTGGTATATATACACAATGGAATATTATGCAGCCATCAAAAGGAATGAGATCTTGCCATTTGCAACGACGTGGATGGAACTGGAGGGTGTTATGCTGAGTGAAATAAGTCAATCAGAGAAAGACATGTATCACATGACCTCACTGATATGAGGAATTCTTAATCTCAGGAAACAAACTGAGTGTTACTGGAGTGGTTGGGGGTGGGAGGGATGGGGTGGCTGGGTGATAGACATTGGGGAGGGTATGTGCTACGGTGAGCGCTGTGAATTGTGCAAGACTGTTGAATCACAGATCTGTACTTCTGAAACAAATAACGCAACATATTTTAAGAAAAAAGGAAAAGAAGAAGATAACAGGAGAGGAAGAAAAGGGGAGTATGTCAGAGGGGGAGACGAACCATGAGAGATGATGGACTCTGAAAAACAAACTGAGGGTTCTAGAGGGGAGGGGGGAGGGGGATGGGTTATCCTGGTGATGGGTATTGAGGAGGGCACGTTCTGCATGGAGCACTGGGTGTTATGAACAAACAATGAATCATGGAACACTGCACCAAAAACTAATGATGTAATATATAGTGATTAACATAACAATTAAAAAAATTAATTAATAAAAAAATTAGGAGATTTTGTCTAGATTTCTGGCTTCTCCTGAAAAATTCTAATATCTGGCAATATAAGCCCCACATTTGCACTTGATGGGTAGCTGGAGCTAATTAACGAAAGGCTTCTCTTCTAGACAGGCCTGTGCCCTCCACAAGGTCTCGGTCTTCACCATACCATGTCGTCTCCCTGACACCAAGGCTGAGTGTCAGTTGCCCCCAAGTCTCGTCCTGTGTGGTTATTTCCCTGACTTCCAGCCGGCGACACTCAGTCATGTTACAGCTCCAGCAGCCGTTACAGTGTGAGCCCGGTCCGGACAATGGGAGCCCCCCAGGGTGAACAGAAGAGCACAGGAGTCGTCACTCCAGCCCATCCCCATGGCCGCCTGCTTTGTGTCTTGTCTCTGACACGAGGCGCCAGTCAATGACGCATGAGATGGAATGGCTCTGCCCTTAATGTCGAGCCCGGAGAACTTGCTGGCTTCTCTTGAGTCACCCAGGGAGAGGAAAATATTAATCTTGAAAACTAACTGTCACAGGAATCCAGCCCTTCCATTTTCAAACTTTTCAACTAAAATAACACCCTTTCAGGACACCTGGGTGGCTGCCTTCGGCTCAGGTCATGATCCCGGGGTCCTGAGATCGAGCCCCGCATCGGGCTCCCTGCTCAGTGGGGAGCCCGCTTCTCCCTCTCTCTCTGCCTGCCCATCCCCCTGCTTGTGCTCCCTATCTGACAAATAAATAAATGACATCTTTTAAAAAGTAAATAAATAAAAATTAAAGATTCCTGTAAAAAAAAAAATACCCATTCTATTAAACCACTCAGTCGTGAGCTGGTAGTCCGCATCCAGACAATGTACTTTAGGCTGAGCATTGCTGCTTTTCCTACTCTAGTGTGCTTGCTACCTGACTTACTCCTCTCTGTGAGCGCAGCAATCAACATTTTGTTGCAGAGGAGAATGCTATCTTCATTCCATGCTGGTGGTGTGTAAATGGAATCACTGGTGCCACTGTCAAAGGAGCTGAAGGATAAGGCTGCCAAGGCCTGGAGAGCACTCTGTCTTGCCAAAATGGCCACAAGTCAGCAGATTGGTTAAGTTGTGTTGAGACACTGACGCACATTTCTGCCCATTTTGGCAGAAATTGGCTGTTTATGTGGTTGTTGCGGGAGGTTGAACTGGTGTTCCCAACTCCTCATTCTCAGAAGAGAATTTCTATCTCTATGCCCCTTTTCCTGTGACTTTGCAGTAGCTTGCACTAGAGTCCGTTAGAGTATACATCTCCACCCGTCTTTGGACTTGATCATGCAATTTACTTTGATAACTAGCTGAGGGTTGAAGAAGTTAGCAGATTTCCACTGGCCCTTTTGAGCATCTCTGTAATGAAAAAAATAGATCCCAGGAAGCTGTTGTCCCTTAAGCTTGGGTCTTGGGATGAAAATACAAATCCGGATATAATGTAGCCCAGCTGAGCCCAGCTCAGATCAGCTGAGCCACAGCCAAACTTCAAAGGGTAAACTTGAAACAAATATTTGTTGCTGCAAACCACTGAGATTTAGTTGGTCACAACATCTCACAGGGAAAAACAAAACAAAACAAAAAACAACAACCAAACACCTGAATAATACAGCTAGTAAATGGGGGAAAAAAGGAGATTGTTTGTCTACTTTGCTGATTATTGAGCATTTTGATTATGCCAGTGTGTTGCTACAATTTTATCATTTACTCCTTAAATGCACTTTTACTAAATTTTTTAAAAACGATTTAGTCATTTAGAGAGAGAACGTGCAAGTGAGCTGGGGTAGAGGGGCAGAGGGAGAGGGACAAAGAGAATCTCAAGCAGACTCTGCGCTGAGCGTGAAGCCCGACGCGGGGCTCGATCTACACCGAGATCAAGACCTGAGCGGAAACCAAAAGTCGGACACCTAACCGACTGAGCCACCCAGGCGCCCCACTAAGATTTTATTTTGTTTTCCCACTTTCGGTCTGTTGCTGTGTTGGTACATGCAAGTCAGATTCATTGTGTTCTCCATTAAACTGACACACATCTTCTGTAATAAGTGAAGATATCCACCTCCGTGGAATTGCTAGATGGGAACCACAAGTTTACCAGATACTGTGAAGAAAGACATGGAAGTGTGGTACCCAAAGAAAGAGTGTGTTGAAGAGGCGTTTTGTAATTTGTCAAGAATAAATCAAGCACCTTATTTTTCTAACTAAAAAACCCTAGGTGTTTCAAACTACCTAACTTCACCAGCTCTGCTTTTTAGTCTACCTAATTCCATCAGCTTTTGTTATCCTCATTCCATGGGCAGCCTTGAGAACGAGTCTCAGTGGTCCTCTTATCTGTTCATTTACAGTCATCTTGTCGGGGTCACAGATAAGTACCCAACTCATTAGGCACTGACCCCTACTGGAGTAATCACCATAAACCACCATGAGCTCTTCCCAGTTCAATTGATGTGTAAACTATTTAAGGACAAGATGAAATGAACAGGAAAGATTTTCTGGTTTAGTTTAATTGCTTCTCAGGTGGCCTCTCATTTACCAAGCTCTGCTACAAGTATGAACCAGAACTACCCTAGTGAAACTAATATAAAAGACTCAAGTACTTCAGGGACTACGGCTTGATTCAACACATCCCAGGGAACCTGCATTGCCAGATTGAAAGAGAGACTTTTTCAAGTCAACTTGGTGTGCTGGTGGTCCTTCTCTTCTTTGCATGTGTATGACTCAAAATTGTGCTGTCTTGAAATTTAATGAGCAGATTCTGTTGTCCACAAATTCCTTGCTCTTTCAACTATAAAAAAATGATGGCTATGTCAAACATGAGTCAAGTTGTCTCTATTGGGGATGTCTTCATTGGGATGCATTTGAGGGCATCAAGGAAAAAAAATGCTTAAAAATTCGCAATAAAAATACAGCAGGGTGGATGGAACAAGATTGGCAGAAATCTGTTGGTTGCTGAGGCAACATGGTGCTTCACTGAACTGTTGCCTCTGCTTTTGTGTGTGTTTGAAATTTTTCATAATAAAAATGAGAAATTTGTAAGTCTGCGGTCATATCAAGTCTGATTTGAGCTCAAATCTTATCTTGGGACTTGCTTTGTGTCTCTATGGGACTTTTCTTCTTAAATGTAAAAATGGCTGTCAGGAGACCCCAGTTCACCAAACACGTTGGACCCTGGTCTTGTTCAGCTTTCATGATTTTGATCAAGCCATGGAAACAACCAGCTCTGGATTTTCAAGGTCTGATTGTCAAATATGCTCCCGTGAAATTCGTTTGCCTTTTAACCTTCTTTCTTGCCATCTTCCAATAACCTCTTTTTCTTGCCTTGGGTGTGGGCAACAGTGCCCTGGGGTTGTGTAGAATGAAGGCTCTATCATTGTTCCACACCAATCCACCCTTGCCTGCCCAGGCTTTGGCTGGGAGGAAGTTCCTGGGGCCCAGAACCTGAATCCACAGCTCTACCCAGTTCTTGACCAGCCCAGACTAGGACGTGTTGCGCCTCAGGAAGTGGATGTAAGTAACAGGAGTGGTCTTGCCATCTTTGTGTATCTAGTATAACTGGGTTGGGGAACTGGGAACCTGTGAAGCTGCATCCATCCATAGCCCTCAAAATGTTTGCCCAGATCATGTCAGCCGGCTTCCATATTAGATCTGGTTGAGAATGGAACTGTGGTCTTATTCCCAGCCATCTTTATGGGGGTCCTGACACAATACTTGCTTTTTGCTGCCTCCCTCTCCAGGAACGAGGATTTAGAGCCCAGATGCTCAAATAGGGAACAGGGCTCCTCAGTCTTGCTCTTGTCCCACCCAGTGAATCGGAACCCCTTGGCCACGAAGCCTGAATCTACTGCATCTCTTCGAACGACATACTTTGGATTTTGGCCACAGCCTCAAGAGCCAGACTTATGGTAGGTTAGATCTTGTTGCGCTGGCCTCACTTGTCCCATGGCCAGGTTCCTGAATCACCGAAATGCCTTTCTCTTGGTCTCATGAGCACAGCTGAAACAGGGTGCAGTTTTTATACATGACTTTTAAGAAAAGCACACGTGAAAATATGTTTAAAGTTCAAAAAACAGGGTTGTCTTGGGTGGCTGAGTCAGTTAAGCATCTGACTTTTGATTTCAGCCCAGGTCATGATTAAGATTCTCTCTCTCTCTCCCTCCCCTCTGCCCCTCCCTACCTCGCTCACACTCTGTCTGTCTAAGAAAAGAAAAATATTCAAAAAGTAGAAGAGTGACACCTTTCAGGTCCAAATTTTTTACCCTAAAACAGCTCATTTGCTTATGTGGTTTTTTTTTTTGTTTTTTTTTTTTGCTTTTTGGTTTGTATGTCTAAGTCAGGGGGCATATATATACTTTACATACAATTGATCTAACAATCCTCGTACCAATCTTACAATATACTGAGGACATCTCCTAGACTTGATGACACAGAGCTTTTATAGTTTCCAGAGTGCTTGCCAGCAGTGAGGTCATCTGCCACAGCCACACTGGGAAAAGCAAAGGCTTTGGATTTGGGCAGACAGGGATCTAAATCCTTTGCCAGAATTTTCTAGCTGTGTGGCCTTGACCAAATGACTTAACCTCTCTGGGCCACAATTTCTTCATCTGAAGAACAGAGATAACTAACAAGTGTTGGCAAGGGTGTGGAGAAAAGAGAACCCTTGTACCCTGTTGATGGGAATATAAATTGGTACAGTTACTATGGAAAACAGTATGAAGTTTCCTCAGAAATTTAGAAAACTAGAACTACCCTCTGATCCAGCAATTCCACTTCTGGGTATTTATCTGAAGAAGATGAAAACACTAACTTGAAAAGATATCTACACCCCAGTGTTCACTGCAGCATTATTCACAATAGCCAAGATATGGATGTCATAACCTAAGAGTCCACTGAGGGATGAATGGATAAAGAAAATGTAAAATACACACACACACACACACAGGAATATTATTCAGCCATAAAAAGAATGGAATCCTATTTGAGACAACATGGATGGACCTTGACGGCATTATGCTAAGCGAAATAAGTCAGAGAAACACAAGTACTGTGTGATCTCATTTATATGTGGAATCTAAGAAAAAACAAATGGACGAAAACCAGAGACTAGATGGGTGGTTTGTTGGTGGTGAGGGGAGGCAAAATGGGTGAAGGGGGTCTGATTACAAACTTCCAGTTATAAAATAAGTAAGTCATGGGGATGTGCTGTATAGCTAGGTGACTCTAGTTAGTAATAATGGTATTGCATGTTTGAAAGTTGCTGCGAGTATATCTTTTTTTTAAGATTTACTTACTGATTTGAGAGTACTCGAGTGAGCAGGGGATGGAGAGGGTCAGAGAGAGAATCTTAAACAGACTCCCCGCTGAGTGCAGACATGGGGCTCGATCTCACGACCCTGAGATCATGACCTGAGCTGAAACCAAGAGTTGGCACTTAACGGACTGTGCCACCCAGGCGCCCCGCTGAGAGTATATCTTAAAAGCCCTCATCACAAGAAAAATGAAAAAAAAAAAAACAACTTTTTGCAACTATGTTCAGTGACATGTTAAATAGACTTATTGTGGTGATGATTTTGCAATGCATACAAATAGCAAATCATGATATTGTACATCTGAAACTAATATCTCAATACACTTCAAAAAATAAAATTTTAAAGAATGAAAAGTAGGGATAACACTATCTACTTGGTAAGATTGTCACGAGGATTGTTAGATCAATTGTATGTAAAATGCACCTCATAGGGGCACCTGGGTGGCTCATTTGGTTAAGCATCTGCCTTCGGCTCAGGTCATGATCCCAGGGTCCTGGGATCGAGCCCCGCATCGGGCTCCCTGCTCGGCGGAGAGCCTGCTTCTCCCTCTGCCTCTGTCTGCCGCTCTGCCTACTTACGCTCTCTATCTCTGTTAAATAAATAAATAAATAAAATCTTAAAAAAAAATGACCTCATAGTGCCTGGCAAATTATATACTCTCACTGAGTGGTGGCTATGTTTCCTTCTCCTACTCCCTTGGGTTCAGAAGGGCCCTGGGTGTTCAGATCAAATAGGTCAGGCAGGGAGTGATCCAAAGTGTGGATGGCCTCACACTGCCCCAGTGCCCATCAGCATGGAAGAAGGAGTACAGAGCCCAAGGGCTAGCCTCTTCTCCATCGTGGAAAGTGTCAAGGTCTATTTCTTCATAAAAAAATAGTCTAAGCTTTTGTGTTTCATAGATAGGCTTCGGGGGGTTCATTGAACCTGAAAATGCATGGTGTTTCTCATGTGCCTCTGTGCATTTTTCTGGAAAGATAGTCCGTAGCTTTTATCAGATACTCAAATGAGTCTATTTTCATTCATTCACTCAACAACTACTTTTTGATTGTTTATTATGGTCTTGGCGTAGAAAATAGAGCAGTGAATAAAACGGGACAAATGTCTGCCTTTGTGGAGTCTAATTTCCAGTGGACCTGCTCATTTTTAAGAATCACTGATCTAAGCAAACCAAGAAGGATTTTAATTTGCCAATAGCTCTCTTTTGGTTGCATTGAATTATAGACTCCAAACATCTGTCCGACTGGGTCAGATATGTTTTCCACAGCTATGTATATATAATAATGCGGACACCCAGGGAAAGGATTAATGAAAATTTACTGATTTTATTCAACGCCAGCAAATTTCCTCTGAGCACCCCACTGTGGAACTGCAGGAACAAAGGAAGGTATTAAACATGTGGTCAAGCGAAAAACAACAAAACAAACAAACAGAAGACGCTGGTGTTTGGGGATCAGAGGGGCCTGTGTTCGATCTTCAGCTTCATAACTCTGAAAGATTGGATACGATGCACAAATTCTTTGAGAAATGGCATTATCTGGAATCAGAGATGTTAATCTTGTGGGGCTGTTGTGCATATTTTTTAATATTCTTTTTTTAATTTAAATTAAAAAATATTGGTTTCTGGAGTAGAATTCAGTGATGCATTAAGTAACAGGGCTGGCCATCAGGAAATGTTAATTCTCTATATCTAAGACAATGATTCCTATAATGTTAGAATCATGGGCCATCAGTGTAAAGCGCTCACACACACACACACACACACACACACACACACATACACACACGTGTGTTTTTGATACTGACAAAAACTTGACAAACTTTAACTTTTTTTCCAAGTACGGGATTTACAAAACACAAATAAGCTACAATAAAAGCAAATACACGGCTATTGATTACCTTCTTTAATAAAGGAATTTTAAAAACAAAACAGTATGGGGCCCCTGGGTGGCTCAGTTGGTTGGGCGTCTGCCTTCAGCTCAGGTCATGACCTTGAGGTCCTGGTATCAAGCCCTACATTGGGCTCTGCACTCAGCAGGGAGCCTGCTTCTCCTCCCTCTGCCCCTCCCCCTTCTCGTGCTCTCTCTCTCAAATAAATTCTTTAAAAATAAATAAATAAAAACAGTAAAAGAGTTTTAATCTCAGCATAAAAGTTCTTGAAATTGAATAAATTTTGCTTAAAAACTAATATATTAAAAACTCAATGTGCTAAAAGTTGCGTATAAATATATAACAATATAATGTTCAGTTATAGTTATATGCAACTTTTAGCACATTGTTTTAATAAAAAATTAAAATATATATAACAATATACTGACATATATATGATATATATATCATATATGCAATATATGATAACAGAAACTTATAAAGTTAAAAACTCAATATATTGTCTTTATTTCCTCATTTTACTTGCAAGTGTGGTCATGCACTTGCTTCATCTCTGATGTTCAGGACCCTGCAGGATGGGCAGCAAAGGGCTTTAGCTGCATTTTTCCAGAGCAGAGCCGAGACTGGGTGCTGGGGCAGTGGCTGGTTCCAGCCCCCTCTCTCTTTTTATTTTTATTTTTTTATTTTTTTTAAGTTTTTTTTAATTTTTTGACAGAGAGACACAGCGAGAGAGGGAGCACAAGCAGGGGGAGTGGGAGAGGGAGAAGCAGGCTCCCCGCTGAGCAGGGAGCCTGATGCGGGGCTCAATCCCAGGACCCTGCGATCACGACCTGAGCCGAAGGCAGACACTTAACGACTGAGCCACCCCAGGCACCCCCAGCCCCCTCTCTCTTTCCAGCTTTGCCCTGGGTCCTGGAAAACAGACCTACAATCCTTAGGCACTAATCCTATCATTCGTCTGGGTCATCGGGAGGGCGGTTTCAGCTCAAAGTAAGGCAGTACTTTGTAGACAGACAAGTTGAGCCTCCTTGGACTGTCAATGCCTCATAGCAGAAGCTGGAGGGCCACTTGAGAATATCTGCTCCCCCCTTGCAGAAGCACCTTCAAAGACTTGAGGCTCAGACCTGCCAGTCCTTCCTTTTTCCCTGGAAAAAAAGATTACCAAGCCCTTCAGCTGAACTCACATTCCATGGTGTATTAGGAGAGAGGTTGGAATTTAGAATCACAGAATCCTGGATTAGAATCCAGCCGAATCTGCATTTATATGAACATAGTTTTTACGCTCTCCCAGCCATCTGTATTTGTAAAATGGGGACAGTCATGTAAACCTCTTAGCGTGGTGAGTATTAAGGAAGGTAACTTGTTTATGTAAGTTTCCTGATGTCATTCTCCCAGGGTCGCCGTGTACAGTTGTGCAGGTTGTGCCTTGCTCAAGGGTACCATTCCAGGGGGCAAATGGGGATGGCAGTCCAGCCAGTGCTCAGATCCTGAGTCTTGTGCTCTGATAGGGGCTGCAGCTGGGGGTGGAGAAGTGCCGTGCAGTGATTCGTGCACTTGGACTAGACACCCCTTCCTGTCTTAGGGGGCTCTGGATGCCATAGGTAGGCCCTGCCTTCTTTCCTATCCCCTCTTTTTGACCAGTTCCTCTTCAATGAACATGTGGCATAAAATCTACTACACTGAGCCACTCACAGTGCTCCAGGGGTTGCTTGGCCCCATGGAGTAGAGGGCACCTGCTTCTAAGCAAATGAGAGGAGCAAGATTTCTTGTTACCTCCGGGGCCTTGATGAGGATTGGTTCTGTCTGCAAATGAAATACCCTTTAAATTGTCCTTAAATTGGATTGCTTGTCTCAGTTAAGTGGAATCCTATGGACTATAAATCTGACTTGAAAGGGCTCAGTCTAATTTGACTAAGATGCTACAAAGGGTTTACCAAAATGTAAAGCATTCGTCTATGGAAAAACAACTATGGCCCCCAATCCTTCCTACTGATGGTGGGAGCGTCCTCCTTTTCGGATAGCACGGGTGCACGTGTACTTGCGCATACGCATGCACGTACACACGCACACACACACACACGTGGCGTCCCGTGGCTGAAATCTCGTGTTGCGGGGATTCCGTGTAGATTAGGTATTGTTTATCGATGAATGATAAGCAAGTTATCAAGTGCAGTGATTTTAGCACATTTCACTTGCTGTTTCTAGAAGGCCAGATCCTTCCAAGCCAGCCACTGGTCAGGGTTCAGCTGGGGGGGGCCGGGACAGGGAGACCGGTAGTGACATGCAGACCTAGTAGGGGCAGGTGGGGCTGTTTGCAGAGGTGAAGGGGTAGGGGCGCTCTGCAGGGGAACCCAAACCAAAAGAGGCAGGAACCCACACTGATAAAAGAAATTAGTTACCGGGAGGGTAGTAGTGAGGGTAACAATAACGCAATCACAGCAATTGTAGCTCACATTAATGCATATTATATAATATGCATATGTATATTACAATATATTGTCTCATTTAATTTGCACAAAAAAATCCTTCGAGGTAGGAGGTAGGCGCAATTATTTTCCTCCAGCTAAGGACACATAGCCACTGCAACTAATGAAGTTGGGATCACAACGAAGTTCATTAATCATGATTATATGTGGTGGCCTTCAAAGACACTAAGTGGACAGTGAAATCGAAAGTTGGGAGAATTAGGGTTTCTAACCCAGTGGCGGGGAGCAGAGCACCAAGGAGGGCCCCTCCGCCCCCTGCACCTGCTAAGGTACTGTAGCTCTGAGGGGGCAAGAGGAGACAAAGGTATACACGGTTAGAAAGGATGCCAGGGAGTCCCACACTCTCCTCCTTCCTCCAGTTAGAACAACTTCCAGAATTTTTTTGTAAAGATTTTATTTATTTGTGGGGGGGCGGGGCAGAGGGAGAAGCAGGCCTCCCGCGGAGCAGGGAGCCCAACGCAGGGCTCGATCCCAGGACCCTGGGATGGAGCCCGATGCAAGGCTCCATCCCAGGACTCTGGGGTCATGCCCTGAGCCGGAGGCAGACACCCAACGACTGAGCCACCAGGTGCCCCTGGGCTTTGGGTTTTAACTCAGAGAAGGGAAGAGACCTTTCCTGTGATGTTGTCTAGGGTGAGAGGAAACACATGAACAGAAGGAGAATGAAGTTGGAGGACGGGCTGAAGAGAGGAGCAGCCTGCAGAGAGGCAGGCCCAAAGAAGTGTGTCCTTGTTCCACATCAGTGCACTTTCTGCTTCTTGGCATGTTTGGGAGACCAAGATCAAACATGCAAAGGGGTTTGCCTTGCACTGTCCGAGTCAGAAGGCCGTGGCCAACTCTGACGACGTTGCGAAATTTTGGGGCTCTTTACACTGTTTGTAAGACAAGTCTCATAGACAATAGTGTGGCCCTTTGTATTTTAAGTGTGTATGAATATTAAGCTTCTGGTCATCTCCTAAGAGGCCCTGGAGTAAGAAAGAACTGGTTTGCTAAATCGTAGGTGTCCTCGGGAACTGTGTCTTGCATGGCCTGAGCAGGGGCTTCCAGAGGTGGCAAGAGAAGAAGCTGGGTTGCCATTGGCTTCAGTCTACCAACCTCCAGAGGGCCACTATCCCACTTAGAGTGCACCTCACAACCTCCATGGGTGGTCTTTCCCCACTTATTCTTAGAGCAGGCATTGATACTTGTTCTAATTTCCACTGGGGCCAATTCGACCGGTAGGGCCTTAAGGAGAGTCAGAGAAGGGAAGAGAGAGAAACCCTCTCAGATCCAGACCAGGATGGGTCAGCAATCCTCAGGGGCTGGATGGAGCAGGGCAGTTTGCTTTGGAAAGTAACAAAGGGAGATTCAGGATGAGTTCATTCAAGGTAGGTGCTTCAAACCCTGAGATTGGCAAATACTACGGACAAAAGCAAGAAGAGAATGTATAGCTGAGAATAGGAGAAAAAGCCCAAGTCAGGTACAGGGTATGAACAGAAGGAAGTAAATCCAAGGCCAGAGCATGAATGGCTGGCCTGGAAGATCCAATGGTTCAATGGGCGAGTCACTCCCTCACATATATATTCCTCCCTCTGGGGTCGCAGCCTTGCTCCTCCAGGCAGAGAGTCAACAGCGGATCCTTAAGACAATAGAGAAGCAGAAAGAAAATTCTAGAAGTAAATACTACAGTTATCACTCGTTTCGGAAAAAACAGCTGGAGAGCCAGGAACATCGCTTCCCTGCTCTGTCCGCTCCTCCCCCCCCCCCCCCCCCCCCCCCGTGTCACCAGGCAGCCAGGACTCAGGCTGCAGTAGTCAAAGAGCTAGCAGAGATCTATTTGGGAAGGGACACCGGTGATGGCTCTTTCCATGTAGCTCAGGATCCTGGACTACCGTCATGCCCCAAGCCCTCTATGTCCCTCCTCAGAAACCCCCCCCCGCCCCCGGCAGGCTCCAAGCGCTCTGCAAAGATCAAGGGACAGAAATGAGCAGAGGGCAGTCCTCGCTGAGGCTGTGGGAAGGTTTGACTGACATCGTGCTTGCCACATTAAAGGAGAAGGTTTTTAATGGCATGAAAATGTCTTTAATCACAGGAGCTAAACTGTGCGCAGTGCAGGTTCAAGGTGATAGAGATGCTCTTGTTCTACAACTGCATTTTCATCTCACTTAGCTTAATTCATATTTTAATTGCTTCTTTCCCTGATTGAAGTGTGGAAGGGAGCGCTTTGATTCCTTTGATCTCACAATTCTCCCCACAAGGCCAAGGTCAGGCAGGGGCACTGGGGCAGAATGGGAGGATTTCGGAGAAGGCCCCCAGAGGCAGGCCCCACCCTGTGAGCCGTGGCAGTCTCCAGAGGGAGGAAAGTTTTGTGGCAGGGGGTGGGGGGACGGGATGGGGGTGTGGCTGGCCCCTCTAGGCTAGAAGAAATCCGGTGAAGTCCCCAGGCTAACCAGTCACTCAACACATCATCCTGCATGTACCCTGGGGTTCGGACCCCCACTTGGGTTCGTCTTCAGGCCACAATGTTAATAAGAATGTTGCTCATACTATAAGTCACCTGGCAGGGTCCCCAGGTCTTCCAGCAGTGACGCGTCACCTGGCCCTGTAGCGCAAAAATGCAAGACACCCCTCCTGAAGTATCTCTGGGATCCTGAAGGGGCCCCTCTTGTTTTGATTTCGGGTCCCTGCTCACGTCTCAGTGCGGTGGCCATTCCCTTCTCTCTGCCCAGCGGTAGCCAACTGGCAGTGCATGCCCTGTCTCCCCAGCAGGTAAAAAGAACCCTGGCGAAGTGGGTATCAGAGAACACGCTTCTTAGAAGTACCCGGGCCCTTCGCACCAGCAGGGATCCCCCACAGGCTAGCCGCCCCCCTGGTTCAACAACCGCATGCCTGTCCAGGTGACTATTTCTTGTCTTCTTTACAACTGTGTTAGCCTCTCAAGGTGGCTGGAACAAAGTCCCACGAACTGGGGGGCTTCAACAACAGAAATGTCTCTGGAAGTCCAAGATCAAGTTGTTGGCAGGACCATGCCCGCTCTAAAACCTGCAGAGGAGAATCCCTCCTTGCCTCTGTCCAGCTTCCGGTGGTGGCCCTCAATCTTTGGTGTCTCTCTGGCTTGCTGCCGTCACTCCAGTCTCTGCCTCTGTTGTCCCGTGGTGTTCCACTGAGTGTCTCCTCTGGCTTCCCAGAACGAGCTTTCCTCTGTGTGCCCCCACTTCCCATCTTGCCAGGACACCAGTCATTGGACGAGGACCCACCCTAATCCAGTATCGCTGTGTTTTAACGAGTACATCTGCAAAGACCCTATTTCCAAATCAGGGCACATTCATCTGTACTGGGGGGTTAGTACCTGTACATATCCTTTTGGGGGCACAACATTCCCTCATTTCTGGAAACTTGAAATCCCTCTCTCCTCATCGGGCTGAGAAATTCAGGTTTGTAGGTCTGTGCTCCAAGCCTTTGGAGCCAAGTGGAGTATGTGATGGGGGCAGGGGGGCAGATAAATGAGGACAGGTGGGGGAACACAGGAGATATCTTCCCCGTTGACATCCAGAAAGGCACCAAAGTATTTTCCCAAACAAAATCACTTCTCTCCCTAGGATGGGAGTCTTTTAAAATAAATTTATTTTCCCATTTATCAAGAGTCATTACTTCTTAAATGAGCACCCCCCATGGGGCAGACATTTTTCTCTTCTTTTTCTTAACTCTTGTATTTGTCACCACAATGCTGGAAATGGGACATGATTACCTTCTTTTCAAAGATAAGGGACTGAGGCTACGGGACATCTAGTATCATGTAGCTGGTAAGGGGAACTCACTGCTCTTCAGTCCCAGAGCCAATCCCTGTAGGGTACAGTGGATTCCAGCTCCTCACCCTTCTGCTGAACTTGTCCTCTACCTCCCACCCCCACTCTCATCCCCGGGCATTGCAGTGACTGCTTCTGTTGGCTTCCTGTGGTTGCTGTACCAAATCAACACATACTGGATGGTTTAAGGCAAAGCACATCTATTCTCTCAGTTTTGGAGGCCGAATTCCGAAATCAGTGTCCCTGTGCCAAAATCAAGATGTTGGCAGGGCTGCGCTCCCCCTGGAGGCTCCAAGGAAGGATCAGCCCCTTGCCTCTCCGAGCGTCGCTAGCATTCCTTGGCTTGTGATCACATTGTTCTGATCTCTGCCTCTGTGGTCCCTTGACCTTCCCCTCTTCGTGTGTGCATCCAACCTCTCTGCTTCCCTCTTACAAGGATACATATGATCACATTTAGGGCTCACCCAGATCATCCAAGAATAGCTCCCCATCTGAGGCTCTTTAGCTTACTCATATCTGCAAAGATTATTTTGCCATATAAGGAAACACCCATGGGTTCTGGGGATCGAGACGTGGACTGAGCTTGGGGGACCATGATTTCAGCTAGCCCCCCCTTCCCTGACTGCCCTCCCTTTGGCTTGTGGCTTATAGGCACTGGGTTCCTTGCCCTCCTGGCTCCTTCCCGGAGAAGGGAGAGGTTCTTGCATGTGGCCTGCACCACAAAGAGGCACCTGGGAGCTCTCTCTGTCTGGGTTTTATAAAATGGTTGTAATAATGCTTGTTTGAAAAAGGGCTGGAGATCATGTCCTGAGGATGAACGTGCGGGCTGTTTTGGATGGTAGATAGCTGCTTTGAGCCTCCAAGATCTCATAAAATGGAGGTCTTGCAGAGCCGAGATGAGGAAATTATTGTCCTACTGGGGAAAAGCATTCTTCAGAGTGGGAAAGGGGCGGGAGGATGCCTGTGCGCAGACCAGTGACGAGGCTCCAGAGCACGTCTGCTACCTCAGGACAGGGAAGCGGCACCTCCCCACCCGCCACCTTAAGGATGACAGTCATCATTGCAGATTGGTCACAAGGGCCTGGGGTAAGAAATCCCCAAACATTCATCAAGCTTTTCTGTAATAATACCTGATGTTGAAACATTTCTGTCACTGGCTGTTTTAAAACCTGTTTATCCTACGCTGATTTCATCCACAGTGGTCTCAAAAAAGCGTAATGCTTTTTTGCTTTAGACATTTTGGGACAGGCGGCACCCTGAGGCCAACAGCCCCAAGGTCAATGTCAGTTCTCTAAGATGAGGCTCTGGAGGAAAGAATGCCTTTGGGGTTCTTGGTTTGGGATAATGAATGGCTGTTAGTGCTCAGCGCAGCTGCCTAAGGGCTCTGTAGGTGTGATCTTAGCCAAATGAGGTGGGCTGGATGTGCTTGGCTTCAGCTTAGAAAACCATAAATAAATAAACGGTTGTGAAGGGCTTTCATGGGAGAGACAGGCGTGTCCCTGCTCTTCTGAGTCCTTGAGAACATTCACTAGGAATGGGTGAGCATGTAATTTTTGATCCACGCTGTGATGCTTTTGAAAGTAGAGGAGACGTTACTCAATTAAGTTGGAATCCCAGGCATATGTCCAGTCTTCATCCGTTTACTGTCTGGGAGGAACTTGCGCTTCCACACGGCTGGCCTTGGGTGACGCTCTGAAGTCAATTTGCTGACATTATTCCCTTCCCTCACGATCTGTTCTCCTCCACCTGGTATTCTGGAAGCCATCCTTCCCGAGCTTGATGGCAACTGTTTCCCACACCTTATTTTACAATTGAGAAAGCAAAGACTCCAGAAAAAAGGTGACTCTGGGTACCAGGATGACAGGAGATGGGGTTAGAACTTGTCTCCTCTCTCCAGAAGAGAAAATAGGGAGGAGACAATAGGTATTCTTCATGGCCGGGACTGGCCAGGGTCCAGCACTGCTAGCCCTGCTGAGCCCAACTCCATTCAGAGACAGTGCTTTTCTCATCTGGCCTCCAGTCCTTGGTGCTCCGTGAGATGGCTGATAGACATCTGATGAATTTGCAAACGCTCTTATAACATCACCCTTTGGGGGGGATGATGCGCATTTGTATAAGGGGCTTCTGTAGAGTGTCTCCATGCAAAGGAATGGATCTCGAATGTTGACATTTCCCCTACTGGTGGCAGATTTAGCAAGGAAAACTTCAGATATGGGAGGATTTGGCGGGGGGCACACACATGGGTAACTTCTATTATTCTTGTGCAGAAGGAAAGAGCAAGAGAGAACCTAAGAGTGTATCTATGGTGGGGGAGAGGGAGAAAGAGAAGGGTATGGGAATCAGGAAAGATGGAGGGAAAGAAGAGACACGAGACTGGAAGGGAAGAGAAGAAAATAAGAGAAGGGAAGGGGAGGGAGGAGGGGAGGGAGAGGGGCCAGAGGAGAAGGAGGAAGGAGCAGGAGAGAAGGGGGGGTGGGGAGGAGGTTCTTTAGTCAGAACAAGGATGCAGGAAAAGGAGCAAACAAAGCAGATACTTCCCGCACTGGTTCGAGTTACCATGCACATCAGGTCTATCTACCAAGAAGACGAGGGGGCTATAAATCATCCAAAAACGTTTATTTGGGTCTTAGGGATCAGCAATCGGAGAGACACAGAGTGGACCAAAATTGCAAGTATGCTCTGAACTCCAAGTGGGGAGTATAGGCTTATAAAGACAAAACCCACACGGTTGCTTAACTTGTTTTGAAAGAATTATGATTGGTTCTGGAAGAGTTAAACTGCTCATGGAATACACAATTGGCTATTTAGCTAATGGATGTTACATGATCCCTATTTCAGTCCAAAGTAGGAGCCGTGTTCCAGGAGGTGATGGACTTATAGTTGACTGGTTGCAATTGACAAAAGTCAAAAGTTGAAACGAGAGGGGCATCAGCCTGACTTCCTCAATGCCTGCCCCCACCACCCTATTCTAAATGACTTTTAACAAGGCTTACTTCACATTGGACTCTCCCTTCGCAGGTCCCACCAACAGAAAACAAAACCAAAGTAACAAAAAAACCAGAACAGATCCTTCCGCAACCTAAGAGAACCAAAAACGACAAAGACTGTCCTTGAGCTCTTCCTGTGTGTTCCAGACTCACAACCAAACAAGCTTATCTCTGACTTTTACATGTGTGACGTCTAAGGATACTTCGTGATGTTTGCAGCTCCGATAATCACGTCAGAAAACCATGTTCCACTGAGAATGACTAATTGCAAAATGAGTAATTCTGTGGGGTATTACTTTAAATAACTATTATGTTTCTGAGATGATAAGCCAGAAGTCCTTTGCAAATTAACTTCTTAATGCTTGTCTCTGAGTCTTCCTTTCAAAGTGAGAATCCACCCAACTTCATTCCATGCCCAAATAGAAGATCTATTTCTAGTGATTTTTCTCTAATCCTGTCCCAAAGATGAAAGGTCCAGAAGGTCAAAAAGCCTCAGTGTCTTGCAAGCTCATCCCCTCATTTCTGCCTTTACAGCTAATTTTCATTCAGTTCTATTGTTCTTTGATATCATTTCTCAGATTCAACCTCCATTTCCTGTTTCCCTTGCCCTCCTTCTGTTCTGTCTTCATACCAACCCCCCAATTTCTCAGTGAGTAATAATCTTTATTTTGATCTCCCTTATGATGGCTCCAAACAGTCTTCCCTGTGACCTGACCTCCTGCCAAGATAACATTCCTACAGTATGATTTTTATCCTGTCATCACTTCGACTCTCAGAAATTGCTGCCTGGAGGAGGCAGACCAAACATCACTATGGTTGTCAGGCCTTCCTGAACTGACCTGACCTTGACTTTGGGAAGGATGGCTCCCTTCCCACAAGTCCAACTTCACAAACAAATTGGGACTCCCCTGGTAATTCTCTTCAGCCTCTTCCTGTTTTGTATCCTTTGGCCACTTGTGTTCCTGATTCCCCTTTTTCCTCCCATCATTACTCCTCAACCAGTGCTACCCAAGGTGCGGGTTAGCATCCACATCCCTTGGGAGCTGGTTAGAAGTGAGATGCATGGGTCCCATTCCGGACACATGAAGTCAGAGTCCCCAGGTCCAGGGACCTGTACTTTATCAAGCTTGCCAGGTAATTCTTAATGCACATGGATATTTGAAATACACTGTTCTAGACCATAATGTCTCCCAACATTCTGTGGCAGGGATGGGATCTGCTGAAGTTAAATTATTAATTGATTGATTAATTATTTTGTGGCAAAGTTGGGTCTAGAACCCGGTGCTCCTAAACGCCCTTACTTTGCTTAATCACCTTGACTCTCTCATTGTCCTGTAAACACTGAGTCGGGAAAGTGGAGGATGTGGTCTGTTTCTAAAGTGAACCCTCATAAAGAATCACTGTCCTACCAGCTACATAGCCCAGTGTGGCCCTGCCCAGTGGACAGTGACCTGGTCTCCTGTACCCCAGCATACTATTCACCATCCTTGGGATGTTGACACCTTAGTGCTATCAAAAGGCATACTATTTACCTTTAAGATCCAAGGGCAGAGACGCCTGAATGTGGAACCAGCAGAGACACTGGTGAATTCAGAAAAATCCACCTGGGCCTTTATGTAATGACAGGTCTACACATGGGTATGTCTACACCACATACTCTTTAATTTCTACCCACGTCTAGCTTCATGTTCCCTGCTCTGGATGCACTTTGGGTTCTCATTTGGTACCAAGTTCTTGCCCTCAAATGGAACTCAGATTTCTTATTCCTAGTTTGATGCATTTTAGTTTGGATCCCAATTCTTCATGGAAGTCAGCCAAAATTGACCTGCTAGGGTTCTCCACACTAGCCAGTAACTTCCTAGGATTCCATGTGTCCTGATTCTATTCTTTATCTCAGCTAGCCCTGGTACATGGACAAGACAATGACAGGCCTCAGGGTTACCACTAAGATGCAAGGAGATGTCCACTCGCAGAGGTCAATCACCGCCGTGTTTCTCACTTGCTTCCCAAACTCCTATCTGGATACATTGGGTCCTCCAATCCAACATGGCCATTTTTCTGCTCTACCTCTTCTGTGTTCACCTCCTTCCTGGCCCAGGTTAGATTCCATGCTCCATCCTTATCTTCCCTCCCTTGTACACATCCTTAACTACCCCACTTCTCCCTCCCACCATCCTAACTGCCCCCAACTCAAATTTTAACCTCTCCCCTGAGCCAAGCTGCTGAACACGGCTGAGAAAACCATCCTACAGGGTGGACAGCACTCTCTTTAGATTTATGACTACAATTCTCAAATGGAAACTCAGGTCCTCCCAGGTGTCCTGTTACATTTTTAGGGTCTATTCTCTCATATCTCCTCACTTCATACTCCCTGCTCCTCAGACTGGTCCAACTCCATAGTTCCCGAGAAAACAGAGGCTGTGGGAGAACCACCCACTACCCTCCTTTGGCATCATATAATCTACTTTCACGGCTGCATTTTACACACAGTCTCTACATTCCCTCTTTAGAGCAGATGAAATGGTCTTGCACGTATCCAAGATGAATGTCACGGCTTGAACATCCTCCCCCCCCACCAAAATGGTCGTGTTCTCATGGTCATCGGCTTCTTCCTCTCTCCAGAGCCATTACTTTGAGCTTATGATGATATCCTCACAGTTCACATCTTTTAAAAAGGTACCCTTCCTGGGGTCTGCATTCTCCTTCCGCTACCACCCCGCTCCCTCTTATAGCCAAGTTCCTCACAATGGTGTCTCCACCTGCCGCCTCCACTTATGTGTCTCATGGTCTCTCTTCAACTCACAACCATCAGGTTTTTGTCTTTGCCACCCATGGGGACTGCTCTTGCCAAAGTCAGCAACAATCTCCATTCTGCCAGATCCGCTGGTCACTTCTCTTTGCTCATTAGACTTAAGGCTTCCAGCAGCCTGTGACACAGTTACTCACGCCTTCTGGGGTGCAGGGTCATTACACTGTCCTGGTTCTTCCCCAACCTCAGTGTGGCTCCTTGACCCTCTAAGCTTCAGCTTTGCAACTATACCCTCCCCTCCTAAAACCCAAAAACTTTGGTCTTCTGGAAGTTGCCCTGGGGGTCATAGGAATATTACCACAACGTTGCCAGTTGGCATCATGCATTTCTTTTTTATGAAGATGTAATTAACATATAAAATGTATTAGTTTCATGTCTACAGCATAATGATTCAATATTTGGATACACTGCAAAATGATCAGCACAGTAAGTCTAGTTAATATCCATCAGCACACATAGTTATAAATTTTTTTTCTTATAATGAGAACTCATAAGACCTTTGAAGATTGACTCTCTTAACAACTTTCAAATATAAAATACAGTATTATTGATGATGGCCACTATGCTGTAGATTACACCCCCAGGACATATTTATTTTATAATTGGAAGTTTGTACCTGTTGATCCCCCACACACACCCATTTCACCCCCCTACCCCCACCTCTGCCTCCATCTCTGGCAACAACTCATCTGTTGCCACTCAGTCTGTATCTGTGAGTCCTCTTTGTTTTTTTAGACTCCACATGTAAGTGAGATAATATGTGTGTTTCTCCGTCCATGTTGTTGCAAATGGCAGGACAAGTCAGGACAGTACGGTGGGTAAGGACACAGTCTTTAAAACCAAACTGTCTTTGTCTCTCTCTCTTTTTTTTAAGGTTTTATTTATTTTTTTTAAAGATTTTATTTATTTATTTGACAGAGACAGCGAGAGAGAGAACACAAGCAGGGGGAGTGGGAGAGGGAGAAGCAGGCTTCCCGCCGAGCAGGGAGCCCGATGCGGGGCTCGATCCCAGGACCCTGGGATCATGACCTGAGCTGAAGGCAGACGCTTAACAACTGAGCCACCCAGGCGCCCCCTGTCTTGGTCTCTTACCTCAAGTTTTAGGGTCTTTCTGCCCTGCTCTCAGATCTGTGGCTCATGCCCTCACTTGATTATAGTCTCTGCTCAAAGGGCACCTTCCCAGAATCCTGTCTGGTGGCTCCAAGCAGATCAGCACCCTCTTTGCTCCACGCCTCTCTCAGTCTCTCGCATTACCTGCTTTATTGTCTTCATACCAGTGTCACTACGTCATAGCGCATAGCTGGTCTCCACCTGCTCCTGGAATGTAAGCTCCCTGATGACAGGGACACTGGTTTGTTCATGTTGTATCTCTATGCCCACGATGGTGGCCGTCGGAGGTAGGCATGCCTATGGTCCCACTTACCTTCAGGTCAACAGGCACAGAATTCAGAATGCATTCCCTGTGTCTTACTCCTCCTTCCACGTCCCAAGGCCTGGCACAAGCTCAATCAATATTAACTGTATTATATATATATTTGTATATACTATTGTGTATATACACACACATATGTATTCACATATATACACTTATATGGTATGTATTATGTACATATTTATATATGTTATTGTATATGTACACACACATATACACATATACACACATATGAATCGACATACATACATACAATATATATATGAATGAATGGATTTCAGAGAGTCCATTGGTAGTGACTCTATTGCTTTTAGGTATGGCAACAAGATTTGATGAGGCCCATGTCAACATGGATGTTCTGATCAATAAAAATGCTTTCATCGGGAAAATAAGGCAAGATACGTGGCAGGAGGACTGCCTCCTACACTGAGGATGCGGGACTGTAATTTTAAAGATGATCTTTTCTGTCGTGACCCCCCCACCTCACCCCATACCAGCTTGTCCAGCATTAGATACATTTGCACATCCTGCCTTAATTTGATTAGCGACAGATGCTATTATCTGAGGAAATCTAAATTGCCTCTTCCTGTGCTAATGAACTACTGTACCAAGTGTGTGGGGATTTGAGAATGAGATAGATTTATTAATGAACGCCTAATTAAAGGGACAGTTACAGAGTTTGAAGGGGGGTGGCTGGCAGTGGGGGGGAGCATTTCCGTTTCTTATAAACATTGGCACTTTTATGATAAAATGGAAACGTTTCACACCCAGTTTAAAGTTTTCCATGTCACAATTTAGAAACTGAATATAGAGTTCAACTTCATTAAATGTGCTAGAACGGGACGTCCCCCTTCTGGTTGGGGGTGGGGCTTGCAATCCCTTCTGTCTCAGCTGCCCCAGGCTTGCTCACTACCAGCCCTGCTACTTTTTTTTTTTTTAATCTAACACTGCCCTGAAAATCCAACTCTGAAGCAAATGACTTATTTCCCTACTAAAGTGGAAACCTGCACCTGACGCTCCGGGGAACCCTTGGCCCCATCGTGTACACACAGCGTGTGTTAATGACCCTCTGCCCTGACCCTCTGTCCACAGGGCTTGCAACCCACCAAGGAGCACAGTAAAGAGGGATTCCATCATTGGACCTTAATTCCTCCATCATCCTCCTTCGTGTGAAATGCACAGAAAGGAGAATCAATGGCTTGGCTTGAGATTCCAAACCAATCTAATCATCATTAGCCCATCTAATCATTATTAAATGCCACGAAGGGAGGCTTGGTTTCACTGGACCAAGAGCTACTCACTGGGCAGCAGACAGAACGGTGGGAGCTCCCATGCAGGAGAAGGGAAGTGGGTGGCGAAAGAGAGAGGCACCTAGGAATGAGTTGGTGCACAGCAGCAGAGCCAGTCTTCAACTCAGCCCGGGCTCCACCTCGGCCAGCTCTCTTGATGCCATATCTTGATTTTCTAGCAGTGCTGAGAGTCTGTACCCCTGCTATTAACCATCAGTGTCCCCGGGGAGCCCACCACAGGGACCACCACAGGCCCCTGATGACGAAGCGAATGAGGGCTGCTTTTGAGGCATCCAAGAAGGAAACCAAAGCCTGCAGAGGCTTGACCTCCACCAAGGTCACTAGAAGGTACTACAGTGACACAAAGGAAGAGCATAGCAGAAAGGTCAGTTAGCGTGGGGCAGTGGGCTTCCGTAGAGAAACAACTGAAAGGAGGCTGGGAAAAGCGGGTTGCTTCAATGAAGATAATCCATCTACTTAAAAAATTCACTCTCTAAATTATCTTTAGGATCCCAGCTGCCTTCAATGGCGAGTCAAAGGGCTTTTGCATTCTCCTTGCACCTCCAGCCAGGTGAAGGACAGAGAGGCTGGGCGAGGGAAGCTTGTCCTTTATTTGTGCTAACCAAAGACACTGCTTAAAATGACTGGTTCACTTGCAGAAGCCCTAGAGTTCAATGTCCCTAGAAACGTTTCCTTATTCTTTGAAGACTCTCACAAGGATGTCTCAGAGAACGTTGTGTCTTGGGTTACAATTTTTGTAGCAGACCCAGAGAACAGAAGAGACATGTTTTCCAGCTGTATGCTTGAGAATAATCTCATCCATTTATGTAATGAATAGTAGTCTATTCCATGAGATTTCCCTAGGTGGTCCACTATGTCTTCTTTTATAAAATAAGTAGAGGTGCACAGTGAAATCATCAGCTCCTTTTTGCCGCAGAACCCAGTGGAGGTTTAAAATTGGTCTCCCCTGGTAAGAAATCATGACTGCCTTCTTATGCTGCTACAGTGGAGAAGTTACATAGCCTAGAGATGCCATGTTTCTCCTGGGCTTGCAAATAGCATGTACAACATCAGCATTCTGGGTTTAAAGAGGAGGGGAACAGATAAGACCAAACCTGGCCAAAGGGTTCCCCAGAGAGAGGGACCAACAGAGCACATACATGTTTTCAGCTCCAGCGTGTAGGAAACAGTGTCCATATTGACATCACTTCTACTATAGTTGGTAGACCCTTGAGACCTCCTTGCCAGATACTTGGGGTGATGTCAAGCAAGAGGAAGTGTCTGATTTGACCAATAGAAATGGCTGGGGAGTACAATAAATAGGCTCACACTTCTTGGGGAGAAGGTCTGGTTAGAAATGGGGTGCCATGCTGGAGGGGAGGTGGGTAAGGGGCTGGGGTAACTGGGTGATGGGCATTAAGGAAGGTACTTGATGTAATGAGCACTGGGTGTTATATGCCACTGATGAATCACTAAATTCTACCTCTGAAATTAATAATACACTATGTGTTAATTGATTGATTTTTTTAAAGAAAAGAAGAAGAAAAGAAATGGGGTGCCAGGGTCCAGGCAGAGGAATGAAGTTCAGGTCTGGACTCAACACAGTGGGAAACTTCCACAAAACCCTACTAGAAAGAGGGAGCCAGACCAGTGGTCAGAGATCCCAATGGACTAGAGTCTGGGAACCAAGCCTAGGTGGGTTGGAACTCCTGATCTGCACGTTCCAGAGTGAGGGTCAAGGTAGTATCTGAAGGTGAATCTGGAGTTGAGATGCAACCAGACTAAATCAATCAAAGTCTTAGTTAGGGAGGAAAAACATGACATGGAAGGTAATGGCAAAGCTGTCAGAGCACCTCGAGAGAGCCCAGGAAAGCCCTGTTTGACAGCTGGGAAGTAGGACTTGAAAATGGTCCCTAAGTGCCTACACAGAGAAGGACTTATGATTCCTCTTGTGTATTAAGTACCTACTATGTGCCAGACACTCGCACCTTTTAACAACTATTTCTGATGCTTATAACAAATGTGCCAGAAAGTTACCCCAATCTCTCAAACTGGGGAACTGAGACCAAGAAACGTCTAGGCAACTTGCCCAAGACCTTAGAGCCTAGAATTTATAGCTAGAGTTTGAACCAAATGCATGTGATTCCAAAGTCATTGTTCTGGTCAGACTTTCTCTCCTTCATATAGAAGTCTGTGTCCTTGCCCCCGGCTAAGGTGAGTGAGCCTCTGGGTTTGAGAAAGTGAAGGGAATCATCCACAGAGGAAACTGGGTTTCCACAGAGGATCCACAGAGGAATTCAGAATGCAGGGAGCACACATAAGGCCTCCTGCATTTGGGGTGACCCATCTGTTCCCAGACTGTACTGCCTGCTCTCAGCCAGGCTCCCAGTGACTCAAGGACAGGATCTGCCAACCTAGTGGTTTTCAAATCTCTGCTATGAGTTTGAGTGGGGCTAGAGCACTCAAGGGCTGAGGGTTTGCACTCCTGACTTGAGAGGAAGATGCTCCATGGGTCTATTATGCCATCACATCGTGGATTCAAGGGGGCTGATTCCCACTGAGGAGTGACGTGCTGAGTGCTGAGAAATTCGGCGTGTCTTGGAGGACAATTTCTTGCTACAGTTGGCAACAGGATCTGTGCTGTCCTTTGAGTCAGACCCTTTGCTTGAGGGTGATGGGGTGTGAAGGTGACAACATGGGTAAGGATTCTTTGCACAGATTCCTAAACTTCAATGAGGCCAGTGTGGAGCCCTCTTGTCAGGGGAGATAAAATCTGTCATGCATTCTTGGAGAACAACCATTGCAGGGCTGCTGTCTGTGCTGAAGAGGTCAGGGATCCAACCAAAGGTGTTTTGGGGGATTTTGAGATAGCGTGGGATGGCTTCTTCAGGAAAAAAGCGGAATTCAGGCAATCCTACATGCTGACATCCCACAAATCCCTAACATGGCAGGGTGGAGACATAGGACATACATCTCCCTGCCACAGAAGCCATGGTGTTTTCACAAAGCTGCTGATCATAGTTAAGAAATGTAAACCTCTCACCATTTACCAGAGGTCCTGGGGTGAAGAGCTATATCTTAGAATTCAAGTCTGCCAGGACTAGAGCCTATCAACTCTACTTTTGCAAATGTGAGGCCAGAGAGAGAAGATGACATTCGCAGGAGGACCTAGCAGTGAGTGGAGGACTTGGGTTGGAATTCAATCCCTTAATGCCCTGAATATCAGTGAATATTGTTTGTTTGTTTGTTTGTTTGTTTGTTTGTTTGTTTGTTTGTTTGAAGAGAAAGTGTCTACCCTATCGCGCCACATCCATCAAGAACTCTATAAATTCACCGAGGGAGGAAGGTGAAGCAAGGGTATGGAGTATTCATGTTTGTGTCCCACCATCTGTCACTTCTATCCAGGATCCTAGATTTTACTTCCTTTGCTTCAGGATGAAAATGATTGCCTTTCAACTTGGGCATCCCATGAAGAGGGCTTTCTGGTCTCACTTTGTTATCGTAAGCTGAGCCCAGGGTCCTCTTATTGTCTGGCTAAAGTCGAGGTTCCAGTGCCAGCTCTTGATCAACTTTCACTTCCTTATCATTGCCAGGATAGCCAGAATCAAAGAGAACTATCACTGCTTCCACAACTGCCCTCTGTTGTCATACTGTGCTCCTGAGTCAGGTAAGTACCAGGACATAAAAGAGCAAATTCTAACAGAAATCCAAAGGAGAGGTGACTAATAACACCCCACCAACCCCCTGGCACACACACTACTACTTAAATCACAGATGGAAAGATGACAATTCTAAAAAAAAAAAAAATGGGCAGAAATGTCTTCATGTATGTCTCCCCCACTTTGGCATGGAGAAGAGGTGTGTCTTAACTAATGTGAAAGTCTTTTATCATGGAGGTGGAAGTTAGGACTATAGCTAGGACTCCTAAATCTCACCTCCTTAGACAGCTCTCCCACTGATATTTTTTAAGGTTGTCCTTATTCTGTGGGGAAGATCTAACGGGGAATGGTTCAGTAAGAGTATCCTTCACATATAAGTCCATGGGTCACTCATGACTCAGGTCACTTCTGCCTGATAGAGTGCATTCTTCATGGGCTGGACTCCACCCAGTCCACTGGTAGGAGACAAGAGTATGGATGAGCAGGAGATAAAGCAAAATAGGCTTGGTGAAGCCTTCCAGAACCAAAATTCTGGGTTCTTATTTTACATGGCCAGACTGGCCAGAATTTTAATAGTTTGGGTGGAGGGAAATTGTGGTGGTGGTAGAGGTAGGTTGGTAGCTTGAATTAGATTGTTAAAACGAAATGTTCTCACAGATTTTCAACTTAACCATTATGATGGAATTGAATAATCATTTAGACAGCATGTATTTATTGAACCATTGAGCTGATGACAAATAGGGTTGGTCCCTACACTCTTGGAATTTTACAGACTCACTGGGAGACAGGTAAGATACAAATATTACACTTAAAAACTGATGCATTGTGGGGCACCTGGGTGGCTCAGTCGGTTGGGTGTCCGACTCTTGGTTCGGCTCTGGCTCAGCGGGGAGTCTGCTTTCCCTCTCCCTCTGCCCTTCCCCCCTTCTCATTCTCTCAAATAAATAAATAAATCTTTTTAAAAAATGTTGCATTTTGATGAATGCCACCTGGAAGAAGGCCATGGTTCTCCAAGAGCATGGGTACATGAAGCCAGCTTCATCTGGGCAGGAACTGGACAAGGCTTTCTGTTTCACTGTTTGTCATTATTCCCCTACACGAGCTGATTACTCAACCCAAGCTTTGAATACTGACAGTATTTTGGTTTTGCCGAGTATGTGCCCCTGGGGTGGTGTCATTTTAAGCATACACTAGTCATTACTGAAGGTATGAAGATTCCAGTGGTTGAGGGCAAGGCCCTAGAGATACTGGGTCTATTTCCTCCCAGAGCAGGAGACTATTGTTAATAGTTCAGTTTACTGACATTAAACTGAGACACCTGTATTAGTCAGGCTTTCCAGAAAAACTGAACCAATGGGATGTATGTGAATATACAATTAATTAATATTAGAATATAGGTATAATATATTAATATTATAATTATGTAATAATAAAATATTCTGTGATTTTAATAAATACTAAGAGTATTTAATATATACAATATATACATAATATATAATACAGAATTGTTAATTGTAAATATTATTAATAATTAGGAATATATAAATGTATATATATGTATATAAATATACATATTTATACAGAGAGAGAGAGAGAGGGAGAGATTTTAAAGAATTGGCTCATGCTACTATGGGCTGGCAAGTCCAAACTCTTCAGGCTGGAAGACACAGGAAAGCAATGACGTTGTAGTTCAAGTCCAAAGACCATCTGCTTCAGAATTCCCTCTTGCTCAAGGGAGATCAGTCTTTGTTCTATTCATACCTTCAACTGATTAGATGAGGCTCACTCACATGAGGCAGGGCAATCTGCTTTCCAAAGTTCACAGATTTAAATGCTAATCTCCTCCAAGAAAACATCCCCACAGAAACACCCAGAATAATGTCTGACCACATATCTGAGCACCGTGGCCCAGTGAAGTTGACACCTAAAATTAACGAACACAACACTCTTCAAATAAGCGTAAATGTTGCCCAAAGAGGGAAAAGTCAAGGAGTTCTGTAAAATCAGGAGTTCTTGGAGGAGGCAGAAGTAAAGCTGAGTGTAATTAGAACAGGAAGAGCTGAGGAGGAAAACAGTGGACAGAGAATATTGAGGAGGGGATTGACGCCAGGACCTCGTTTTCCAGCATTTCCTAAGTCACGAACATCTCTTATTGTGAGGAAGACACAATCATCATGTTCACTGTGAACCATAACCCTGGGGCAAGAGTGGGTGTGTGAGGGGTTACAGGTCCCTGGAATGTTCCTTACTGGCCCGCTCCCACCTCCCGAACCTTTAAAACTCTTTGTGAATGGAATAATAAACAGAGAGAAACACTGGTCATGGCCCGGTGCTCTTATATCTGCCAGTATTAGGTGGAAATCGTGGTACTTCTCAGAATATATTCTCAGTTTCTGTTTGCTTGTCTCGTAACACACATCAGTGGATTATACCTTTTATGGCCCAAACCCCTGCCTTATTTATCCCTGTGCTTCCAAAACCCAGCAAGGTGTTCTGCATTGGTTATGTGACAGAATGGGCATGTCCCCTAGAGAAGTGAAGAGGGGCTGAAAAGGTAGATGATAACCACCCCCAAACTTGCACACTTAAGTGTTTTGTGCTCGTCACCCATTTCTCCGGGCCAGCACGAAAAGCATCCCTCCCTTTCTTTCCCCTTCTCAGCCTAACTCCCACCAGCTACTCGAGTACTGTGCAGATTAATATTGAATTCCTACCATTTTGTGGATCACTTTCTTTTCCTAGCCCTGTGGCAGCAGGGGAATTCTGCCTTATTTGATGTTATAAAACATAGCAACCCTGCGTTTCAGCTCGCCAATGGAAGGGACCCTTACAAATGGGTATATTTCCATAAACCCACACAATAGGCCTAATTGCATGGGTTTGCAGTGTAAGTGGAGGTCGTTTGATTACTAGCTGTTTTGTACCATGAAAGTGCACATTAATTATTTAAGAGATGGACTTATAATTATTGTAAGCCTTAAGTAATTACCTATAATTTTGGCAAGGGTTAGAAAAACTGATAGTCTAGCAAATTCAGGTTTTAGTCATTAGTGAGATCATAATTACATTTAAATTGCAAAATGAAAATTATGCTATTTATCTCCCCAATAATGCATAAACATTACAGTGATTGTAGGTTTTAATGGACTATAAAAACAGGAGCAGCAATGGGCAGTCAGGGGCGATCTCAGCCCCTTGCTCTTATTTTATATTTTAACTGCTTCTTGCGTACCACTGCTCCGTCCACCCCTCCTTCGGTTAGCAGGGGCGCTCTAGCTTTTCTTTCAACATGAAAGCCATGGGCGCTTTGCAGGAGAGGAACAAAGTGATGAACTTTAAAAAGAACAGTGGAGTACTTGCACCGGAGCAAAGGGAAGAAGGAAACTGCGTAGGGACTATCCTAGGGCTGCGAAATACTTTTGAACTCGAATTTTCATGAGAATGAGATTATCGTACCTGCTTTACAGATGAGGATGCTAACGCTTGGAGAGGAACCCAGCTGTTCTTGCAGCTGTGCACCTGGGACGGGGACCAGGCATGCTGATGATTTGGAGCTGACTGTCTCCACTTCTTCATGCCCCATTCAGAGTTGGGACCCATTCAGTTGCGTGTAAGGCAGTATATGGGCTGGTTTTGCTGGGCCAATACAGCCATGCCCAATGTGGGCATGAAATTATGACATTTTCACTGGAGATCCTCAGCCTGAAGTCTGTTCTCCTCTGGGATGGCCAATATGCTTGCAAATGGAAGCTCACATATCGCCCTTCCTGGGGCAGAATGCCTCATCCCTTGCTTTGTTCCCATATTGGCCCGATCAATGTCTCCATTGTGATTCACATTCATAAACAATAAGCTGCAATTGAAGGCAATGCCTCCCTCACTGGACTGAGAGCCTTCCAGTAAAGCATCCCTGTTCCTGCATCTTTGGCAGTCGGTGAAAGCCAAGGTAATGTTTATTAACTGAGTCAATCAACTAATCAATCATTTATGGCTCGTCCACTCTGCTTATTATCTTATGTGAGATGCAGTGGAGTTTAGAAAGAGAGGTAATAATAGTATCTCAAGATACTGCAATCCAGCAAGAAAAACAAACAGCTGATGACAGACAAAATGACATTGTTAACATATCTATCATCACTGAACAAACTGCGCACCAGTGTTCTAAGTGTTTGCTGAGATCAGTTATAAATTGTTCCTCTGCTGGAAGGCCACAGAAGTTGCCCAGACACCTAACTGCCTTGCTTAATCAGGTTCAGTTTTACCTAGATGTGAGAAGATAAATATTTCCTGTTGTCATCATCTAATTACGGGATGATACCAACAATAAATATTGACTGAGAACTTAATCTGTGCCAGGCTCCACGCTGCGAATAGGACACCAAATAGAACAAGCTCCAGCCTGTGTGTTAGTCGGGAAGACAGACTCAGGGCAGTACAGATGTAAAGCCAAGCAGATGCAAGCCCTTAATCACTAAGAGCTGGAAGAGTGGGCAATGGGGGTAGCGGTAGGGGGGGCAGAAGAGGGTGAAATGCCCCCAGTGGTGGGGGCAGAGGGAGAGCTTAAGGGAGACGGGTTTTGAGAGTATCCTGAAAGATAAAAAAATATTTCAGTAGACAGGGAAGAAGGGTTGGAACGGGCCATTCCAAGACTAAGTAACTCTGCAACTAAACACATGAGCTATGTTCAATCTACACCAGTGATGTTTCAGGCTCTGCAGTCTTGATGACCTCTTGGGGTTGCAATTCCTGTAGATTGCTGGTTCTTGTTAGTTTCCAGATCCTAGGCTGGTCCTATGTTCTGATCCCGGCTCAAAGTTCAGTGAGGGCTACTCTTTGGATGGCCCACCAACAACATCATTCCATGACCATTATGGTGGCTCAAAAAGAAGGGAGGTCCCCTTGGGTAATGTTGCTTTGCAGAAATGGTAATGTTTGCATAGCTATTTTGAACAAAGACTAAAAAGAGGGGCTGTAGGTCAAGTGGACTTGGGGTGGGTAAAGTGCTTATTCCAGGAGCCTGAAACTCATGCTTAGAACACAGTGTTGTTGGGTGGAATTTGCTTGATTAGGAAATTTAACTCCTTCTGGAACTCTGCTCCCATGACCTAGAAGATTCTGATGTAGATACAACTCAAGAAAAAAAAAAAAAAGCTAAGTGAATATTTCTTCTCACATGACTGTCCAGTACTAACTATCGTAGGGACTAACAGACCAATGATCATACAATCTCTGGTCTCAGAAAATTTTGCAATTAATGGAGGATAAGAAGTAAATTCAGACAAGTATATGTATCACTTTATTATAAGGGAGAACATACCAGTTGTAAAGAAGTGGTGAGTGCAGGAGAGCAGAGAGAGTGTGATCATTTCAGCTGGGAATATTGGCTGCCATTTTGATTAAGGTTTTGGCATTTAAATTCAGTCTTGAAAGAGAGGTAGGATTTTGTGTGTTAGAGATAAGGGAATGGATTCGCTGAGGAACCAACACCTAGAGAGGCAGGCAAAGGGGTGGAAAAGCCCATATCATATATGCTAGTTGGAATTACTTTGGTTGCAAGTGACTGAAAAATCAACTTGCCACAGCTTGGGTAAAAATGACAATTAACAGTAAGGTTCACAAAGTTGTGGGACCGGCAGGGGAATAGTTTAGTCATAAAGACACATGGGACAAGTGGCTTAAAAATCACCAGGACACACTGTGACCATCTCTGTCTCTGAATCTCTTAGCTTGTCATTTTCATTCTTCTAGACTATCTGTCTCCTCCTGGTGGGAAACATGGTGCCACTCTCCTGTTAGCATTCCTCCCAGATTCTGGGTGGAGTTCTAAAATCCTGTGCAAGGGGCCAGTAAAATAGTAGATGCCTCAAAATACAAAATACAAGTATGGAAGACCTGGTGGGAAATGTTGGTCAGAGACAGATCACAGAGCACGTTGAATGCTGGGCTATAAAGTGTGATCCTTGTGCTTGAGACAATATTTGGCCCTGGTGAGTTCTGAGTCGATGTTTTTTATCGTATCGCATCCCTGGCTTTTCACTAGCTCTCCATGAAATCAAGCCACTATGGGTTAGATTAAAGGCAACTTATCAGATAGAAAAAAGTTGAGAGATTTTTATCACAAACAAAGACTAGGCAATACACTGGGTAGGGTAGAGATAATAATATAAAGCATCCATTTTGAAAGCATTTTACCTACAAAATGATGGCTAGTTTTCATTGTGAGTGCCCGTGTGCGGAGGCAGGCCAGAAGCTGGGATGGTAATGTTGCCTGGCGTCTGCTTCCCTGAACTATGCCCTGCTGGTCTCCTGACAGCACAGGGCGGGCTCATCAGACCCATCTCAGTGAACCGGTGCTTCCAAGCCTGTGTATGAACTCAGCCGCAGCCAAGTTCTAGTTCTTGTTTAACAAAATACGCCCACTGCAGAGAGTGTGAAAGATGTTGACTCTGTGGGGTTTTTAAGTATTAGTTTTTCTTCTGGAGAATGAACGCAAGCTCTTCTCCTTCCTGAGGACATCAGGCTTCCCCTTGCAGTAGGCTGGACGGTTTTGTGGGATTTCCTGACTGTTGCCGCCTGAACCGTCTTATCTAAAGAGAAAGCATTATTTAGATGATCTCCCAGGGATTAAGGGTTCCTAAGCTTTGCCCTGCCCTTCTTCCCTTAATTTTCTTTGAGCCAGATGTCATTATCAGGGGGCCAAAGGACTCTGCTTCTCCAATTGAGAATAGCTTCCTTTCTTGTGTAGGATGGAATTTCCTGCATGTGCCCGAGGAGTAACAAGGCCAGCGCTGAAATGCTGACTTCTCAAGAAATGATGACAGGTGGGCTGAGTCAGGAGTTTGATAGCAACAAATGAGCTCAAAAGAGCATCAGTTATCCTCGCCAAAGGCTGGATTCCGATGTCTCTTGGCTGGAGGGTGAATAGTCCCCATTCCAGGCACAGTGAAAGTGCTCTCATTCTTGGGCAGGGATTAGGTCTGGAATTGCTGAGAAATGAGACCCCCACAAAATCTTGGAGTGCTTGCTGCCTCTGTGTTCATCCATGGAACATGAGACATGTGCATTATCTATGCCTGGGGTCAATACTGAAGAGCTGCTGACTGGGCTAGATCGGATTTTGTGTGCACATATCTGACAAGTTTCACGTGTGCCTGACGCATGCAGGGGAATGGGTGGCCACTGAGGGTCCGTAGGGAGGAGGGGCAGCCAAGACTGATCAGAAGTTTGCCCTAGAAGTTGAGGTGATGGTGGGCTCAGGTGTGGTTGAGCAGATACCCATACCAGCAGCCTCTGTACCAGCTTCCAAGAAGGGGAGCATGACGTGCATAGAAGATCAGGTAGAGTGGGTCCAAATTAGGTGAATTCTCTTCATTCACAGCAAGATCCAACAAGCTTCCAGGATTGGACGAGCTTTGAGTGCTGTAAAGACTCTAGGAGCCAGGGAGGCATGGAGATCTCATTTCAGTGGGCTGGCATTCCAGAAAGGGCTCAGAGCCCCCGGAAAAGACTAGGGCATGAAGCAGGGTAGCTGGGGACAATACAGAGGAATTCAAGCAGAAGCCAGTGCTTTGGTCTGCAGATGCTGGGCAGGCTAGGTGCGTAGGAAGAATGATAACTTCCAGACTAGAGGACCCCATCCTGGGTCTGGTACAGGTTTTTTATCCCAGATGCCATGGACACTGAGGCCGAGGCTGCCGAGGGGCATTCTGGCTCGATCAGACCCAGCCCTACCTTGGTTTCCCCTGTAGCATCCCTCAGTTACCAGGGGGAGGAGGCTAAGAAGACCAACACAGGGAAATGTCTGTGGGCCTGACCCTGTCATGGAGACATTTTCTAATTAGATCCAGAAGGCTAGTAACTGCAAAAGAAGATCCCCTGACGCTGACCTATTAGAGTTTCCTTTGAAAGGATCCTTATCTGTCACGGGTGCTACAAAAGGATTCTTGATGACCTGAAATGTCACTTCCAAGTCCAAGATGACTGTTTCTTTTTTCCATTCTACATAGCTGAGGCCTATGGTATATGATGAAAGTAGTTTGTTGTTTTATTATAAATGTACTATGTGCTCATGACTGAACACATAGAAAAATGTTGATAAAAATAAGCAGCCTTTTGTGAAGATGACTACAGTCTTTGAAGGATATATAGCTAAAACTGGTGAATGAAACAAGACCTTAAAAAAATCTCAGGGTAATGTTTCCCTGGGGTTTTGGCGCTCTCTTTGGCCATCCACTTGAGCATATCTAGAGACAAGCTTTCCATTAACAAATTCAAGACACAGGCAAGCAAGGGCAGGGAGGATACAAAATGGGAGAAGCCAAAAAACTTCTTTTTGATTTTTACATGCATTTTCATACTTCCATTTGAGCAGAGACTTGTCTGGTGTATTTGAAAATTCACTTCAAAGGCAATAATAAAATCTTGGTGCAAGAGAAATTGAGATGCTTTCCAATTTCCCGACTTCAATAAAATGCTCCCCAGCACATCTCTGAAAGTCACTCTGGACAGGAAATTGACAGCCATGGTTCATTTCCAAGGGCATGAGGGAGGGACAGTAAGGATAGTAGTGAGCTAGGGCTGCTACGGCACAGGGACAGGGAGACATTGGCCTCCCCGGCAGTCGATGCCAAGATTCCAAGACTCCAAGTGCGAAGAACATGGCTGATGGTGGTCGAGGTGCAGTTTTGAAAGATCTGAGTAGGGGGTATGTGGCTTCTGAAGCTTCAGGCAACGTGATACCATCAGAGGGCTGTCAAAATGTTAGACCCAGGAGAACCACTCCAGTGGAGACAATGGGCGTTTATTGTGTCTGGACACTTACCTGGATGTAGATTATCCATGTGACTCAGTGTTAAGAAGAATAAGGCCAGCCAGGAGCAATGTCTCCCTGCTTCTCCCTCTGGCATGTATCTCCGTTGCCCTCCCAAGAGCCCATCCCCTACTCATTCTCCCCAGATCTTGAGCCCTTTGGTCATTCTTGGGCTCCTGCTACCCACCCTCAGGCTTACTTTGCTTTCATGACAGTCTGGATTTCCTAGCTGTCAGGATATTTGTCTGCCCAGCCCGACTCTTACCAGGTATAAGCTTCGACGCCATGTCTCCATTCGCCCTGATCCTTTGGGACCCTTCCAAGAAAGCGAATTCCAATAAAGAACAGCAGTCAGGGTTGAATGTTTTATGTTGGTTGGATGGAAAAGCTCTATTGGGATGAGGTCTCAAAAGGACGAGACCACAGGCATCTAGATTGGATTCAGGGCTGAGAGCTTTGTCCATTGCGGAAATGAAAAGTAAAACCAATCCAGAGGGAAAGAGAAGCCAGATCACTGCTCCATACACAGACCACGGTTGGTCAGTTGCAGATTGGGTCTCACCAAAATATTATGATCCTCATTTTCAAGATGGAGGCTGGGAGGCTGGTCCAAGGTCCCCAGAGCTGGATTTTGCAGACCTAGGATGTGGTCCCAGGCACTATCATTATCCTCATTACACAGAAGAGAGACCCAAGGTCCATAACTTGGAAAAAGTTGTTCCCAGAAGGAAACAGGAGGAAGGTGGGATGGATGCTGAAAAGCTAGAAACTAACACTTGTCCACTACAATGCAGTGTCGACAGCCACTCTTCCCCCCCCACAGGTACTTCTCAAAACACCTTCACTTAATATTCGATATTTCAGATACAACCGAAAACACTCCCACCCCTTTACCAAAAAGGAGCAAATGAAACTCTAATCAATCAGGCCTCCAGCTCCGCGACTAGAGCCCAACTGGATATTTTGCAGTCTATGAACTAGACGATTAATTTAACTACCACCCACCCAGCCTACAGGCCATGTGAGGCAAACAAAAGAGGAAAGAGAAGGGAAATTATTTAAAATACAAAAATACATATTTGACAATATGTCAAATGCTGCTCAAATGCTGACAATATGTCGGCAGCCTGCCCCTCCCTATCCGCACTTGTAGGTCTCTGTGTCTGCCTTTAGGTGCCCCAAATGAGCTCTTGATCTTCCCCTACGACCTGCACAATTTTTCCATCTCTGTGGCTCTGGCAAGAAACCTTGGGGACCTCCTTGAACCCCTCTTTTTCTCATTCCGTATAAATCTGTCTGCAAGTCTCATTGGTTTTATTTTCAAAAATACATATGGAATCCAACCACTCTGCTACCCTTCCCTATTCTAAAATCCTGTTGCAAACACCACTGGCTCTTGCTAGGATTGCTGCCATGACCTCCCAACTAGCCTGCTTGTCCCTTCTACAGTCTGTTCTCAACACAGCAGCCAGAGTGAGCCTGTTGAAAGGTTGTCAGATCAATATACACCATCTTGCCCTAACCCCCAATGCCTTCTAGTACTCTCTACTCGAGGCCAGACTCATCATCATGCCCACGGAGTATCCATGATCTGGCCTTCATGCCTGCCTGACCTTGGGACCCCAACCCTCATGCTCACTCTACTCCAGCCACCCTGGCCTCTTCACTCCTCCAACATGGCTAGCTGGTCCCCACCACAACATGTGTGCACCTGTCATCCCTTTGACTTGGAAAACTTCACACACCTTGCTCATTTGTAAGCCCTTGATGTCCTTGTTCAAATGTCACCTTTTGGGCGAGGCTGGCCCTGACTATAAGGCTTACACCCTCCTCTAACATGCAGTTCTGCTTCTCTGCCTTTATTTTCCCCTGTATTTCTTATCACCTTCTAGCACAATATATATTTTGCTTATTGATGGGGTTTGTTATCTACATAAACTCTATGAAGAAAGGGAATTTTTGTCTATTTCATTAATTACTTTGCTCCTTGGCCCAGACAGTGCTTGGCACATAAGAGGTGCTCAGTAAATGTTTGTTGAATGAATGAATGAATGAATGAATGAACTGTTCATAGGGCCATAGCTGGTGTCCAATCTATAATGCTTCCCTTTTCCAGCACCCATTCCACTTTCCCTCACCTTGTCCCAGCACTGCAGACAATGGCCCAGTGTGGGGGGCTCTTGGACAGGTTAGAAAGACCCAACTCTGCATCCTGAGGGCTCTGAGGCTTTGGCATACCTGCCCATGCAGAGTTGCTGGCATTTCCCATGAACCTTTGTCACAGGTCAGAATGGTGTGACTATCCCAGGGATGCCCTGAGTTCTGTCTGTACTTTTCCTATTCACCACTGTGTAATAGTGGCCCAATTTCCCTTTATACTCTGGTCAGTCATCCCAGCCAACAGGGAAACCACTTTTGTCCCGGTGAAATGAGAAGCAGGAAATATCTAGGTGGCAGTTTCTGTTTCCAATTCCACTGTCTCTCTCCTAAGAGAGTGAGAGTCATGGGGGCAGGAAGGAAAATACTTACAGATGGGTCATCAGGTATGTTCATGAGAGACACCCTTCGCACCTTCCCCTCCATGGTTCTGGACCCATGTGCTCCAGCCATGGGGGAAACTGGACCATATTCTGGGATTTGAGGCACACCCTTCAGAAAGATAGCACCCAACTTTGAAGGTATTGTCTTCCAACTGGCACTGTGATTGAGCCATCAGTGAGCCAGTCCATCAAGCTGTGAAGTCAGATGCTCCTGGCTGATAGGATTCATGATAAGAGTGGATTGCATAGGCATCAGCTCATTGCCTTTCTTCTCTGCCTGGGGAGAACATTCTTTGGGCAGAAGCAATGTTGTGTGAGACAGTGATTAACGTATTCAGTAACTTGACAGATGACAGTGCTGGCAGAGGCCTGACAGGCCAGGAAGGAGAAGCAAACAAACCCAGAATGGAGATCTGTTCCAACAGGACAAATTGCAGAGGCCCCTGTCATGGGAGTGGCTCAGTGTCATTAACCTGCCACCAGGTAGCTGGATGACCTCCTAGAGGCATTTTATCATATTGGTGCTTCCTCGTGTCCACAGTTGGTTACTGATGTCAGCATACTGGTCATTCTAGAGTGACAGCAGGTGACAGGAGGGCCTTGGTGAGAGGAAGTACATATTGTTGAGCCTTTCTCTACCCTCCATCTTTAGTCCCATGGCTGCCATTTTGATCACTAGGTTCTCTCCTCGGTATTGGGTATTTGCAGAGGAGGGTGATTGGTATTGAAGGAAGAGTCCATCTGTCCATCTTCAGTGCAGGGGATCTTTTGGTGAGCATTTACACTGGATATAAATATTCTCATATACTGGCCCATGTAAAAGTTCCATCCCACATATGCCTTCCCCCAGCTGCCTGGTCATCGATATCCTGGGGTTGCTCCTTCCGAGTCCCTGTCCGTTGTAACCACCCTTGCCTCCAGTCCTGCCCTTCTTTGTGTACTTTATAGTTTCTCTTATAGGGTCTCAGGAGCATGGATTTTGATAGTCCCACCAGAACACAGCTGCTGGAATAACCAAGCGTGTATCACCTTCATGCTCGTTGTCACTACTCAAGATTCACATTCTGTTGTGGGGTGTCCGATTGATCCTGCTCAGGTGCACCTCATCTCTGCTTCTTGGCTTATCCAGCCTGTATCTCATGGGAGGGAAGCAGTTTCCCAAAAGGAAATCAAGATGCTAATACCAAAGGCGAAATGGACATCACACAGACTCTACACAAACTCCACAAATGTCCGCCACACTGGACTCCTTGGTTTAAAGATCTTCAAAAGGTGCAGGGGTCTTGTAGTGGGGATGGTTGTGGTGGTTGGGCAGGAATGGGGTGACCAGTACTCGTAGACCTATTTAGAGAGTTAGGGAGACGATGCATAATAAATGTTAGATCCTTCTTACCACCCACCTCTCTCTTTCCCCCACTCATCTGCCGGTCGTCCACAGTCTAAATTGATGCTCCTACTGTTTGATAGGTGATCACCAGTCACATTCATCTCAGAGGTGACCTTTGCTCAGTGACCTGTGCTCTATCTTTTTAAGGACCACCCTGAACTCACACCAGTACCTCAGACCACATAGCCCAGTTGTGGCTGTGGTCGCCCCAACCTGCTGGCCCCTGTCTCTGACCCTGGGCTTTCCAGACAGGGGATCCTATGAAAGGCTGCCACAAAGGAAAGAGAAAAAGCAGCTCTAAGCGCCTGTGCTCAGCCTCCTGACAGGTTTTCATTAGGTCTTAATGAAGCTGGCAGTCCCCGAAGTCCTTTTGAATTTTTACTTGATCTGGCTCAGCTGGCTCCTTCGCGCTAAGGAACCCCCAGAAGAGGAGAGCCATTCCTGAGCTCAGGTGTCAGGTCCAGAACCAAGGCTTGGGCTGGGGACAAGGAAAGAGAGTGGAAGGAACTGCCAAAATGTTTTAGAGCGCTGGATCTGTAAGACATTCTCCCTGCGTGGTTCTCTGCTGAACCCCAACCTCCTGAGAGGTGACCCCGAGAGAGGGAACCCAGGCTGTGATGGCAGGGAGCCTTGGCCCCGGTCCCAGCTCTGACAGCTTGCTAGCTTTGTCACTTGCTGATTTCCCCTCCGAGACTCAGTTTCCTCTTCTGGGGAGCCGGGTAAGGAGCAGTGTCTGCGTAAGTGTGGGCATGCACACGCGTGCATATGTATTGTTCACGCAAGTAGTCAGGCATTCAGCAATGCATTCGTCTACGTTATTTTATTTAATAGCCACATCTAGTCTTTGGGCTTAAAGGTATCAAAGGTATTTTATCGATGAGAAAACTGAATCATAGAAGGAACGAATTAACAGACGGTTTGGTTGGCATCAGAATCCCGTCGGTCTGACCCCAACACATGTGTGTGTGTTGCAGATGCATACCGCATCTGGGGCAGAGTGGCCACTCCATAATCATCGCTACTCTGTTTGAACATACGCTTAGTTTCCATGCACAGTCGGCTAGCCGACTCCATGCACGTGGGCCTAGCTGCTATGAGCCATCTTTTGGGCGGTGCTTGTCACCGAGAGCATTTTCATATGCTAATAAGAATTAATAATCCATGTTCAGTAATCTGCCTGATGTTTTTCCCATCCTCCTTTCTCGCTGGGGGCCCAAGCGGACCAGACACGATGCTTCCTAGAAGGAGGCTGGCTGCAGAGCTATCTCCATGGAGGGCGAGGTAGGCCTGAGTCTCTTCTCCTGAAGGTGGGGAAATGACCAAGGGGTTGGGGGGGCGGATTAGACGCAGTGCCTGTCTGCTCGGTGCTGGCAGCCAGGGGAGTTGAAGGGAGCAGCCTCTGTCTGCACTGGGAGTGCTCTGAACTTCTGAGCATTGTTACAGCTGACTCTACACAGCGATTGCTTTAAATTGGGAGCCCCGTGATTCTGGACTTTGGGGAGCCTGAGTAAACCTCCCTGGAAAGCAGATGTAGCAGGCCAAGAGGGCTTTTGCTATTTAGGCTAATGTCTGTGTCACCCTCGAGCTTGGGGGAATTTTCCAAGCCACTAATTTGTACTTTGCCAGGAGACAAGAGTGATGAGTGGTATTATTTTAGGCTTTCTAAATTGGAGCACTGCTTTTGGGTACTAGCTGTTCTCAATTTCATATTTCCTTCAACTCCAAGATCTGGGAGTTTTTGTTGTGTTATTTAAAAGGGCAGTTGGGTTGTTCAGAGAAGTATTTCTGGCTCCTTTCCTCAATGTGCTAAATGATAACTTTGGGTTCTGCAACTGAATTCAACAAATATTTATCATGGGTTTATTGGATGTCAGGCTCAGAGCTAAGTGCTACAGAGGGCATGGAAATTGATGACTCATGTGTTCATTCAGGTATTTATCTAGTCATTCTTACAATAACATTTTTGAGCACCTGCTATTGGCCAGTTACTGGCAGGTGCTAAGCTGGAGCTTTATGTCAATTAAGACTAATATTTTGCTCCCAGTAACAGGAAACCGAACAAAAGTTGCCTTGAATAAAGAAGGGTTTTCTTTTTCTTTTATGTCAAGAAGGCTGGAGTCAGATAATTACTGTTATCAGTGAACAGGCTCTATGATGCTTGGGATGCTATTTCTGCTACCAACTGAGCCTCTTCCTCATGGTCTCAAAGTGGCTGCTGCAGCTCCAGCCATAGCTTCCGCTTCAAGGCAGGAAGAAGGAAAGGCTAGGTCGACTGTTAGGATATTTCCATCAAGAAAGCTTAAACCTTCTCCACATCACTTCCTCTCAGCCAATTCCCCTTTATATCTCATTGGTCAAGACAAAATCACTGGTCAGTCCCTAGGTGCAAGAGAACCTGGAGAGGGGACAGAGCTGTCATGATGAACTTTATCATGATAAGCTGCCAAGCTCCCTCTTGGGCTTCTGTTAGGAGGGACGAAAAAGGGATGGCATTGGATAAACAAACAGTATCTGCAAAAGTACTAAATGAAAGAGTCAGTGCATTTCCCTTCAGGGAACTTATCATCTACAGGCAGAGGCAGAGGGAAGGGGGATGCAAGGGCATTGGTGAAGGGAAAGACCACAGTTACAAAGCACCTCACGCACAGGAGTTCATTCTATTGTCAGTAGAAACCTGTGAGAGGCTGAAGAGAAATCATTAGCCTCATTTTATAGATGTCCCTGTCCACGGCATGAAAAGTCTGAATGATGGTATTATGGGGGGGCCACATGGGTAAGGTACAGTAAACCAGGGAACAAAATCTAGGTCTGCTGACTCTTATGTGGTGTTCCTGTCCTACTTTTAAGAACCTAGAATCTGACACGTGAGGCTTCTTTCATTGTACCTCCTTATATTATAAATCAGCAAGTGGCTGAGCCTCCTCCTGGCCTCAGCGAACTGCCGAAACCTACCTGCCCCCAACCCACTGTTCCACTCAGCCACCCACCTGCCTTCCCAGCCCTCATACACATGCAACGTCAGAAACAACCACTGGCTTCAAGTAGGCTTGCGACAAATGGGAAAACAAACGTTGGCTGAATGAATGAGTGGTTAATCCTAAAAGTTTTTAAAGGGAACACAAACTCCATAGCCATACACTAGTTTTAATAGTTTTTTCTTTATGTCTTTATCCTCTCTTAGATGCTCTGCACAAATCCCAAGTTGTTGGTTCTGCTGCCAGTGGGCACTTCTACCCAGATGAATTGCCGGGTTCCCGACCTTCCGTACTGTTTACCTTTCAGAAATAAAAAGTCTCAAATTGACTTGCCCAAGAAAGCCAGCCAGAGGGGGGAAAGCTCATTCCTAAATGACCTTCAGCAGCCGATCCACCTTACACTGTGCACGTGTCCCAGGGAAGCCCCTGACGTTCGGCCTCCGGGTTCCTCTGACCTGCTCTGCCTATTCCACAATGCACTTGAACTACTAAGAACAGAGGCTACAGGTGTGGAAGTCCAAGGTTAGCCCTTTCCATATCCTGTCTCATGGTAGTTTCACAGTTTACCCTCTGAATGTCCTTCTCACCGTACAACAGACGAGGGCCTTGAAGCTCAGAAAAGGTAAGCAACTTGGCCAGGGTCACACAGCCAAGATGAGTGGGACAGAGTTGCAATTTGAACGCAAGCTTATCTGAGCCCAAATCTTTGCTCTTAATACTGGACAAACTCGACTCTATAGAAATCTCTACTGTGGTCCTCGCTAGAGCTTCAGCGCTGCGTGGTGGACCTGTCTGTGACGATGGAAATATTATACCTCTGTGTCATCGAATGCGGTAACCACCAGCCACTTGAAATGCAGCGAGGGCAGCTGAGGAACTGGATTTTTAGTTTCATTAAATTCCAATTCGTTTAAGCAGCCATGCAAGGCCCGTGGCTACTATATTGGACAACAGAGTTCTAGAACAGTTTCAACAGGTGGGGAAAACTGAAGCCAAATAAAATGACTGATGTCCCCAGTGTGGCACACCCTAGGGGCTCCTGGCTCACACACAAGGGAATAGTACCAAGGAATGAAAAGTCAATGAGAATGTTTGACACCCAAATTTACTACTTGGAAATCTGCAAATTTCAGTTTTCGGTTCATTGGTGTTGGTCGGGGAAGTCAAAAACTGCTCTAGGTGTTTTAGGCAGGATGGCATTCAACTCAATAAATTCATCAGAACCCTGTCCACCCCCAACCCCACCAATAGAAATGTCAAAAAATTTGATATCGATACTTTGACCCCAACTTTTGTACACAGGAGAATAGCGAGCAAGCGCAATTCCTGGAGTGGGGTGGTTAATGAAAAGTCTTCTGTTTGGAGTTACTGCTCTCTTCGACATCACACTATAGGGAAGCAGTAAATATTCATTCAATTAATGACTATTTAGCAACAAGACAAACTGAGTTCGAGAATAAGGAGAGGAAGTAGAGGATGGCAGAGAACATTTAGAAGAGCCATTTTTGACAAATGAAAGGGCCTCCTTACTGTTGGTGTAGATGCGTGGACAAGTAGGGAGAATTGGGGACAATCAGACCAGCATAACCTCCAGAACATCCAGGAGTTTCCTGGGTGGAGCTGAAGGTACAGGAGTGACAGACACTGGTTAGGAGGCTTCAATCACTTCCCCACCTTCCTGGTTCGCCCAACCTTATCCTCTAAGCTACAGAAGTTAAAACAAGCTACCAAGACCCTCTCCTGTCTCAGACATTCTAGTTCCTTTCTCCTGTATGAATTCCTTATAGACTCTGGGCTGACTTCCTGGAAACCCACGGCTGGCATTGCCACAGGAGAAGAATAGAAAGTGTCCTCTCTAGTCTTCCTGCCAGGAAGCAAGACACTAATCTGATGAAATCAGGGCTCCGACCGAGCCCATCTTAGATGACTAGTGGGAACCTTTGTCCCCCAAATGTATTCTTTTCAAATAAATCAGTAAGTTCCAGTCTATCTAAGCGATATGGTTAGATATGGGTTTGCTGTTGTGATTTTAGGCAGAGATGCAGAAACCCCTCGAGATGTTATTGTCAGGAAGGGACTGAATGCAGGGAATTAGATGCTGAATAGTAAAAACCCAGTCCTTCCTCCTGGGTCTTCTTTATTCTCATGTTCCTACCACCAGGCAATTCTCTGAAGCACCAGCCAGGTGTCTTTCAATTCATCTCAACTCTGACACCATCTACCTACAGATAGCATCAGATTCCTCAAGTTAAGGGCTCAGTTCTCTATAAGATCAGCCTCCCTTTCAGAAGTCAACTATATGTCCAGGTTGTCACCTGGTTGATGGGCTCTAGGTCACAGGTTCCCGTGATCCACTCCTCAGATTTGATGTATTTGCTAGAGTGGCTCACAGAACTCATGGGAACAGTTACTTATGTTTACCAGTTTATTAACGGACATGACAAAGGATGCAGATGAACATCCGAATGAGGAATGAGGAGATGCATAGGGCAAGCTCTGGGAGAGTCCAGAGCATAGGAGGTTCTGTCCCATGGAGTCAGGGTGTGTCAACCTCCTGGTGTAGATGCGGGCATTGACCTGGAAGCTGTCTGAACCCAGTACTATTCGGATTTTCATGGAGGCTTCCTCACATAGGCATGATCAATTATTAATCCCATTTCCAACCCCTCTCCCCTCTCTCTGAAGAATGGAAGGTGGAACTGAATGTTTTAAGCTTCTAATCATGGTTTGGTCTTTCTGGTGACCAGCCCTCGTCCCAGAGCTCACCCAGACTCATCTCATTAGAACAAAAGATGCTTCTAGTGTTCTTATCTCTTAGGAATTGACAAAGGTTTCAGGAACTCTGTGTCAGGGACAAAGATCAAATATACATCTTATTATATATCATAACATCACAGATGCTCCACAGAACTTTTGGCAAAGCTAGGGGGTGGGAGTACAAACATCAGGGGAAATCATCAATGGTGTCAGTCACCAGGAAATCAGGCAGTTGGAGGAATTGTAAGAAACTGCCACTCAAAGCAGGCAATTCACAGGAAAATGGAATCACAGGAAATTGGAAAATATCATAAAACGTCACACAGCCTTCTGCTGAAACCTACGCCCTGCCCCCCTATGTCCAAGGATTATAACTGTTCCTGCTTCTCTCCCACCTTCCACGCCTGTCATTGGCAGGATCTAAATAATAACCCAGCTAACAAGGGAGCCTGCAGAATACAGTTCTCAGGCTCCTTGCAGCCAATGTAAAGGGGGAGCTCAGAAGCAGAGGATGCTATTGAGTACCAAGAGTTACCATTGGTCCTCATAAATCACAGATTCTGTATTTGCAAGTTCACCCACTCACTCCTTAAAGTTTATTTGCAAATTTTCGAAGGACAATATTCAAAGTACTTTCATGGTCATTTGCAGATATGTGCAGAGCAGCAAAAAAATGTGATTCATCCCAATATACATGTTCCTAGTTGAGGCTGAACAAGGGGACGCTATGCTTTCTTGTTTCAGATCTCATACCATGAATGAGCATCCTTTCACAATCTAGTCAATGCCACTTTTTTTCCTTTACAGTTTTGTACTTTTTTGTTGGTGGTGGTGGTGGCAATTCTGTTTTTTAAAATGGTCCCCAAGCACAGTGTTGAGGTGCTGTCTAGAAGCAAGAAGGTCGTGATGTGTTAAACACATTTGGTTAAGACATGAGTTATAGCACTATTTGGAGGTAATGAATCAACACTATATATTAACTAAGGTGTCTTTAAACAGAAGCACACGTAAAACAAAGTTATGCATTGATCAGTTGATGGACATGCATCCAGAGGCTCATAGGAACCTAACTCTTTCTGTACCCTAGGAGCAGTGATTCAGAGTTCACGAATTCAATGTTCCCTGCCACTTTATAGCAGGTAAGTGCTTCAAATAGTGAGAATTAACTGTAATATTTAGTGCATAATCAGAGATGGCTACAAATGCATCTGGGATACATTTCTGAGATTTGACATACTCAAGGTCACCACAAAGTCACGTGCAAGATCTGGCTTTGTGCATCTTCTTTTGTAGAGTGCGTGCGTGCGTGTGTGTGTGTGTGTGTGTGTGTGTGTGTGTGAGACGATTGGTAAGTAACCTCTGTCCCTAACCTCCAATGTTCTTCAAATTTTAAAAGGATGACGATGTAAGAATTCATGCCGTTACCTCGGTGAGGGAAGGGAAATAGCAGGTTTAGCCCATGGTCTTCAGGCAGTAAGTTTGTGTTTATTTTACATATAAAACACCTGAAGCCCACAAAGGTTAAGAGGTTAGCCTGTGGCCACCGAGAGGTCAAAAAACCTGCCTTCTACTTTACTGTCTTTCCTTTTTGCTTGGTTGCTTAAAATACAATTCAATTGCTTACAAAATGAGGATTTTGAACTAGCTGATCTCTGAGGTCCCTTGCAAATCTAAAATTCTATGACTTTTATTTATTTATTCTGTGACTCTCAGTCATGGAAGGCTCAAAACCGTTAAGCCCTAAGGGGGTGGTTGGGGCTGAGCTGATGAGAAAAGATTTAAAAAGAGTACACGCTGAATAGTCCACAGAGAGTTTTTGTGTGTGTGCAAACACTTCACCGAGACATAAAAATTTAAATAATGGTGCATTGTACCATTTGTGCCCTTGAGCAAATGACACCTCCTTCAGGAAGCCCACCTTGATTTCTGCCCTCTTCTCAGTGGGACATTATTCTATGATCCCAACTGCTGTGGCTTTAACCTGGATATCTCATTAATGCTAATGACTCACATTTATTGATTATTAACAATCATTGCATTTTACAGAGAGTTCAGGTTAATCCTCACGACAGCCCTGGGAGACAGATGTTCTTACGGTCTTCATTTTACGCAAGAGGACACTATCTTTCCTCCTCTGACCCAATCTCTTGTTAGCATTCCAGCTCCTGCTCACTCTTTCTTTCCTGAGATACCATCATCCCTTCGGTTTTTATCACCCACCATCTGCTGGTCTTTCCCTGTACTCTTTGGCCACTAATTTTTCATTTTTAAACCTTAAAAGTTTATTTTGATCATCTTTGTTAAGGTACAATTGACATAATCATCTGCTGACATTTGAAGTACACAGTGTTATGTTTCGACATATGAATATGCCTGGGAAACCATCACCACAGTCAAGATAATGTGTGGACCCATCTCCTCCAAGAGTTTTTTTTAATTATTTGTATCTGTGTGTGTCCCATTGTATTCTCCACCTCTCCACCCATCCCCCAGGCAACCACTGATCTGCTTTCCCTCACTGAGTTGAGGCGGTACTTTGCATTTTCTAGAATGTTACGTAAATGGAATTTTATCCCATACGTACTTGTTTTTTGTCGGACTTCTTTCAATCAGTGGAACTGTTTGGAGGTTCACTTTTGTTGTGTTGCTATCAGTAGGTAACCGCTGCATATTGCTAAGTAATATTCTATTGTATGGATGTATGACAATTTGCTTATCCATTCACCTGTTGATAGACATTTGGGTTGTCTCCTGTTTTGGGCTATTACAAATAAAGCTACTATGAACATTCAGAATGTACATGGTTTTTGTGGACTTTTTAAAAAGATTTTATTCATTTATTTGACACACAGAGAGCACATAAGCAGGGGGAGCAACAGAGGGAGAGGGAGAAGCAGGCTGTCCACTGAGTGGGGAGTCTGATGTGGGCCTCGATCCCAGGACCCTGAGATCATGACCTGAGCCAAAGGCAAACACTTACTGACTGAGCCAGCCAGGCATCCCTTGTGTGGACTTTTTAAAAGATCTTTTGAGTAAATACCTAGGAACGGCATGACTGTAACATACAGTGCATTTTTACTTTTTAATGGAACTACGCAACTGTCCTTATCAGGGGTTGTGCCATTTTGCCTTCCACCAGCAAGGTATGAAAGTTCCGGTTCTACCCTACCCTTGTCAACACTGGTGTCATCAGCCTTTTTAATTTTAGCCACTTTATTAGGTGTGTGGTAGATCACATTGTGGTTTCAATTTTCATTCCCCGATGACTAGTATGTTGAGCATATTTTCACATGCTTATTTGCCAGCCTTACATATTCTTTGATGAAGTGTCTGTTAGAACTTTTGCCAATTTTTTGTTTGTTTTCTTTTAATTGAATGTCGAGAGTTCTTTCCATATTCTGGATACAAGTACTTTATCACGTCTCTGTTTGGCAAATATTTTCTCCCAGTCTGTGCCTTTTCTTAATGGAGCCATATGAAGAGCAGAACTTTTTAATTTTGATCAAAGCCAGTGTATTAATTTGTTCTTTTATAGGTGGTGCTTTTGGTATCTATCTAAGAAGTCTTTGGGTAACCCAAGTTCACAGTGAATTTCTTTGATGTTTTCATTTGGGTCTTATACAGTTTTAGGTTTGACATTTGGTTGTATGAGCCATTTCGAGTTATTTTTCTATATGCTGAAAAGGATGGGAAGACGTGTGTGTGTGTGTGTGCGTGTGTGCGCGTGTGTGCATGTGTGTGGTTATCCACTTGTTCCAGCCTCATCTGTTGAAAAAGACTATCGTTTTCCCACTGAATTGCTTTGCACCTTTGTTGAAAACCACTTTTCTATATAAATGTGGGGCTGTTACCTGACTCTTGGGTCCCATTGATCTAGTTGCCTATTTTGACAGGAATACCATACGCTCCGATTACCATAGCCTTAAAGGAAGTCTTGAAATCAAGGAATGCTTTCTGGTTCTTTTTCAGAGTCATTCTGCCATTCTAGGTGCTTTGCTTTTCTATATGAATTTTATAATCGGTTTATCAGTTTCTACAAATGGCTCACAGAGTTTTCAATTGGGATTGCATTGAATGTATAGATCAGTTTGGGAAGGATGGACATCTTAGCAATATTGAATCTTCTGACCCATGAACATGGTAGTTTCTTCGTGTATTTGATTCTTTGATCTTTCTCAGTGTTTTCTACTCTTCAGTATATGGGTCTTTTCTGTTGTCATATGTTCTCTAAGCGTTTAATATTTTTTTCGTGCTTAGTAAAAGGTGTTTTAATTTCAAGTTTTCATTGTTCACTTACAGTACATAAAATTATGATGATTTTTGTATATTGATCTTGTATCCTGCAACCATACTAATCTTGCTTATTAGGTTTTTAGAGGTTTTTATCCTCTTTTCTGCATCATTCACTGTAGGGGAAGGAAAGCTTTTCCTCTACCTTCTTAGGTTCTGTAACTGGGGCCAGTAAATTAAACTGATAAAAGAAAGATTAATAGGGGGAAAAAGAATACAAATTTAATTAATATTTTTAGTTTTACATGCAAGGAAGATACATAGGAGAGAAGTAAAAACTCAAAGAAGCAGTTGGGCTCAGAAGCTTATATACCATGTTAACAAAGTGTGATAAGAAGTAACTAGACAAAGGAAAGGGAAGTTTGGGTCTCTAGGGGCAGTAAATTGTGGGAAGGTAAATATATGGGGGAAAGTAAAGGTTATTTTAGTAAGGCTTGTTTGTGCAGATTCATCTCAATGCCAATTTTCTGTCTTTTCCATGGCCATAAAAATCCCCTGGAGAGGGAATTTATAGCAGCTTCATTCTTCACAAGTTTCTGGTCTCACTCAGATAAAGGCAGCTCCAAGAGACTCCTTTCTGTTTCTGTTGGTTCTCAGTTGCCTTCAGCTCAAAATTACCTGTATGCCAAAGTGGAATATTTTGGGGTGGTATATTCTGATCCCCTTCACTATCATGTCCTCTGTAGTAAGGGCAATTTCTCTCTCTCTTTCTTCCTTTCCCTGATTGCATTGTTAGAACTTCTGGTGAGAGTCCATCTCTGTTCTGTTCCTGACAGGGGGAAAGCATTCAGCCTTTCACCACTAGAATGATGATAGCTACAGGTTTTGCTTAAATGTCCTTGTCAAGTTGCAGAAGTTTCCCTCTATTCTTAAGTTGTTGACAGTTTTTATCTGCAGTACATGTTGGGTTTTGTCAAATGCTTTTTCTGCATCTATTGAATGTTTTCATGGTTTCTCTTCTGAAGTTTGTTAATGTGATAAAACACATTGATTGATTTGCTAATGTTAGGGCCCAAGAAACACTTCCCTTGGAAATCTTTTTGTGTTACCAAGACGGGGCATCATCTCTTACCCTCCATTTCCTGAGGAGGGAGGAGGAATGTGAACCAGAGCAAGTGTGGGTGGGAGGAGGGAAACTTTTAAGTCTGAAAGGCGAAAACCAACCTAAGTCACCAGTCAGTCCTGGGATGCTGTCTGCACTGAGCCAATTCAAAGAAGTTGATTAATGGAGATTGACAGGAGGGTAGGGAGATCTCTGAGAAGAGATAGGAGAAGCCCCTAAGGGATGAACAGAGGTGAAGCTCTGGGCACCTTTTCCTCTACCTTCTTAGGTTCTGTAACTGTAACCTACCAAACATCATAGCTTAGCCTAACAAACCGTAAATGTGCTCAGAGCACTTCCAATAGCCTACAGTTGGGCACAACCATCTCACTCAAAACCTAGGTCATTGTCATGTCACTTACCTATGGAAGAGAAAACGTAGCTACAAATTGAGAACCTCCCTACTATTACTACTATAGGATTCCACTGGCCCTTGGCACATGACACATCACCTCCCTTCAGTCTTCTCTCAAATTGCTACCTGAGTGATTAGCTTAAATGTTCAAATAAGATCATGTCTATAACTTGACTATAGTCTACGTCTATATAGACCAAATAGACTATGTCTATAACACGACTATAAAGTGGCTATCCCATTAGCATGACTTACAAGACCCTTTCCATTCTTTTCCCCACCTACCTGTCCAAGCCTTCTTCCACTGCCTTCCAGGTACACCCAATGCAACAGAAGTGCTAACATCTGGGATATTCAGGAAGTAACACACTTTCTCAAGCCTCATTACCTTTGTCTGAAATGCCTTTCCCCCATTTTCAATCTGTTTCTGTCTCTCTCCTTTTATAGTCTCAGGTTTAGAGGAATGTTAATCTCAGTTTTAGTTCATGGCACACTATCGTCGGTGCAAGGGGTCACCTATAACTCTCCAGAACCCCAAATAATGCCGCAGTGGAGTTATACGAAAATTTTGCTGGGAGATAGAAGCTTAGAAGTAGAACTGCTGGCCAGAGAGCATTCAAGTACCTACTTTCACTAAATATTCAGAGATTGTTCTATAGAGTGGCTGCACCAGTATCTACATCCTTTGCAGCTCGGAAACACTTAGCATTATTCAACTTTCTAGATTTCCAGTCTGATAGGAATTAATTACCATGCTTTTGAACATATCATCCTGTTCTCCTTGGATTTGAAATTGTGTTCTGTCAAGTTCCTGTTTATATCCTTTGCCCCCTTCTCTATTGCCTTTTGCTTTCTTCTTCACCGAATACTCCCTTCTATAGTTCTCACGTGGGACCCAATTCAAATGCCACTATGTCTCTGAAATCTTCCCAGACAGATTTAAAATTTCCCTCTTCTGGGTGTCTGTGGCATTTTGCTTATACCATATTACACATGGTCCCCAACTTATGATATATGGTTCAATTTATGACTTTTTGACTTTACAGTGGTGTGAAAGCAATATACATTTGGTAGAAACCATATTTTGAATTTTGAATTTGGATCTTTTTATGGGCTTGTGATATGCAGTACAATCCTCTCTCCTGATGCTAGGCTGTGAGCACACCACAGCTCCCAGTCAGCTACACAATCATGGGGCTAAACAACCAACACCCTGACAACCCTTCTGTACCCATACAACCATTCTGGTTTTCCAAGTTCAGTACAGTTTTCAACGCATTACATGAGACATTCAATACTGTATTATAAAATAGGTTTTGAGTGAGATGGTTGTGCCCAACTGTAGGCTATTGGAAGTGCTCTGAGCACATTTAAGGTTTGTTAGGCTAAGCTACAATGTTTGGTAGGTTAGGTGTATTACATGCATTTCTGACTTACACAATTTTCAACCTACCGTGGGTTTATTGGGATGTAACCCCATTGTAAGTGGAGAAAGATTTGTATATGTGTTGTAATGCACTGTCAACATTCATTTCCTTTTTTGTCTCTTCTACTAGAAAATGAAACAGAAATAGATAATAACACTATCTCTTTATCAAAAGACAAAACACAGGGCTTGGCACTAAGCTAGATCTCAATCACGTTTCATGAAAGGAAAGGGAGAATTACATATATTTTCTGTGGGCAACATGATTAAAAATAGCCATAGGATAAGTCAATCTATGAAATCAAAGAGAATGCCGCATAGAAATGTAGATTATCCAGCAACATTACACATGCTGGGAAGAGAGGACAGTTATGTTCAGAAGACAATCCCACATCCAATTCTTAATGCAAACATCTGTTCCTTTTGATCTACATCTAAACAAGCTCTGTAAACTCCCTGCTCCACAACCAAATGCATTCACAGTGTTTGTTGACATTGGGCCAAAAGGTATCACGCTGAATTCAGTTGATTGGAAGGACAGATTTGTTAACGCAGCATCTCAAGACATTGCCAAGTACATTCACATCAATTTGCAAAGCCACCATTCCAGTTAGAGGTGTCATCTTGAGGGGATGCACCTGGAGCTCCAGAATTGCTTAAAACAAAATGAACACAAAGGTTTAGAAGTCCATTGGTTGAAAAGTCAAGTAGACCTTTCCTGGCAAAGAGGAAAGATGTTTCTATTCCCAATACCCAGTGAATGTGGTCCGGGTTGTCCTCCAAGCTGCATAAATAAGGATAAAATTGAGCTTCAGAAGTTTTTACGAGAGAGTTCCTATGATAGTTGCCACGGCTGGACAAGTCTGCCCAAAGGAAATAAATCCAGTCCTCTGTTTTGCAGTCTTGGAGTGGTGAGTCTTCTAGACTCTGAGGTTGGCCAGGTCTTCCCAGAGTGAGTCTGATGACTGGCCAGCACACCAGGGCTGTCATGTGCAGGTTAAGGCACCCATACCCCAGCTGCTGCCTGGGATGCGAGAAGGCAGCGCCTGAATGAGCCGGAGATCACCACTGACTTGAGCAGGCAGTGTTTCCTTGTGCCTTCCTGGAATGGAAGATGCCAGGCATCTCCCATGGCCAAGCCTAAAAAAACATAATCTCAACAGAAATTCCAGGAATTTCTGAGGAAATTCCTGGGGGAGGGGAGGAAATAGGGATGAAAAGGAGTCAGGTCTTGGACGGGCCTCTAGGAATTAACTAATCTTAATAATTGATCCCCAAACAGGCATGGAATACCTGGTCCAGGTGTTGGTTTCCAGCTTGCCTGTGGTGGGTGAAAAGTTTGGGATGAGGATAGACACCATGAGCAGGCTGACAGGTGTACCTTGGTCCTTGGGCTGAAGGAGTCCAACTGGTGTGATGTGGAATTCCAGGTTTCCACACAACATCTCTAAGAAGACAAGGATGATTATAATAAGATATCCACTTTACAGAATGTATAACTGAGACTCAGAGAGCACAGTTGTTCTTGCCAAACATCATTCATTCCTTCATTTATTCACCCATTCGATGACTATTAAGCAAGGGTCTACTGGGTGCCAATCCTTTTTCAGCCTTTGGAGACATGGTAGAGAACCAGACAAAATTGATTCCTGAGTACGTGAAGTGTAGACACCTAGTTATCAGAGACCCCATGTAATTATAACCATGATAAAGTCTCTGAAGGACAAAGAACAGCAGGCTGGGAGGGTGTAGAACAGGGGACTCCAGCGTGTCTTAGAGAGGCCGGCAGTGGCAGTGAGCCAGTTCTGGAAGGAATGGCCTCCCTGGGGAAGATAGGGTTCAGCTGAGATCCAATGAGCAGCCATTCTCAAGAAGAAGGGAGTGGGGAGGTTTTGAAGAGCATTGCAGGCTGGGGGGGAACAGCATGTGCCATGGCCCTAAGGGACAAGAACTCTGTACATTGAAAGAACTAAAGGCTGGTATAGCTGCCTGTGGGTGATGGCAGGTGTCAGCTAGACCCCACAAGGGCGTGGAAGCCATACTGAGAATTTTCTGCTGATCCTCCAACCAGTGGGGAGCCCTTACAGAATGTCAAGAAGGGGATGCCATTATCTAATTTGAGTGTAAAAAAACTCACTCTGGCTGTAGCCTGGAGAATGGATGATGGGAGCTGGAGGAGATTCCCATGGAGCAGTGAGGAGGCCGTTACAATGGTCCACTGGAGAGATGTTTGTGGCTTGGATTAGGGTGAAGACAGGAGAGACGGACCCAAGTGAACATCTTCCAGATATATCACTGAGCAGATACATGGGGGAGGACTTAAGGGACAAATAAAAAGATAAAGAACAGAGGGAAATGGACACCAAAGAAGGTAGGAGCAGGTGTCTGCACTTTTGCCTGCAGAGAGGTGCTCAGGAGTAAACGGTTGGGAGCAGGATTCAAGGTGGGCGGATCCTGACATCTCATGTGACCATCACTGTCTTGTCACTCTTGTAGCTGTTGCCATGGAGACTGGTAGACGGGGACATCAGTGGGAGGGGGCCAGCCAGAGAGGATAGCCAAGAGCTGCTTCCCATCAACATCCCTTTTCAATGGTAGAAATTCATTTCAGGTGACCTCCTAAGGGACAAACAACATATCCACCCCCTCCCCCCCAGGCCACTGTGAACAAGGCAATGCTCTTTTGAGGAGAGAAGAGGAGAGGCAGAGAAGATCTACAGCCCCCATCCCATCCCATTGGCAGCATCCACCCCCTCTCCCCATGCTTGGATGCCTCAGCGTATTAAATCAAAAAAGTAGAGAAGCATTTCTCTTGCTCCTACCACGAGAGCTATGGAAACCATCGTCATCATCACCCTGAGTCAAATCAAGAGTCGCCATCACAATCTTATTCTTTGAAAGGGAACAAAAACATATGCGTGCATTTATTTAGGATTCTCACAATTCTGGGACCCTATTTATTTTTCTAGCGATGCAGTGAGGAATAGCACTTTGCAGACAAGAACACTGGGACTCCAGAAAATTTGTGTCACCTGCTTCCAAGTCCCTTAACAAATAAATGGCGGATCCAAGGTTTACCTGATCAAGCAAGTTTAATAGTTGACTGTCCTCTGGCCTGAACGTCCTTGAGGCTCAGAACTTTAGCCCTGCAAGTCTGTGACTGCAGCATGTGGGGTCCATGGGTCCTGAGCTGAGGGCACAGCTGGGAAGCTTTGTGTGTGCCTGGCACCCGTGGCACTGCCAGAGAGAAGATTCTGGAAAGCGTCTTCCTTCTTTTATATGAATTGAAGCTAAAGCCCCTCTCCTCCCTCTTCTGTCCCCCCACACTAACACACATGCTGGGAGGAAGATAGGAGACATTTTTCTCACAGTGTCCCCGCCTAGGAAGAAGGTCCCCTGAGCTGTTAATAGATCCTGTCTAGCTGGAGCTCTAATGAGCTCAACAGGGCACAGTGGGTGCTGGCCCTGGGCTCAGCGGTTCCTTCTCCTGGGTCACCCAACGCTTCCACTGCTCAGGAGTCCCAAGAGGGCTCAGAAAGCTTGGGCTGCTTCCTGGACACAGGGTAGAATTGCGGGGCTGAACACCCATCTGCCCATGCAGGGAAAGAGGAACTGCAAGATCTTGGGGTCAGTTTTCTCTTACGTGACAGAGGTGAATACATCCCTTCAGGAACATGCATGACATTTGTCACAGGCAGCGGCTCCTTGGAAAACAATGCGGGAGTCATTGCTGCTTGCTCTGGGTCTCTGGGACCCCAGGGCCTGCCTCACCTTCCCCAGCCTGCATCGTCTGTGGGGCCTGGCCTGCAGACTGCATCTCCCGGACTTTACCTGGGTTCAGCCAATGGAGGAATTGGCAGGAAACTGAAGGCAGTAAATTGGCAGAAACCAGAGTACTGCTCTGCTCCCACCCCACCTGCGGCAGCTTCTCTAACATCAGCTCCGTCCCCTTCTCTGTCTCTGTCTCTGCAGCTCTCTTCCCCTTCGCCTCCTCTGTTTCTCCCCCTCTCCCTTCCCTTCTGACCTGCAGGACCACCCACAAAGTGCTGCCACTTCACAAGGCTTACTTCGCTTATTTTGCAAGCAAGCACATTCCTAATTTTGCCAGATACCTTAGAAATCGTTAACTGTGCTATTCAACACCCTTTCCCATTTGGGGATGGTGCTGGCCTTCTTAGTCACACTAATTAATCACGTGTGGTTTTTAGGACATTTGGCTGGCGATGCAGTGGTCCATTTCATAAACTCGGGACACTGGTTATTCCAACATAACACCTGGCTGAGAAACGACCACAGGTCTTGATCTATTGGCTTGTCCTTTGGGCCTTGAAATTCCCGTGGATTCCAGGCTTAACCCCTAAGCACCCTCAGGAAGTAGGTTTTGTTGTTGTTGTTGTTGTTTGTCTGTTTCTTTTCCTTCTAGGACCCAACACTTGCAGAACTCTGCTTCAGCTTATTCTCTGATAATACCCACCAGGGAATGAGATCCACCTTAAACGCAGGTGTACAACAGGGAGCTATTCATAAAGAAACCATTTCTAGTGTCAAAAAGAAACAACAGAAAAATCTATGTGCATTATTCAAACCCTGTAGGGGGGGAAATGTAGTATTTATCGCTGAAAAAGCTCTGATTTTGAAGAGTGGCATTTTGTAGCCAATGTGGGATTCCCAACATCCTTCGATGGCTTGCTGCACTCATCCTATGCATCAGTCAGCATGCAAGGTGCTGGAAATCTAGCCTTCATGAGCCTCAGTTGTCCCTCAAGCATGTCATGATGGAGGGGCCAGTGAAGGCAGTAAATACGCAATTGAAATGAATGACAAGTAGGCACTGCCGAATCGTTAACTCAGACTTAGCAAGCCAGGGAAGGCGTCATGGAAGGGAGCCAAGTGTGAGATAGATCTGGCTCTGGCTCATGGCGGTGTACTTGGCCATGTTTGTTGACTGAATGCACGAGCATGTGAAAAAGTGGGGGTCCACCGAGGAAACAAATGCATCTGGAGAGAACATGTCTTTTCTAAAACGGAGAATCAGCGTGGCCTCTTGTAATCATTTTCCTGGCTATTTTGGAATTGGAATTTGCCATCCTGGAGTTTATGAGCTTTCAAGTAGATAATATGGCAGCTGTGGGGAGAGTGACTTTCTCATGGCCCAGGTCCCAGGCTGTAGACGGGCTTCCTCGGGAGTGTGTTGGGAGGGAGATGAAGGAAGGTCCTTGTGGGTAAGCTGTGGCCAGCTGGCTGTTGTAGTCCAAGCTCAGGACGAACGAGGTCAGAGCTGAGGGTCCCTTCATCTGGAAACCCCTCCTTCCCCCCCCCCACGCTCCGGGTGGCCCTCACCCCTATCTGCTGTCCTGTAAACCTGTCAACACAGAGGGTGATTAGGAGCCAGAAGAGCAGGGCCTTAGCTGTTACAGATAGCAGAGAAGCTCCGCTGGTAAGAGCACTTTGCTATTCAGATGGGGGGCATTTTATTCAAAACCAGGAGTGCCTGTTCATCCATCATTCGTTCATTTAGCCAGCAGGCACTTACAGAACACACACCTGTGCCCTCTGCTATCCTATGTCCTGGATGTAAAATAGTTTGAGCCTCTGTACTCACATAGAGCCAGTTCTCATGGGAAAGCCAGTAGAGGAAATCAGCAATTATAGACTCCCCTCAGGATGGGAGGGTGCAATCCTCTTGTTATGGTCACAATTGAGAACGAAGCCCACGCGCACATGCGCGGCATGCATGCATATGTGTGTGTTTTCTGCTAACAAGAGGTAGAATGAAAAAAAAATTGGTTTTAATCTATGGCTTTTGAAATCAACCCTGAGCCGTGCTTTGCCTTTATCTAAATCTGGAGACCCAAGAGATGTTAAGATAATAATAATAATATGGGCATTTCTTTTGGGGATGCTGAGGGAGGAGGAGATGAAAGGTTAATTTTGAAAACAGGCAGTAGGAGAATTTGACATTTGACAAATACGGTCAGAGTAGTGTGCATTGCGTGTGTATGCTTTCGTTCTAAGATATATCAGCTTTTCTCCAGCGGGGGCCTAGGGGATCAGGAACAAGGAGTTGCTTTTAAAATAAAGGTTACAAAAAAATGGTAGGACCCAGGAGACACTTTACATGAATTTCCAAAGCCAAGAGATTGTCAGATGGGGCCGTGGGGTCAGCACTGGGCATTCAGGGACAAGCTTATATTTTTCCAAGTAAAACTGGGAATTGCCTTTAAATTTCCTGAGCTAAAGTGGTTCAAGTCACGGGTGAGATCTCATTTGCCCATCAAGTCCTGGTGGCCAGCTGTGACCATGTGAGAAATAGATTAAAGACAGCTCTGTTGACTGTGTTTAGGGAGTGCTGAGGAATGGACTCCAGTTTTCCTGCCAACTAAATAAAAAATTATCCGAGTTTCTCTGGACTGAGTTTTCTTTGTTGTCCCCAACGTCCTATGTTGAAACCCTAATTCCCATTGTGGTGATGTGTGGAGCTGGGGCCTTTGGGGGGTAATTTTGAAGTCATGAGGGTAGAGCCATGGTGGGATTACGACCCTTATATGAAGAGATCAGAGAGCTTGCTCTCTGTCTGTCTGTGTGTCTCTTCTCCTCCACAATACCCGGGGCGCCTGCACCTAGGAAAGCAAAAGCCATGTGAGGACACAGCAAGAAGACAGACGTCCACAAGTTAGGAAGAGAGCCCTCACCAGGAAGCAAATCTGCCAGCACCTTGATCTTGGACTTCTCAGCCTCCAGAACCAGGAGAAATAAATGTCTGCTTTTTAGGATAAATGTCTGCCCGGGCTATGGTATGTTTGTTACAGCAGGCTGAGCTGACTAAGACACAAGCTGGATGTTTTAAAACATGCCCCAAAGTCAGTGTTACCAACTTACTCCCTTAATCAACCTCTTGTTCTTGTCTTTCTTAGTGGGCAGAATCATCCACTTGCCCAGCCTAGAGACCATGGAGTTACCTGTGGTCTTTCCTCATCAGACACATTCCACGACCAAGTCCAAGAGAAGTCCACTCCCTGCTCCTCCACCCCATCCATCCATCCTGTGACTGCAGCTTCCAACCAGGCTCATTCCTGCTTGAGTTTTCCTCCCCAGGCCATTTTGGCACACACAAGGGATCCTTTAAAATACAACCTTGAGGGGCGCCTGGGTAGCTCATTTGGTTAAGCATCTGCCTTCAGCTCAGGTCATGATCTCAGGGTCCTGGGATGGAGCCCCGCATCGGGCTCCCTGCTCAGTGGGGAGTCTGCTTCTCCCTCTGCCTCTGCCCTTCCCCCTGCTCTCATGCTCTCTCTCTCTGTCACTCACTCTCTCTCTCTCCCCCTCAAATATAAGTATTTCTTAAAAAAAAAAAAAAAACCTTGAACTTGAAGACTGTTTGTTCCCCTTTGTCTGTCGTCAACAAAGACCCTCAGCACAGTGTATCAGACCCTTCCCCATTCGGCCACAGCCCACTCTTCTGGTCTCATCTTATGCCTCTCTTCCCTCCCCTTACTACATCCCTCGCTGTAATTAAAAGGACTCCTTCTTTCTCCTTCTCTAGCTACACCTGCTTCCATGCTTCTGGTCCTTGGCCCACATTGTTCCCTATGCTCAGAATGCTTTCTGCATCCTTCTTTGCTAGGAACGCATGACTTATACTCAAGGCCAGGACCATGGCAAAGCAAGTGAGGCATTTGTGGCTCAACTTCGAGGTGCCCATTCTCGGGGTCGTGTAAGTGTGTGAGAGCAAGCGCCTACTTTATTCTATTCCTTAAGCCCTCAATTAGGCCATAATGCTCTGCACACAAGTCTGTTCCAGCATATATTCAATTCAATCCATTGGACATTTATTGAGAATTTACCATGGTGTATGAATAAACAAACAGCACTTTAGCCATTTTGCTCTTACCTCCCACGACAGCTTCTTGAATTGAGTGCAGAGCGAGTGCTGATCAATATATCATGCCTACATTGTTGTACATTTATTAATCTGCTGGCATCAGACTTGTTCTCTATATTGGTGACAGTAGACAGTTGTGGAGGAAGATCCTAAAAAACAGACAAGTTAGTTTTACAAGTCCCTAAAAACTCACTCTTTCATTACAGAGTAAAGATCCATGAGAAAGTCAACTGTTTGGAAGGTAATTTATGAAGATTAGGGGATAATTCCCCTTTCTAACCATACAAATGATTGATTATGTCAAATCCCCCAAAACATCAATGATAGGCAAGGAGGGATCTACTTGAAATCCAACTAGCTCTAGATTCAGTATATGTGAAGAGTCAGTATTTCCATGATGTGGGAAGAGGAGGTTAATATTCCTATACATAAAGACATACTCATGGATACTGAGTAAATAATCTGGGGAAAAGGTAAAGTATCCTTCTAAGGGGGGCAGCATAGAGGGAATAGAGGATGGTTGAGAGTACACCCTCGGGGGCCTACTAACATGTCATGTAGAAATCAGAGGGCACAATGTTTTCATGAACAGTATCCATCAATTGTGAAAAGTTGAAGGCAGCTCTATATCTCATTTCTGGTTTATGAGTTTGCAAGGATTTCTCAGGGTTGAAGAAAATGGGTCAGAAATTAGAACCAAACTCATTTAACAGATACATCTTATTTCAACCAATATTCGCAATTATTTGGAAAATAATTGGTTTGCTACTTGCATTAATCAGATCTCTTTTGGCTGAAAATAATAGAAACCAGAAGAGGGTTTTGTTTTGTTTTGTTTTGTTTTGTTTTGTTTTAAAGACAGAATGTATATGGCTACAGGCATGTCTGAACCCAAATGGCTAAAATGATGACATCAGAAAAGTGTTTATGTTTTTCAGTTCTGCTTTATCTGCGCTGCTTTCATCATTATACTGTGCTACATTCATCATTGTATCCAAGATGGCCACCAGAAGACGAATGTCTGCATTTTATCAGCTTAGACCTTTGTGAGAAAAGAGCTTCTCTTCCCTAGCATTCCCACGTAAGTGTCAGCTGTGACCCACATAGTAGAGTTTGGGTAATACTCTTGTTTCTTAGTCAGTCACTATAGATGGGGGAATCTATGCTATGACTGCCCAGGTTTAGGTTATATGCCCACTCTGGGAGCCACACATGGGGTTAGACCATCACACTGTGTCAACTGAAAGTGGGGTTTCCAATAAAGACAACATATTCACTAATCCCATTTGATCCATTTTTCCAAGATAGTTTGTTCATTCACTCATCCTTTTTTTTATTTTTTAATCCAGTCTGACATTTTTTTTTAAAGATTTTGTTTATTTATTTGAGAGAGAGAGAATGAGAGATAGCATGAGAGGGAAGAGGGTCAGAGGGAGAAGCAGACTCCCTGCTGAGCAAGGAGCCCGATGCGGGACTCGATCCCGGGACTCCAGGATCATGACCTGAGCCGAAGGCAGTTGCTTAACCAACTGAGCCACCAGGGTGCCCCAGTCTGACATTCTTTACGTTTTAATCCGAGTGTTTTGTGTATTTACATTTAGTGTATTCTGATATATGGTTGTACTTAGGTCAACTGTTTCACTCTCTGTTTTATATTTCTCCCATCTGGTTTTTGTTCCTGTGTTCCTTCTCTCCTGACCTCTTTGAACTAATCAAATATTCTTAATATTCCATTTAAATTCACTAATAGCCTCTTAAGCTGTAATTTTTTTCACATTAATTTTGTAGTGGTTGCTCTAGGGATTAGAATATGCATCCTTATTATACTCTACTTGGATTTAATTTTATACCACTTCACATAAAATGGAAGAAACTTGCAACAGTACAATACAATTCCATTTACTGTTTCCCTGTGCTTTGTATTTTACATCCACTTACTTTATAAACCCACAAAACAGTATTAACATTTGTGTCCTAAATAGTCCTGTGTCTTTAAAGAAGCTAATAAGAAACAACTGACTCCTCTTCCCATATACAGCTGATACTCCATTATTCATGGCAATGTTCTACTGAGATGCCATGAATAGTGAGTTAGTGACTACTGAGCTGTCATTTCTATGGGAAATAGAGGGTAACATTCCTGCGAGACTCTGGACTCTGGTCACAGCATTTTCATCAAGTGATCGGTACCTAACCTTGGGGACACCTGGGTGGCACAGTCAGTTAAGCGTCTGCCTGGGATCGAGTCCTGCATTGGGCTCCTGCTTCTCCCTCTGCCTGCCGCTCCCCCTGCTTGTGTGCTGTCTCTCTCTGACAAATAACTAAATAAAACCTTTAAAAAAAATACCTAACCTTGTTTTATGTGTGTTTATGTTTAAAGACAACTTAGTTAATAAATGTTCTTTCATTAACATTGAACTCATGGCCAACAGTGCTGTAATTCATACCTGAATGAAGCTTACCTACACACGCATTTTCTCATGTCATAGCCCACTTACACTTGAGAACACTAGACAGCTCTTCAACACTACACTGAAGGGGCCATTTTAAAGATTTATTTATTTCTTTGTGAGAGAGAGAAGGAAAGGGAGGGAGGGAAGGAAGAAGAGAGAGGGAGAATCTAAAGCAGACTCCCCTCTGAGCACAGAGCCCAACTCAAGGCTAGATCTCATTAGCCTGAGATCATAGACCCGAGATGAAATCAAGAGTTGGACACTTAACCAACTTAAGCCATCCGGGCGCCCCAAAGGGGCCACTTTTACGTTCTGTTGTTATGTTATGTTATTTTTTAAAAGATTTTATTTATTTATTTGAGAGAGTAAGTGAGAAGGAGAGGGAGAGAGAATCTGAAGCAGACTCCACACTGAGCTCAGAGCCTGATACGGGGCTTGATCCCACAACGGTGAGATTATGACCTAAGCCAAAACCAAAAGTCCAACACTTAACTGACTGAGCCACCCAGGTGTCCCCTGAAGGGGCCATTTTAAATAGCAAAATCACCAACAGAAAGCACAGATATGTGAAAAATGCAGCACTAAGAAAACATAAGAAGATCATTTGTTTACACCATGAGAGCTGAAACAAGAAAGCAGTGTTGCTGCAGCTGGGAACATGCACATCAGGCAATTCACATTTTCTATCACTCTGCACATGTCCGTGAAGGACCACAAAGCAGCCACAAAAAGGAGCCATTTTTTGGTCACACATAAATTTTAGCGAATAGGTGAATTCATAAATATGGAATCCGTGAGTAATGAGGACTGACTCGACCTACCATTTCTGGTGTTCCTCATTCCTTTCTATAGAATTTAGATTCTATCAGGTTTCACTTATTTTTAGGCTGAAGAAATGTCTTTAGCATTTCTTTAAATTCAGGTCTACTGACCATGAGTTTTCTCAAATTGGGTTTATCTGAAATGTCTTTATTTTGCATCCATATTCAAAGACTATTTTTACTAGATACAGAATTCTAGGTAGACATCCCATTGTCTCCAGATCCCCATTGTTCCAAAAGAGAATTTATTTTTAAATAGTATCATTGTTCCCCCGTATATCATGTGTCATGTCTCTCTGGCTACTTTGAAGACTTTTTTTTTTTTCTCTTTGGTTTCCAGCAGTGTAACTATGATGACCTACTTATGGTTTTCTTTATATTTATCCTGCTGAAGGTTCTCTGAGTTTCTTGCGTGTGTAAGTTAATGGTTTTCACCAAAATTTGGAAAGTCAACAATTACTTCATATATGTTTCTGGTCTTTAAAAAAAAATATCTCCTTCAGGGACTGCAATTACACCTATGTTAGAGTATTTGATATTATCACATATGTTTCTG